>NC_142584.1:56636825-56939856 GCF_965207765.1 Zootoca vivipara
TTATACATAAATAGATAAATAAATAAATAAATAAATATGTAAATATGTAAATTTGTTTGCATATTCATGGATGTATGCAGGTGCCTCTTTGCTTTTCTTGTTTCTGAAATGTTGTTTGTTGCCAAAGGCAACATATGCACTAAGACGGTGATTCTGACCATGTTTATCCAGAAGTAAATCGGACTGAATTCAAGGAGACTTACTCCCAGTGAAATGGGATTAGGATTTCAGCCACAATCCACTTTCTGCTTCCTAATGGAATGCATCATCCATTATTGTTCTTTCCACTGTCTCTCCAGAGGCTGGTCTGACTTTGACATTGGAGTTGTGTCAATGCCCCCTTATCTCCAGACCATCCATCTCACACGCTGAGGTTAAGAATAAATTGAGCAAGTGTCTTGCTCTGTACATTGGACTGGTACCAAATGGAGACAGCCATTAAAGGCAGACTCAGTGTGAATGCTGAAGCCCTCCAGGACAACTGTTCCAGGGGTCTCCAAAACCAGACCACTGCAGCTTTGAAAGAGTCCACCTGTACAGTTGTTTTTCCTGTGAATTTTTCTTTATCCATAAAATGCTGGCTTCAAAACAGCTTTATCTGGAAAAACCTGATTATCTGATTACAGAACACTAAGTACTGGTTGGTTGGTTGGTTGGTTGGTTGGCTGGCTGGCTGATTGATCCACATATATCCTCCTTCCCCCCTTTGGCCCATTTGCTTGCCTTCTAGTATTTGTCCTGTCCCAAAGTGAAATGAGCACACCTGTTACTAAGTGTCAACATTGCTAATAATAATAACCTCTCAAGTGCTTCCTCAAACTTGGCAAAATGAAAATATGGGATATAGATTTCCGATGTGATCCATCTCCCAGTAATACTGGTGACAAAACTCCTATGGCTTTTAACGGAGCTGGATTGCAGTCTTGGCGGTTTACCTTTGTGCTTTCAGCACTGCAGTCAGAAGGAAAGGAAAAGAATTAATTCTTCACCTTTCCTTTCATCTAAATATGTCTGCTGGTGGCGACACAAATCACGGTTACTGTGAGTCAACTCTGGTGTTCAACAAGGGGGGAGGGAAATGGTGTGAGTTCAAAGTGTGGAGTGTGAAATGTGCATGACAAAAATAATGTCTAGGGCCTAAAATAGAGGGGGAACTTTCCCTGGGGGCACGCCTTGTTATGGCACTTATTTTCAAATCTCAAATTTACAATGGAGTATACGGTATAGGAATACTAGACAAAGAAATTCCAAGACCATTTATATATTAAACACCAAAGATTCATTTGAGCACATGCTGAGACCCCGAACCTGTTTTCAGAGTTACTTCTGGAGAGGCATGTCCCCGAGCATGCAAAGGGTTTCTCACTTCTCATTGATTGCATTAGTTTCACACATATTTAAGAACAAAGAGAGGGGCTTCTAACTCACAATATATTTCTAAAGCCAGTTTAAAGTGAAATTAAGAACACAATAACTATGCAACTGCATAATTTATACTGTAGGTAGACAATATTTTTTCAAAATAAATAAATAAATGTGATGGATGACATGAGGGGTTTGTGGATCAAGAAATGCAGCAGCCCAATGTGCCTTATTGTGGCTGTTTGAATGATCTAGTCTTGCAAAGCAGTTTTTTCCAATGCAATGTTCCAAAATTGCCTAAGTAACTTGAATTCAACTTCTGATTCTATGCCAGGAGTGGGAAACCCTTTTGGGCAACATGCTGGTGATGAATGGATCCAGAGTCAAAAATGAGTAGAGTGATGAATACAAGTTTTACCTTTGTACTGGCTTTTCATACATCTCTCTCTGTCCTCCACCCAGAAAACAAGAGAAGTTATCAGAGTTCAATGATACATTCGAGCCAGGCAACAGCAAGGACAGTGGCCTAGGGGCCAGGAAGAGAGGCCATATTAGTTCTCTGGGCCTGAGGTTCCACACATCTACTGTATTTTGTGGAAACAACGGGAAATGTCACCCCTGTTGCTGAGGCAACAAAGGAAGCACTTCCTTTCCCCACAGCCTTCTGTAGCGAGCAACTTAACAGCCATTGTCCTGAAAACAGGACTCAACATTGTATCTCACAAAGGCTGGAAAACCTGCTGGAAAACCATTGCACTTGTGATGTGATAAATCACATCATGCTTCCCACTTTCATCCAAAACTGTCAAAATAAGTTTACAAAGTGATACACAGTTCATTTTTCAAAAATCACGTTTTTGAAGTACCCAGACAAAGCTTTCTGAACCTATTTGTCTATAATTTGGCAGGTGTTATCCACTCAGGAGGAACCACTATGGTTGCAACCTTCACCTAATTCTATCAAAAATAATAATAAAAAAAGTTAAACTTGTTTTTTTTCCCCCCACAATAGTGAATGGGTGAGACACAAAGTGTTGCCTATTCCGATTTGGGATTCAGTCCCTGAGCTGAACTGGACAGCCTGATTTTCAAGACCGCCCACAAAACAAGCTGCTTTATATATTCTGTATTTGCAACAAACCAACAAACTCCATCGACAGGTGAGAGCAGAAATTGGTTAAAGGAGGGGAAACCCTCAGGATTAAAGGTGCTTAACATCCATCACACTTGTCACAACAGCAATGTGGCAGAGAAGCTGATTAGCTTTTTGGCCTAAAACAAAAAGTGCTTTTATGTGATGGGAGTGCTGTCTAGATTATAGCAGTGGGTGCTGAATACATGGAGATGAAATAAAAAGAAAGGTTCACATTAGGATTTCTGTGGACCAGGAACTCTTCTGTCCAGAGTATGGATTTTTGAATGTGAAGTAGTTGTGGCATTTAGGGAAATTGACTTTCTTGGACTAGAAAAATCTAATAACATATAACAGAGAGTTACATCCTCACTTGTCACAAGTCACATCCTATATACTAAACAGCAACATCATTCTCAGAGGGAGGACCTTTATGTAGCCAAAGTGGCACCTTCCAAGCACAGTAAAAAGAGGGGGGGGGTATTAGCAGGTCAAGGTTTGCAGAAGTACAAAAACACTTTGAAGGAGAATGCTTAAGCTGGGAACCCAAAAGAGCTGAGGATGCTCAGTGATCATAGAATAGGTTGGTAGGGAATGGAATGGAGTATTTTGGAAAAGGGCAAGGCTGGCTTCCTGGAATAGTGAACAGGTACACTCCACACTGCAACCTATATGATTAGAGTGCTTATAAAAGCAAAAATTAAAGAGAGAAAACCCAATATCCTTAAAGCTAGCAGCATGCAATATGGCTCAGCTATTCACTATTTTGGTCCATATACATTGTCCAGTACACTTTCTCCTTCTATACCAATTTTCTCGGCAAATTCCATTCCTTTGCAAAGCATGTTTAAATCCCTTGGAATCCTGCAGATATATCATCTCTTTTCTGGGAAGAAAATGAGCAAGAAATTATTGAGCATCAATTTCCCCTTTCCCATATAATCCCCCACAAAAGACCCCATGTCCAAGATGCTGCCTCTCCAGGAGGTTCTGGAAGCAAATTGCTTATCATAACTGTTGCCGACATGTTGCACATCTTTGATCCAGTCAAGCATTCTGTACTTGCCTGGCTCATAGATTTCAGCAGAGTTAAGTTTGTGCTTAACTTTCCCATCAAAATAAATGGAGTCTACATGTCCTGAAGGTTTGGTGGAATCATGGCCAATTTGGGGAGTCAATAGTCCAATAGGAATGGATCATTATGGAAGCAGACGTTTTTCTGTACACCAGAGATATGACAACCAAATTCTGAGAGCCAATAAGGGAGGTGAAGCTGCCAGCACTCTGTGCTTTCATTGACTTGTAATATCTAATGCCAAAAACTGGTGATGTGGCGTAATTGCAATACGCATCTCCCTGCCCCTGACTGGCTAATGGTGTTAGGTAAGATGAGAAGAGTCCATCATGATTCTGTTTCATTTGTATTAAATGTTGCAAATCAAAGAGATGCGAAGTGACAGCAACAATACCTCTCTTACAATGTCTTTTACTCTTCAAATGTGGCTATTTTCAGATTTTGATTTTTTAAAAAATCAAAATTCTCTGAATATGAGAAAAGGTTTTCCATTTCCAATATAATTTTACAAAGCTCCTTATATCTGATAATTTTCCATAGCTGGACCCACTATATAGGAAAAAGCAACAGAGGCTTTGTATTTTAATTGTGAAGGCTCCTTGGTAAACCAATATGTTGTTACAGCTCATTTGTCGGATGAAAATACTGTGCATAAATGCAAACACTGTGCAGAGCTTATTTTCCTTCCAACCTTTAATGTTACTGTCACAGTGGCCGGAGTGGACTACTTCAGAGTAACGACGCTACGCAGCTCTGCATTTTATTCTTTTATTGGTGCTGCGTATTTACAGTGCTCAAGTCATTGCTATTTACACGGAGCGATGTTGTCAGTCGGTTTCAGAACCTCCTAATGGCTTTTGGCGCGTCTTTCTCCAACACAAAAGCTTTGGCAGACCCATCCTCTTGCCCCTCCTCTTCCTGCGTAATTCTGGAGTTGGGGGGATGGGTCTTCCCCCCTTACTTGCCCCTTCCTGTCCCACCTGGGACCCTGGCTCCTCTACCTTGCCTGAGCCTCGGACACGACTTCCTGCTTCCCCACTGGAATCGGAACTCTCCCTGCTTTCCCCTTTGCTCGGGGACGGGCTTGAACTCAGGAGGGGAGGGACTTCGCGATATCCCCTGTCCCTCACATCCACCCCCCTCCCAAGCTCTCCTTCACCCCTCCCCAGGCAACCCCAAGTAAAACGCCGCTTGCATTGGGGCAGACTCCAGATCCCACCCCAATCTGTGCACCAGCATGGTGAATTTCGCCCAATACGCGCGAACTGTCATATTTCCTTGGCGTAAATTATGAAGTTCCTCCTTAGTCTGGTCCATATGACTATCGGACGAATACATCGTTTTCAAACCTTCTAGAAATAGTTTGACATTCTTCATGCAAGGATTCCTTGTTGCAATTAACGGTCTTAGCCACTCCCTGGCCGCCCCTGTAAGGTGCTCCACAATAAACGCTACTCTGTGCTCATCATCAGGGAACTCATCGTGGTGCAGCTCAAGAGCATACACAATCTCAGTCTCAAAGCCCTGAAACTCCTTCGGGTCTCCATTGAACTTGCTTACTAGGGTCCCGGCTCTCCTTCCTGGCAGCACTTGGACTTGGGGTGCCCCTCCCGCCTTGTTTTTCTCTGCATCCAGCTTGTTTTGGAGGTCTACCGCCACCGCCCTTAAATGCTGCTCTTTTTCCTGGAGCTCTCTCACCTGTTCCGCAAGTTGTAGCCGGTCGTCCTGGACCTTCTTAGTCTCCTCTTTAGCTGCCTTCAATTCTCCCTGCGCCTGCAGCGACAGCTGTTGCAGTTCTAGCTGGGCTTGCTCAGCGATCTGCCGCCACTTCTCCGCCTCTGACACGCTCATCCCGGCAACTCCAAAGTAGCCCAAAAATGATTAGGAGGTTGCTGTCACAGTGGCCGGAGTGGACTACTTCAGAGTAACGACGCTACGCAGCTCTGCATTTTATTCTTTTATTGGTGCTGCGTATTTACAGTGCTCAAGTCATTGCTATTTACACGGAGCGATGTTGTCAGTCGGTTTCAGAACCTCCTAATGGCTTTTGGCGCGTCTTTCTCCAACACAAAAGCTTTGGCAGACCCATCCTCTTGCCCCTCCTCTTCCTGCGTAATTCTGGAGTTGGGGGGATGGGTCTTCCCCCCTTACTTGCCCCTTCCTGTCCCACCTGGGACCCTGGCTCCTCTACCTTGCCTGAGCCTCGGACACGACTTCCTGCTTCCCCACTGGAATCGGAACTCTCCCTGCTTTCCCCTTTGCTCGGGGACGGGCTTGAACTCAGGAGGGGAGGGACTTCGCGATATCCCCTGTCCCTCACAGTTACTTTAATAGCCTTATTTAGAATGTTGTTATACAGTAGCCATTAAAAAAAACTTAAAATGACTAAATACTTTTAGAGATGAAGTCTGGGATATACGGTAGACTCTACAGCAGTCAGTTTTATTATCAAACTGTTTCACAAGAAATCCATCACTCCACACCTATCCTCAAAAACAGAAGGGGAAAAAGGTACCATATAGGATGGCAAAATCAGGGATACCATCTCAGGTTTTAATGGGAGAAGAGTAAGAGTGTTTTTTGTGGGGATTCACATCAAGGAGAGAGGAGGCTGTCCCCTGCTTCCTGAGCTGATGTTTTTTCAACATCCCACATCTGGTAGCATGGCCACTCCCTCCTGAACGTAAGCATCAGATCTGAACAAATCATGAACCAAACTAGGCCAAATAAATAAATAAATAAATAAATATTGTCCAGTAGCGCCTTAGAGACCAACTAAGTTTGTTCCCGGGTATAAGCTTTCGTGTGCATGCACACTTCTTTAGATACACTGAAACAGAAGTCACCAGACCCTTATATATAGTGGGAGGGTGGGGTGGGGTATTTCTCAGAAGGGTAGTAAAAGATGGGTGATTGACTCAATGGGTATATTAAATCTGTTGACAACTGTTAACAACTGCCATTAGTCCTACAGGGAAAAGCAAGGGATAGTATGCAGATGACCAAAAATAGCTTTAGCATGTGTAATGAGACAAGAATCCAATATCTCTATTCAGACCAGGTCCCTCCATAGTTTTCAGTTAAGTTGTTGTTGTTGTTTAATCATTTAGTCATGTCCGACTCTTCGTGACCCCATGGACCAGAGCACGCCAGGCACTCCTGTCTTCCACTGCCTCCCGCAGTTTGGTCAAACTCATGTTTGTAGCTTCAAGAACACTGTCCAACCATCTCATCCTCTGTCGTCCCCTTCTCCTTGTGCCCCCAATCTTTCCCAACATCAGGGTCTTTTCCAGGGAGTCTTCTCTTCTCATGAGGTGGCCAAAGTATTGGAGCCTCAGCTTCACGATCTGTCCTTCCAGTGAGCACTCAGGGCTGATTTCCTTCAGAATGGATAGGTTTGATCTTCTTGCAGTCCATGGGACTCTCAAGAGTCTCCCCCAGCACCATAATTCAAAAGCATCAATTCTTCGGCGATCAGCCTTCTTTATGGTCCAGCTCTCACTTCCATACATCACTACTGGGAAAACCATAGCTTTAACTATACGGACCTTTGTCGGCAAGGTGATGTCTCTGCTTTTTCAGTTTAGTAATAAGTTGTAATTCAGCAACTTCTCTTTCAAGTCTATTTCTGAAATTCTTTTGTAATAAGACAGCTGCTTTGAGATCTTGTATTGAATGTCCTGGGAGATTGAAGTGTTCTCCTACTGGTTTCTCTGTCTTGTGATTCCTGATGTCAGATTTATGTCCATTTATCCTTTGGTGTAGGGTTTGGTCTGTTTGTCCAATATGCGAGAGATTTGGGTCTTTTCCGAGGCAGGGTGTTCCGCTTCTGATCAAATCACTTTTTCACTTAGTTTCTGTACAGTACTTTGATTCTAAATGAGCAGGATGCAAATGAACCAAAAGCTGCCCTTCCCAATCCCTCATAACTTTCTAGCTTCTGCACCTATCCTGAAATATTGCTACAGGGGGAATGTTTACAATGTTTGCCACCTTCATACTAATTGTTACCCATAACAACAGAGAAACGTGCCTGTTTTTAGTCACACCCCCTCCAAATAAACTTCAAAGGTGCCTTTCACAATCTCTCTGTACCTTATCCTTCTAAAATTTTGAAAGCTTCCGCAAAGGGAGGCACATTCTATCCTCATTTTCCAATGCATCAGATCCAGGCTGCAACAGCTTGTGGTCGGTCCTCTCTGAGGATATGGGACTTTGTTTTCAGCAGATGCTTTTACTGTTAGCCACCTACCCCAATGCATGCATTTCAGAGCTTTCTGTAAGCTGCCACCAATGAGAGAGCCAACAGCAATACCTTCTTCTTTACCAGGATGAAGCTCAAACCGATTCCATGGTGAAGCCCCATGAGAAATCCATGCAGTGTCCTGTTCTCTCCACCCTCCTACCCCAAAGCTATCAACAGACGACAGGAGAGGATTGCACACTCTATTAGATTTATTGCCTATCGCAGTCTTGCTTGGCTCTGATGAAGTGGACTCCACTCTACCGTGTTTCTCATATTATAAGTCATGTCTTATAATCTTTTTTCGGGGGTGTCTTATTATTTTTTTAAAAAATTACAGTATGGTACCTCCCCTGTCCGGCGCCCGGAACTGGCTGCTGCTGCGCTGCTGGGCGCGTTGTCGGCGCTTCAGCAGGGCACGCTGCTGGGTCCTGCCGGGTCGGGGCTTCACGCGGCGCGCGCTGAGGCTCTTGCCGGATCCCGGCTCGGAGCAGCGCGCGCTGCGGCTCTTGCTGCGTCCCGCAGCGCCAAGCGCCAACCCAGCAGCGGGACCGGCGGGACCTGCAGCGCGCGCGACAGGAAGAGGAGGGACCAGCGAGTGGCAGCCGCGGCGGCCAATGAAGGCTCGGCCGGGTGTTTTTTGTCATTGTAGCTGCGTCCCGCTGTGTCCCTCCTCTTCCTGTCGCGGCTCAGCGCCCGGAACTGGCGGCTGCTGCGCGCGTTGTCGGCGCTTCAGCAGGGCACGCTGCTGGGTCCCGCCGGGTCGGGGCTCCACGCGGCGCGCGCTGAGGCGCTTGCCGGGTCTCGCCGCCGGGTCGGGGCTCGGAGCAGCGCGCGCTGCGGCTCTTGCTGCGTCCCGCCGCCGGGTCAGCGCTTGGCGCGGTGCATGCTGCTGGACATTTTGGAGGGGCAGCAGCAGCCGATTCCGGGCGCTTACAGGCATCTTCCTCTTCCATGGCGCCATCCAGACCTGCTCCCACCACTACGGCTTATTTTTGGGGTATGTCTTATATTTCTTCAACTCAGGAAAATCCTGCCATGGCTTATTTTGTAGGGATGACTTAAAATATGAGAAACACGGTATGAAAACTCACACCACAATAAATCTGTTTGGCTTTTTATGTGTTGCAGGACTCTTGATTGGTTTGGAATACTGGATCATATTTTGAGTCTTTGTTAAAGATCAGGATCTGGCAATGCCTTCAGATGAAATAAAACCAACACTTTTCTCTGCCCACAACAAGCTGAGACACTGCAGTACATGATGATGCAATTATCTTCCTGTTCCCAGTTACAAATGTCGTGTGCCGTCTTGCAGGTCTCATCATGTCTAGCAGTGATAAAAATGAAGCTGCCACAGAAAATAAAAGCAACCCATATTTTTTTTAGTGTACTTCTGAGAGTGGGATAAGATCCTGTAGTTCCTTGATAATTTGTGGTGGGTAAATAGCAATCAATCAGTTATGGTCTATTTGAAAAATGAAAGGATGTAAAAATTGTTTCTACCTGACTTCTTTGACATCGCAAGGATAACTGTGTCCATATGCAGCTCAAAGCAATTGAGCCTGTTTTAATGCGCTTAAATTTTCAAGAATGCTCAATGCTTCCTCATTCAAAATTATTATTATTATTAGTGGGGAGGGGAATGATGTCAGATAAAATTCAGGAAGTTGGCAGTCTTCTTTATTTAATTTGCTTGATTTACACCAAAGCTCTGTAAGGTATGTTTACATAAATTAGTCATGCTGAATAGATGTCAGTTCAGTGGCAAACAAGAGCATGTGGCTGGAGCAATAAGATGTGTCTAATGACATCTCTGGCACATAGGAGGGATATTTCCCCCTCAACAGCCAGATAAAGAAAGTGATTGTATTGGTACAATCAGGTGTTGTTTCCCTTAAAGGCTCATTTTTAGTTGACTTCTGCTGCTGCTACTGGCACATTGTAAATTGGGGAAATGTTTCTCCATGGATCAACATTTATATATAATTTTTAATGCTCACTCAACAAAATTCACAGCCATTATCCTAGGAATTCTGAAAATTTCCTCTCCTCCTCCTTTTATCCCCACAACAACCCTTTGAAGTAGGTCAGAAATGGGAGTGGATGACTTGCCTAAGTGAGCTTCATGGTGGAATCCAGATTGGAATTTGAACCCTGGTCTCTCAGGTCCAGCACTCTAACCACTGCCCCACACTGGCTCTCATTTATGCCTTCATCATATAAGCGTTGAGCATATATGTGGTACTCAAGTAAGGTGTCAGCTCCATTAATATCAAGCCTCCCGTGCCTCCGCTGACAGAGCCTGAGAACGCAAGAGATGATTAGGTTGGAATATGAAGTGGCGGAGGAGCAGCCAAGCTGCAATAGGAGCCTGATCTCACAGAACAAAGAGCAAGAAGAAGAGAAGTCGGGGTGGGGTGGGGACACAGACTGTTAGTTCCAGTTCAAACTGTGATGCAGAGATCCAGGAAATAATAAAATATTATTATTATTATTATTATTATTATTATTATTATTATTATCCTATATAATAAAGTCCAAGTTGTCCCTGCGTCCAAGCTGTCCCGTGTGTCCCTGGGTCACTGCGCATGTGCGCCAGGGACACAGGGATTGGAGGCAGAGACAACCGCCAACCGCCGCTCCGCCAACCGCCGCTCTGAAGCCCCGTCTCATGCTGGAGATGCGCTGGCATGGGACAGCGCTTCCTGGGCGAAGGCAAGCAGGCCTGCCTGCTTGCCGTAGCCGAGGAAGTCGAAGCGGCAGTGGGCAATTCGGCTGGGGGACTGGCTTGGTGGCGGCGGGAAAAAGGGGAGGAATTCCTCCCCTTCTTCCCGCCACCGCCAAGCCAGTCCCGGAGCCGAAGTATGGCGTGGCGGGGTTTTTCGCCATTTGCCTCCCCCTGGGGGGAAGGCAAACGGTGAGAAGCCCCCGCTGCGGGGTTGCCGGCTCTGTTGGGTGGGGGGGAGGGAGAAGCAGAAGATCCGATCGGTCTTCGGCTTCTCCCTCCCCCTGCCCAACAGAGCCGGCATTTGGCTCTGTCAGGTGGGGGAAGGGAGAAGCAGAGGATCGGATTGCTTCTCCCTCCCCCCACCCGACAGAGCCGGCAACCCCGGGATCTGTGCTTTCTGTCGGCGGTGGTGGGAGGGGAACGAACGGAGAGAAAGGGCTGCTTTCTCTCCATTCGTTCCTCTCCCCTCACCACCGACAGAAAGGGCTGTCAGCGGCGGAGGGAGAAGAAGGAAGGAGGAGAAAGGGCTGCTTTCTCCTTCGTTCCTGTCCCTCTGTCGCCGACAGCAAGGACAGGTCCGCAGCGGGGTGGGGCGGTGAGAAGCGCTCCTCCCCCCCCCCGCCGCCTCGGCAAGCAGCGCCGGCATGGGACGGAGTTTCAGAGAAGGTCTCCGAAGCCCCGTCTCATGCGGGAGGTGCGCGGCGAGGCGGCGGGGGGGGGAGAAGTGCTCCTCCCCCTCGCCACGCAGTGCCGACATGGGACGGGGCTTCGGAGACCTCCGAAACTCTGTCCCATGTCGGCGCTGCGTGGCGAGGCGGGGGGGTGGAGCGCTTCTCCCGCCCCCCCCCCCGCCTCGCCGCGCACCTCCTGCATGAGACGGGGCTTCGGAGACCTCCGAAGCTCCGTCCGATGCCGGCGCTGCATGAGAGCAGCGTTCTAGCGCCCGTTTTTAAACGGGCTGAATTCCACTAGTTATTAATATTACCCCACCCATTTGGCTGGGTTTCCCCAGCCAACTGGGTTTCCCCAGTTGGGCGGCTTCCAACAGAATATTAAAATACAATGGTCTGTTAAACATTAAAAGCTTCCCTAAATAGCCTGTCCAAAAAATCGTAGGCTCGAGAGAATCTTCAAGAAGAGGGGAAAAGAAAGAAAGCGAAAGTGGGGGCTTCTACAAGCTGGGATGGACATGCCAAAGACTGAGCTCCACAGTGATTTATGAGTTTGAGCAATAAATCTGAGATAATTACTGCTGGAGTTGTCTCACGTCTGTGGGGGAGAACCAAGCCATTACATAAGGTGTCTATTATTAAAGATAGGATAAAATAGTCCCTCTATGGTACTATAAAGGTAAAGGTATCCCTGACCATTAGGTTAAGTCGTGACTGACTCTGGGGTTGTGGCGCTCATCTCGCTTTACTGGCCAAGGGAGCCGGCGTACAGCTTCCAGGTCATGTGGCCAGCATGACTAAGCCGCTTCTGGCGAACCAGAACAGCACACGGAAATGCCTTATACCTTCCAGCCGGAGCGGTACCTATTTATCTACTTGCACTTTGACATGCTTTCGAACTGCTAGGTTGGCAGGAGCTGGGACCAAGCAACGAGAGCTCACCCTGTCATGGGGATTCGAACCGCCGACCTTCTGATTGGCAAGCCCTAGGCTCTGTGGTTTAACCCACGGCACCACCCGCATCCCCCTATGGTACTATAGCATATGCTATCTCCTTGCTGCTTTTCTGATGCACAGCAGGGGGGGTCAAAGTAATGGACACAGGGAGGAGGATGAGACATAGTAGTACTTCTGAGATGAAGGGGATTCTGAGTGTGTTGGATGGGTCTACATATAGACAACATTACCTATATTCACATATAAACAGAGGTGGTACAATGAGCATACATTGCTAGCCTCAACATTATATTTTAATTTTCTACCTAGATTCATTTCTTATTTGAGATGATCCCAATTCTGAGAGAGCTAGGCTGCCTTCAACAAATGACAACAAGAAATATCTAAATTTATATGGGAGGGCAGGAGACCCAGGATTAAACATCGACTTTTAATAGATAGAGGTGGTTTCGCTCTGCCCAATTTGAAATTGTATTATGAGGCAGCCTGCCTCACGTGGATGAAGGAATGGTGCAATTTGAAAGATATGGATATGTTGGACTTGGAGGGACATAATAACCATTGGGGTTGGCATGCTTATTTAATATATGGATAGGGAAAAATACACAGAGATTTCTCAGATCATATCATAAGGAGATCACTTCTTAAAGTTTGGGAGAAATATAAAAATCAGTTGGAGTTCAAAATCCCATGGTGGCCCTCTCCAGTAGAGGCCACAGTGGTAAAGAAAAAAAAATATGTTGGAAAATTGGCCTACCTATAAAACACTTCTAAAAGAAGAAGAGAACCAATTGAAACTTAAGAGCTTCGAGGAATTAAGAGATGTCATTACATATTGGTTTCAATATTTTCAAATATTCGAAAGATTTAAAGTAGGTAAACAAAAAGGGTTCACCAAGGAAACCTCGAGATTTGAATCCAACACAATAAATTCAAAAAGTAAAACCCTCTCTAAAGCTTAGCGCCTCCTCGACTGGTAAGTCGAGGAGGAGGAAGTTTCATCAGCCATGATAAAGTGGTCTCGAGACTTTGGGTATGCTATAACAATGTCCCAATGGGAAAACCTGTGGAAGAATAGCTGGAAATTTACTACCGTGTTTCTCATATTATAAGACATGTCTTATATTTATTTTTTCCTCAAAAAAACACATTATGGCTTATTTTCAAGGGATGTCTTATTTTTTTCCTCCTCCTCCTGCCGCGGCCGGCATTGCTGCTGCGCCTATCACTATGTCTTATTTTCGGGGTATGGCTTATATTCCTTGAATGCTTAAAAATCCTGCTATGGCTTATTTTATGGGTATGTCTTAAAATATGAGAAACAGGGTACGTACTATGCCATAAAGGAAAACTTGTTAAAAATGCAACAGCGGTGCATTGGCATGAAAATTAGCCAAAATGTACAAAGGAGCCAAAATTAATTGTTGGAGATGTGGCGACCAAACAGGCTCACTGCACCATATAAGGTGGCAATGTAGCAAAATAAAGAAATTTTGGGAGGAAATCCACTTTGAACTAGAAAAAATGTTAAGAATCTCATTTATTAGGAAACCAGAGGCATATCTGTTGGGCATTACTGATTCAGATATGCCTAAAAAAATTAAAGATCTTTTTTTTTGTATGCAACAGTGGCAGTGAGAGTTCTTATAGCTACAAGGTGGAAGAGTAACATAATTCCTTCTAGACAAGAGTGTATACAAAAATTGACTGAATATGCTGAATCAGATAGTCTACCTGAAAAAAATAAAAATAAACTGAGAATTGAATTTGTATCAAAATGGGAGGTCTTCAGAACATATCTTGAACAAAATTATACCTGCAATTATACCTGTAGCAGCTTTTGAGTGATCCCAGCCGTTTTTAATTAATTACTTATATAAATATAAACATTTATAAATTGTGAAAATATTAATATAAAAATAGCATTTTGATATGGCAGTAAATTTATGTAAAAAAATTAAGGAATAAATGGGAGGTCAGGTATAAAAGATAATGAGATTTTTATTTTTATTGTAACATGAAATTGCAATCACAAATTTATGTCACAATTTTTATCTTGCTAACAGATTGTGTAAATTTTATTTTCTTTCCTTTTCCCTCCCCTCTTAAGTTGTACCCCTTTTCAGTGTTGTTTTTTGTATGTAATATGCATGGAAATAAGCATGATTTTTTTTTAAAAAAAGAAACAAATATTTTTTAATTTTCCATTCAATGCCAAAGAGTTGCTTATCATTAGTGAACACACACATTTTAAACAGTGTGACAAACTCTCCACAAATAATATGCATAATAACTTCTACTAAAGTAAGGCAGGTGAACATAATTTACTCTAGCCTCTAGTCACATTGCCAATTTAAGATGACCAGTGATGGCAGGAAAACCACTTCCGCATTTCACGGAGGTGGTGTTGTGGGCGTGGACCGTCTCGACCCTCGCGAGGGGGCTGTAGCTCAGCCCTCTCGCGAGAGTGGTGTTCCCGCCTCCGTCATACCCCGGCTGACCAATAGGGCCGGCCGGGAGGCGGGGCCTCCCCCGCATTTAAATCGGGCTGGAGGCGGGAACGCTGCCTCTTTTCTCCTGGCCCCGCAAGCGATCGGATCACCCACCCACCCGCCCTCTTGGTTAGGCAGTTAGGCAGGTAGGCCGACGCTGCTATGGAATTAGTCGGTCGCCTCGGTTGGCCGTGGGGCCGGGTAGGATTTTTTCCAATTGGATTAGCCAATCTGGTTTTTTTCGCCTACCTCATAGCATTTCGTCACAACTTGGTTTGGCGGTTAGGCATTGGAAATTTGCATAGATAAAGAATGGGGGGCAGATTACGTCATCCTCTGCCCGAAATTGGAGATTTAATCCCGTTAAAGGGGTTCCGGGGGCGGTAGCTTTGTCCTGGGCCTACGGAGGTCAGGGCCTGAGAGCACCCCCCAACGGTGGCCACAGGAGGTGTCTCGGTAGATATATATCACTGGGCTCCTTTCTGGTGGTTAATTTCTCCCAGACTGTAACACACGGGTTACAGTCGGATATAGTCGGTTAGGGTCCAATGCCTAAGCCAATACCGCTCAACATCCTTAACCAATAAAGTTGTGGCCTTTTCACCCACTTAAACTTATTTCTCTGTGTCTTGTGCATTATTTCTGGGGAGGGAGGGACATTGCCACACAACATTAGATTCTCAAATATACTTCATTCTCTGCATGTGTTGCATGAAATCTAAGAAGCTGTGTGGAGGGAAGGAAGGAAACAGACCCTTATCTCCAGTAAACATATGCAGACACCTCTGTCAATAAAGGGTGATTCATTTGTCCACAAATAGATCAGTAAGGGCAGAAGGTAGGTTTTTATAAAGATTTATAAAGAAGGCAATGGAGAAAAAACTGCTGTAATATGGAACTGCGATGTACACTAAGCACTATTGCTTGTCTCCAATTTTTACAAATGCTAACCATTCACAAGGGTTAATGATTAGGACTGGTGATATATCAGCCACCGTGTAATGGGCATGGCTAAGTCATCTGTTTTGAGATAAAATTACAAAAGCAATTTTACATGTGTGTGTGTTTTCCATATCTCTGCTGCTACTGGAAGTTCTGTCTTGCTCATAATCTCATTTAAACATCTGAAGAGATAACAGAATTCTCATAGGCCGACGTGAGGACTTTTCTTTCTTTCTTTCTCATAAGGTAAATTACATGCCCTTGGGTTTGATTCTTAGCTATTAAGATGGTCCAGTTTCTGTAATCATAGCCAGGTTGACTTGAACTAAGCATGTACCAAAAACTTCTTACTAGTGAGGGAGAATAGTTTGTTTTATTTTCATAGAAATTTCACATGCCACCTTATGCCAAGACTTACTAGATGGACTTCTGGCTTACGGATGAAGCTGAGCACGATTCACTTTGACACCTAGGGCAAAGGGCACTTGAAGCCAACTGTTCTCTGTGGCTGTGAGGTCAGAAGCAAGACCCTTCTCTGACTGATGGATAGGGACATATTGGTCCAGTACTATGATTCTCTTCTTTGGAGATAGGTGGGGCAACATCCTAGTATTCGTCCCTCAGCTCTGTGGTTCTAGGGCAGGCATCCCCAAACTGCGGGCCTCCAGATGTTTTGGCCTACAATTCCCATGATCCCTAGCTAACAGGACCAGTGGTCAGGGATGCTGGGAATTGTAGTCCAAAACATCTAAAGGGCCGAAGTTTGGGGATGCCTGTTCTAGGGCAACTGCATCGCCAACTAAATGGAATATTACCTCTGTCCTCCGCAGTTTATCAGGCAGTGTGAAAGGAGTGTGGCTCATTGGAAAAGGGTGCAAGGAGCAATGCCATTGGGCCAGGTGTGAGTGACAAAAGGGAAAATCATTTCTGAAAGTTACAATGTTATGTAAAAGTTAAACAAATTAATGCCGTGTTGCACAGATAATCCCCAGCCAGGTTGATTTATTTGCAATAATTAAACATGTCACATAATCAGGGAGATAGAATTAAAAATGTTAAAAATCAACAGTTCTTATAATTACTGCTTGTTTTGTCTTCCATTTCATGGACCTTGGTAGACCTTGTTCCATCTTCACTGCTCCACACCCTGCCCCCCATGGTAACTAGGTCTATTTGCGCATAATTCATAGCATGTTATTTTAACAACATTTTTGTTCTATCCACTCTAATTGTGAAAGCTGTGACAATAGGAGCAATTGGTCTCAAAAAGGGTTGGGGGAAGAGCACAGCTTCATCTCATGTTGTCCACTTGGATCCCTATGCCCTCTTTATCAGTCCACCAAGAAAATGATGTGTGAATGTTCTCCAGGAACACCCCAGGAACTGGGCATGGTCTTTGTATGGTGGAAGAGCGGTGACACACTCTTCACTTCAGAGAATATCTGAGCTTGGGCTTCACAGTAACACCCAAGTGCACAGACACATCACCCACAATCCCTTTTTTTAAGGGGGGCAGGGAGAAAGCATTGCATTAATACACCTCTCCATTGGTATAGATGCCCCGACTCATATGGTTTTTTGAAGTGTACGGTAGAAGCAAAGGAAGCACTCGTTTTTTCTTTCATCACACAAAGGCCACCACTTCCAGATCACTAAAATTATTGACTGACTATCCCTCATATTGAGAATGTTGTGTACAAGCAGTTCCTTTAGCAGCTGGAACTCTAAGGGCACATGGCAGGGATGGGGAAATGTACAACCTTCCAGATGTCATTGAACTCCAACTCCCATCGCCCCAAGTCAGCAGGGCCACTACTCATGGCTAATGAGAGTCAGAGTCCCAAAGTGATTGGTGGTTCAAGCCCACACAAAGATAGTTGTGGGTAGAATTCCTGCATTACAATGGATTGGACTAGATGATCCTTTGGGTCCTTTCCAACTTCTTTTTACTTCTGTTATTTTGTGACATCTGGAGGACCACTGGTCCCCTATCTCTGCCCTGCATAAACCTAAAACCCTACACGGCTAAGGAATTGTAGGAAACTCCCCAAAAGCTTTTCAAAGCAGTGTGTGAGAATAACGAACTCAGTTGTTTTGTTGAGAAAATTGTCCCTTTGAGCATATGGTCAAGCTGAGGAGCTAGGCTCTGTGTGATATTGATGTTTCCTACAAACCATCATTTTAATAACATTCATTTACCCACAGGGAGTTGCTTTTTTAGGAGTGAGTAGAGAGCACCTCAATATCAGCCCAGAGATCTATTAGGAATGGATGAGTCAGACCTAAAGTTATGTTGGAAAAGAAACATTGAGTGGCTTTGGGTATTGGCACCCTTGGGATATGTCAGAGGAAAATAAAACAAAAAGCTCAAAGCAGTTTCACAATATTCTAGATGGATATAAACAGCTCCCTGGCATTTTGTAAAAGGCCCATAGGGAAAAGGAAGATGAAGTGCCAATAACAGGGTGCTTACAACACGCAAAATCCTGGGACAACAATAGTTGAAAATAATGTATAAATCACTACTTATATTAACTTTATCAAACTGGTTGTATTAAAATATATGGCAATTCATGGAAACTTGTGGAGAGACCTTCTGGATAAAAGACTCACATTACTATTGTGTCTGTTTTTCACATTTCTATGAAGGAGGAAGGTCGCCCGGTGCAATTTTCTCAACAGAATGAGCAATTAGCCACTTGGGTATTGGCTTATGGTTCATGTTTGTTTGCTGATGCACACATTTGTTACATGCTTTCCACTTTAAAAAAAAATTTAAATAATGTTTGTTAACACACAACCTGAAAGCTTTAGAGTTTCCTAAAAGCTTTAAATGTAAATGCGGTGCTTTGCTCACTCTCCTTTTTCTCCCAAACCACTACTGAGAGCTGTCATGAAAGTTTGAAGGAGGAGACAGATGAAGAGCAGGTGCGGTTGTGAGAAGGGAAGTGCCTTCTGTAGCCTTACACACACCCTCACACTGTAATGAACAACCATAAAGATGAGCATTAAAAAACAACATCTTCTTCCATTGTGATGGAATGAAGGGGTATAAGAAACCAGGAATAGTTTTCCCCCTTTTCCCTTTCCTTAGAACTCTTGTAAAAATCCTGTCTAAGTATGTGCCCAGAGGCACTCTGATGCTGTATTCTAAACGTGTGAGGGGGGGCAGGAAACTGTTGCTATTTTCTTGCAAATATTGTGCTAATTTGCTCACAAAGTATCACAGGCTGTAGAATATGGGACCAACAAAACTAGGGATGGGGAAGAAATTCAGTTAGCATTTATAGGCAAACACAGTGCTTTTTGGAGGGGGGGAGGTAAGCAGGGGTACGCATACCTCTAAACATTTTTTTAGGGAAAAAAGCACTGGGCAAACATATCCAGTTTTCACTTTGCAAAACAATGCACAAACTGAATCACAGCCATCCTTCAAAATGCACGCTTCTCTGGTGCAACATGCACCAAAATACATATTCCAGGGTAAAGTGTGTGGAAAATGCATATTTTAGTACAAATATCATACAAAATGCATCATATGAGGGGAAGTTGCTTTTAAGAATGTGTAAATGAGGCATAATAGCATACAAAGATTAGTATATGAGGAGAAACTCCTCATATGCTGCTGAATTTTTATGAAGACTTATTTTTAAGGCAAACAAACAATGCACACATGTATGTGGAAATGTGGAGAACCGAATTAAAAGAGTAGGAAAATAAGCAAATGAGAAAATCTGAAATAAGCAGCTTTACCCATTCCTATACTGAACCCATTTAGCAGTCTCGCAACACATGGTTTTGCACAACAGGGTCAATATGCCATGCTTTTGCTACGGCTCTGGGACTGCTTGAGCAGCACAGGGGACGGTCCTGAAGTATGTAGGAAGCAATAAGACATGACTAGAAGATAGGGTTCAGCACAAGGGAGGGTTGTGTCAGCCTGAGCTGCCATGTCCTGTACTGATTCTATCCTTTCTACCTTTTCCCTATTGGAGTAGTGAGCTCCGCCTATGCACTTTATATAGTAAACTGCGATAAATAGTTGAGAAATCAAGTTATAAACAACAATTGAAGATGGGTGGTAAATAATTGGCTGCCGACTATTAGGTGAGCAAAATATGAAAAAAATAATGGACTGGCTATATAAAGAAATCAGTTTATTAAAATCCCTCTTGTTGCTCAAACCCATTAAATGTAATATAAAATTGCATCAGAATCAACGACTGTCCTTTTCCTTTTAAGGTAATTGATGGACATTCTTAAATGTTTTTTTTAAGACGGAGAGGGCTAATCCTGGAGTGTTTAGGAACAAATCATCCCACATATTGGCCCAGCTCTCATTGCTTATAAAACCCAAGTAACAACAGCACCAGCAACACACAAACAAGAACAACTTGAAAGATAATGAACAGAAGCGGAGTTTGTCTAATTCTGTGTGCATCTTTTTAATGCCTTTTGAGCATCAAAGGAATAAGCATTGTAAGCTATGCCAGATGTGGTTCTTTGAAGAACCAGGCAAGGAAGTGTCAAAACTGACAAGCCTCTTGCCACCCTCCCCTTCCACCACCAATGGAAGTGCAACTCTTTGTGTGCTGCTCCCAACTGTGTCAATATACAGTGAGGAAATTGCACTAAAGCAAGAAAGAGCGGCGCTTCGCATTACCAAGTTAAGGCAGCTGGGAAACCTGAATCATGAAATGCTCTGCAGAATGCTGATTGTTGCTCTTTAGAGCCGTAAAATAGATGAACTGCCCGCATTATAGCCATCTTAGCTCTTTATTCTAGAAAGGACTCCTGGAAACAGTATTTTACTTCTACAAATAGTGACATTCAGCCATGCTCTACTTTGTGACTAAGACACAACACCCAGGGTGATACAACACAGAAGATAAGAGCAGATTTCATTTCCGGTGGCTCAGTGTCCTGGGACTCTCAGCAGGAAGCAGATTTAACCCCCAAGTTCTTCTCATTAGTTTATGTTGTGTGAGAAGGATTGTTGTTCACTCTTACGGAGAAAAGTAAATAAGTTTTGTAGTCCTTACTGGTGCTCTCACTGATGCTCCTACTGGCTGTCCCTGGTGCTCATAGAAGGTTCTTTGACCCAGCAGAGGCTTCCATGAACAGAGAGCAGAGAAAGGTGATGCTTTCAAAGTCCCCATTTTCTTTGCAGCCCACAAACTATTCTGGAGAGCCCATCAACTCTGCGGAACAGATGCTTTGGGAGTGTTGGAGTCCTATGGTAGGAGGAATCTTCCTTCTGTTCACATAAGTCTCCTCTGGATTGAAGAGCCTTTTATCAATGGACGGATAAAATTGGAATGCAAACTATTTACCTCTTTTGGTTATGATTGTTTTCTCTGGCAGCTGCTTTGCTGGCATTGTTTTTCCCTTGGCTGATTCCACCCGATTAAGGAATGGGAGGATACTGCAATGCTACCCTGTCAATTGTATTAGGGTATGTGATGACATCACAGGAGCTAAGTGAAGGGAATTTAAATGAACCAGCCAAGATTTTTACAACAAGAAACAAAAGGGGGAAAGGAGAGGATGTTTTCTGGCATTGTTGAAAACATTCATAAAAGGGGGGGGGTCGTTTGGCCAAGATCCCTCCTTGCAATCAAGGAATCATTATATTTTGTAACAAAGATACCAAAATGGTAATGATCAAGCAGTTTTTTAAAAATATATATATATCAAAATGACAATACCAAGCAATTTTTAAGATTAGCCAGGAACAGACCTTGGGCCAGGTAGGGGCTGTCAATATTGTGTCCTCCAGATGTTTTGTTTTTTGTTTAAAAAAGATTTATTTATACTCAAATGAAAATGAAAAGTAATATATTTGGGGGAAGGATGTTACAACTACTAAAATCAGCTTGTGATTCTTGAACTTGAACTTTATATTTATACTCATTAAACAGAGTGATCTTATTTGCAACATTTATAACCAGATGATCTCTCTCATTCTGGATGGGAAATAGATGGATGGAGGAGGAAAGCCCTCTGCAAGGAATCAGATCTATGACAAGAGGGACCGACCACTCCTCTGGCAGTCCAGAGGTGGCTGGGGAGGGTGGCAGATGGAGATAAAATGAACAGGGTTAACAAAAGGATAGAACAAATGATGCTAATGACTTCCTCACCCACTGCTAGCATGCCCCCCCCAACAGATTATGCATGAGGTAATGTAAAAGACATTCTCTGTAAAAGACTCTCTATTCTCATACAAACCTATTCTCATAAAAATGACTAAATGTGTGAACCAGTGAGGTGGCCAATGATAGTGGTGCACCTGGGAAATATGCACAATCACATTTGGCCTCAAACACAAGGGGCAGGGAACTGCTACCCATGGTTTTGCCTGAATGGTGCCCATCTCCATACCAGTTTGGAACTGAGTCTATAAATTGACTTCGAGGCTGCATTAGCCTAATTTTTGTACTAAAAAAAAGTACATCTCCTCTCCACCTGTTTTGGGTCCATATTGCCAGATTACAAGTTCTGATGAAACTGAAAATTTGCTACACGTTTGTGACATTTTGGTCACTATTGCTTGCCTGTAGATTTTGGAATTTATCAGATGTTTCATTGAAATTGTCAGTCAAGCAATCCTGCACCTATGCTGAGGGAGGTTTAAATTCAAAATATGCATATCTAGTTGTTGTCTTTCAGACTTTCATAATTCCATTACTTGCTTGGTACACAATGCTTTATATAAGCATGTTCAGTAAATGCATTTCTTATTTTAAGACCTAAAAAAACTCAGTGCTAATTCTGAACTTAATGAAGCCAAAGTCCTGGTCTATTACTTGAAAATAAACAGAATGTGAAGTACATTGAAAACTCTAGCATATGAGGTGATAAATCAAAAAGCCGAATACGTTAATAAAATAAAAACAGTCTTTTCTTTTATTCATACACATTGCAAAAATGTCAGCAAATGATTATATAACTATGTTTTCAAAAGTCCAAAAAGAAATGTTTTTACTTATTTCTAAGCATTTCTAAACTGCTTAGGGTTGTATCGAATGTTAATCCTAATCGGAATAGATTCATTGAAATTAATGGACATGATTTATGTAGGTTCATTGATTTCAATGAACTTTGAATAAATGTTATTTGGACACAATCCTTAATCTTTAAAAATGGAAAAGGCCTGCTAGCAGGGTGGGTCAAGTTAGGGTTGTACCCTAAATCTGTAATCCTAGCCATGCTTTCCTGGCAGAAAGACTTTTCTAAACATAGTGGGCCTTGCCTCTGAGGAAATATATGCAGGATTCTGTTGGGCTAATAAAGTAGCCCTCAACTCTTTCCCTCTTTTTCTTACACATGGAAAATCCTTATAATATTAATTTCTACTTGTAATTTGGTGCTTTTAAAACATTTGAACATTGAATCTCTGACTCTGATACTGATATCAGTATTAAAAAATAAAAAAATAAAACTTGACAATGCAAGCCTGGTGTGTACAGAAGTAAATGTCATTGAGCTTGAAGGAGCTTATTTCTAGTACTGGGGTGAATGGGGTGTTAGGGGAGGAGTGTGGGACACATAACACTCCTTCTGGGCTAGTTTGTCCACCTTTGGTCCCCACCCTGCACTCAACTCTTGCCTGTGGCTCCTAGAAACTGTCAGCATGCGATAGCAGCCACATCCTGGAAAACAACTTCTACTGGATGGCTAAACCAGGTGAGGATAGCCAACAGATCTCAAAGCCTTGGCGAGTTAAGGATTTCCCCTTCATGTGAAGACAGCCTCTGTCAGATTGAGTGGACAAGACCAATAGTGAGTCCAACGGTAAAGAAGGTGGTTTCTGCACATGCTGTAGAGCAGGCATCCCCAAACTTCGGCCCTCCAGATGTTTTGGACTACAATTCCCATCATCCCTGACTGCTTGTCCTCTTAGCTAGGGATCATGGGAGTTGTAGGTCAAAACATCTGGAGGGCCGCAGTTTGGGGATGCCTGCTGTAGAGGGCCAGATAGGGCTCATGAACCTGAGAAGGTAGCCCATCTAGGAGAAGGAAAACTCTGATCTTAAACCACCACTGCCTTATGGCTATACTCATTTCTGAGAAAAGCTATGGGGGTAAACCTTGATGAAAAATCCATAACCACTGCCTTGCAGGACATCTTACAGAGGAGAAAAATCTAAGGAGTAAAACCCTACACAAATCCAGAATGGAGTCCCTAAGATGGTTGGTTGACGCCTTGTACATCTCCTTCTCCAGCTCCTATAGCCAAGCTGGTGCCAAATGTTTTGTTTTGCTCTGCTTTCTTTTGGACCACATCAGCAGGCCCAAGAGGAGGATCCTGTCATCTGGGTAGCCCAGGACCTCCATTCACACTGCTGAGTCTTGTGCCTTGGAGAGGTCATTTTGGTGCTTCTAACTCAGCAAAAACAATGTGTGATGCAGCAGTTATGAGTTACTGGTCTCTACACCACAACAGGCACTGTGATTCTACAGCAGTGTGACTTCACCCCCAGAGATGCACTGCATTGTCTCTCAAGACAGACAGATGCCAGCAACAAGTCCCACTAAAGTCAGTAAGATTTATTTCTGGGTAAACATAGTTAGGTTTGTGCCTAATCTTCCCCTGGGTGTTTAACAACAAACTCTTAATTGTTCTATCAATATCAATGGGAAAATGTTTGTAGCACAATATTAAAAAGAAATGGAGAATTTCAAGTTCTGGACTACCCTTCAAATATATTCAATTGTCTACAGCCAGTTATATGCATGTGAAAATAACACTGTTGGCATAGCATCCATGTTTTTAATTAGCCCCTTATCATTATTTTTGCTAATCATTTTTTTTTGATGAGTGATTCAATATTACCATCCCTTGAGTAGTGAAGGACATAGGGGGTTTTGTGCATTATCTGAAATAGGTCAGCTGAACAAAAAGCTTTGGATATCTTTTACTACTGATCTCTCTGCAAACAAAGTCACAAATTAAAAGAGATGCTTCTGTATCTTCCATCTAAGACAGTTGAGGGCATTGGTTGAAATCTAACAAGGGTAAATTCCTTTCTCGGAGAGAACTTACTCTGATGGTCTAGATATTTGTCAAACCCCTGCTGAAATTTATCATCACGTACCAAGCAGACACTCTTGAATCTGACAGTGCAGATAAATCCCGTTGGATGAATACATCACACAATCTCTTCTTAAACTCTATTTTGGCAGTTGACATCTTTGAACCCACAAAATGATTTACAGAAATACTATGAAATTGTGTCATAAGCAGGCTTTGACATCCGAGAAGATTGCTTGACAGAATTTAAATGTCACTTCCCTACTGAACGAATCTTGAGAACCCTCTGCTTCCAGTAATTGAAAATATACAAACATAGCCTCATTTGCAACAACAGAATGACTTCTTGTGTGAGCTCATAATACAGATGTGGTTGTCCTTTGTGTACATAATATGGATTTCAGAATAAAATTTTCCATTTAATAATAAACAGTCACATCATTACTATCCACTTTACCTCCCTGGCTCTTTAGAGCCTATTGACTTCCTTCCCTCCTGCTTCAGGGCTTTCAAAATTAACCTTTCTATCATTGCATTTTGTACGTTTCCCCATTCTAATTACACTCATTACAAAATAACTCAAAATTTAAATAAATACAGAAAGGTAGAAAACTTCTCATTACAAATATTCAGACCACCCTGCTAGTGATGTTAATTGCTTACAATAATCTTTCATATATCATATAAATTTACTCCGGTCCTTTTGGAATACTCGATTTTAGAATTTTGTTCTGGGAAGTTTCTAGTCCAATTGCTTCGCGTTGACCCTAAATTCCTGTACTATTCAGAATTTGGGAATATAGTTTAGATCAGCCTTTGCCAACCTGGTGCCCTCCAGATGTTTTGGAGTGCAACTCACAGCTAGTGTGGCTGTGTGCGCTGTCACTGGTGAGAGTTATACTCCAAAATATCTGGAAGGGTATTTTGGCAAAGGCTTGTTAAGGTTCTAAAATGCTCTAGTCAAATTTCTCTCTCTGAGTTCTCCAAAACTTAAACTTTTATCAGCTATATTGATACCCTAATTTTTACTTAAACAATGTTATGTTTCTAGCTATCTATGTTGGTTTGGAGAACACAATCCCGAAGAAAAAAAAAGATTTAACTTGTTTTAGTCTATGGAAATAGTTGCCAGTTATAATAAGGGCATATCTGAGCAAAGACTATCTATTTTGGCTTTATTGTATTTTTACATGTAACAAATCTTTTTTGCCATTTATTTATTTTTATCCTTATCTTCCAAACCACTTGCATTGAAGGTCATGTGCTGTTTATGGCCTTGCACCATCTTATGCTCCTTGTAGCTCATAGCATCTCCCTCATGAAGGAAAGATGGGATACAAGTTATTTAAATGGTATCATATGGCTAAAACTATGATGAAGTTTTGATGGACCAGAAAAGGTTTTGCAGAACAAAAGATCCCTAACTACAGGGAAGACGTGACACGATGTGATATTGACACAACCAACTAATGTTTTATGTTTTTATAGTATGCAATTAACACTTGGAATCAGAAAACACACTTCAATTTTCATAGGGAGGTTTACAAGAGAAACTGCATAAAATGTGGCTAATTATTATTATTATTTTAATTAAAGGTTTGGCTGATCTTATGTTTTTATTCATGGCTTGTGTTTTTCATAATTGTCTCTTGACTGCTTTACAAATAAAGTGTCAGGCAGCAATCCCTAGAGTTCCCAGCATTGAAATCAGCTGTGCATTTCAAGAAAGAGATGGCACAGAAAGCAAGTCCTTTGGACAATCTAGTGCAAAATAAAACCAATCACTCAAAGGCATAGGGCAAGCTGGGATAGGTTCTCTGGAGGGAGTTTACATTGCTTTTTGAGTTTACATTGCTTTTTGAAGCCCTAGAGTATATTCAATTTATACCCCACCAAAGATCCCCAAATTCAGGATTTGCATTCCTATAAGCTACCCAGGTGGCGCTGTGGGTTAAACCACAGTCTAGGGCTTGCCGATCAGAAGGTTGGCGGTTCGAATCCCTGCAATGGGGTGAGCTCCCGTTGCTCGGTCCCAGCTCCTGCCCACCTAGCAGTTCGAAAGCACGTCAAAGTGCAAGTAGATAAATAGGGACCACTCCGGTGGGAAGGTAAACGGCGTTTCCGTGTGCTGCTCTGGTTCGCCAGAAGAGGCTTTGTCATGCTGGCCACATGACCCGGAAGCTGTCTGCGGACAAACGCTGGCTCCCTCGGCCTATAGAGCGAGGTGAGCACCGCAACCCCAGAGTCGGACATGACTGGACCTGATGATCAGGGGTCCCTTTACCTTTAAGCTATTGCCACACTACACAACAGCCTTCCCTCATATAAACATTGCTATTCATGAACATATTATATGAATTAAGATTCTTTTGGCTCCCTTTTAACTCAGAACTTCTGAGTGTCCAAACTGGATGCTTTGGGCTATAATTCCCTCCAACCCTGACTAAATTACGCTATGCTGGCTGGGGCTGATGGGAGTTGAAGTCCCAGACATCTGGAAGGCACCAGGCTGGGGAAAGGCTGGACCAGTGGGTAAGATAAAGAGGCAGGGGTCTTCCCTGCTGAAGAGCAACATGAAAGGAGAGAAGGGACTCCAACTGCAGCTGGCCAGCCTTTAAGAACATGGAGAAGAAGGCACTGGTGAGAACCAGATGGCTTCAGCCTTCTTAAACAGGGCTTTTGGCAGCAGTCAGGTGCTGGAAACAACACCTATGGTTCCCAGTCCTACCTTGTTGCTTCCTGCTCTCCATCTGGATCCTTGGCTTTGTGATCATTTCCTGACCTCTGGATTGACTGACTACATGGACTGCTGTTTGCGCGACCCTTAGAATGGAGCTGACTTCGTATGCTTAACTCTGCCTCTAGGCCAGCGTACCTCAGAAACTCTTCTGTATCTTCTGTATGCTTTGCTTCGCCTTCCACTGAGTTCTGCATTCTGTTGCTCAGCAATGGGACTACAGCAACAGGGAAGGCATCTTGGTCTGAAAGAGAGGGGATGAAAGATGCCCAAGTTGCTTGGGTGTCTTACAGCCAAACATCAGACCTGCTTCCAACTTGTTAAAGTATCAGCTGAGAGAGGTAAGGAAGAGGAAGTAGCACAAGGCAGGCCACAAATAGTCTGATGTCTGGTGTGCATGCAGGTGGATGTCCCAGATAGAAGGGAGTCTGTGTGTTGTATCATTGGAGCGAAGTTGAGAGACACATGCATGAACTGGAAAGGTGTGAGGCTGTTCTTTGATAATGAACTCCTCAGCACAGGAATGACCAGCTTCCTGAGGTCAAACAGAGTGAGCAAAGCAGGTGTGATGCCTGCCTGAATTTGCCTGCACGAATTTGACCCCTGCACAGTTGTTTTGATAGTGAGCAATATTTGCTAATTCTTGGGGTGAGTTCATTACTAGCATCTTGCTATAACACCTGAAATGGCAGGGTTGTAAAACTGTCCCAGTCATTATGATACAGTACTGGGTACACTTTACTATTAGTAGGATTATGCTGTGCCACAAAGTGATATATCTCAAGTGATTCACTAATAGGTTTCTTCAATCTACACCTAAAATAACATCTGTAAAGAAAAACATTCACCTGATTTTAATACGTTTATCATTTCTCTCCCGAGAAGAGGCTCAGAAGAGATGAAGATGGGACTCTGTCAATCTTTTGTGCAGTAATTTCTTTCTGTTAGCTCTTTCTGGCAGGCAAAGATTTCTTGGTGATTGGCTTTTGTGTGTTTTTTACATGCATCTCTTTTGCTTCTCAATTTGAAAGTGGGGGGAAGCCCAGATAAATTAATTGAATTGTTTATCAGACAAACACCTTTGGCATTCCATGTCTAGATTTTTTGAGAGGAATATTGATGACTTTCCCCATCCAAATTGTTCTGTGTATGGAAGGAGATTATAATTCTTCCAAAAATAGTTTTGGATAATTCAAATATTCTCCAGTCCTTTGTGCATAAAAGTAATTTCAAAATGAGCAAGATTGAAGATAGATTTAATTCAACCCACCCACTACTCAGTATGGAGATTGAACACTCCTATGGGGTGGGGGATAGATTTTTCTGAAGTTGTTTCAAGATTTATGGTGGGGGGGCAGGAATGAAATGAGCAAATAATTGCAGCCCTAAAATATTAATCAGAGCATATGATTCTTTTTTCTAGGAAGGGCACAGAAAAAATAACAAACATGCTTGCATTTTGATTCCATGTGAAATTATTATTGACAACACTTTACCTGATTTGAAATGACAGCTTGAAAGATCTATCATTCCCTCCTAGCAGCTTACATTTCTAATTTGTTCTCTAATAAAGTTTGGTTTGGAGACAGAAGACAGCTGAAGAATTAAAATAAGAACAGATATGGATAGGGTTGTTCTGTATGTGTCTTGAGATGTGTCTCAGCTGTTCATGATTTCTTCTCCATCCCTTCTGCCCATATTATTGCTATGTGTCTCTATTTGTCTAATAGAGAGTGATCAGAATATGGTAGGGATAAGCACACATTATTGGGCAATACATCCAATCAGTGCTTTTTTTCCTGGGGGTACACAGGGGTACGCACACCCCTAAACATTTTGTGAATCTAAGTTTGGTCTCATTGATAGGACAGTATTTCAATATGAGTAGGATAATGAAAGTACCCCTAAACATTTTTTAAAGAAAAAAAGCACTGCATTCAATGCTTTTAGGCTTCATTTGGTGGGAGACACACAAAGTCGGACACACGCATGAATCAAGAAAGCCTCCACAAGGGAAAGAAAGAGAATGTGTAAAGTTGACAAGTTGGTTAGTGTCAAAATGAGCTGCTACTTGTGAACTGACTAAAAGCCTATTTGTTTCAGCTCTGATATTAAACACAATTAGTTTTAATGATATGTGCCCTTAGGAATGTCTAAGTGCTGCTGGACAGGCTGGGAATTTGACCTTGTCAAGTTACATGAGGCGCTTTGCCCAGTTTATTGGAAATTGCTAGGCATTTGAAAGGCATACTTTGGGCTCCTGCTCTGCTCATGAGGTACACTAATGCTTTGTTTGATAAATAATATTGGGTTGTATCCAACTAAGTTCTGCTCAGAGTAGATCCACTGAAATTAATGGTCCTGAGTTAGTCCTGTACTTTAATTTCCAGCAGCGGGAGACCTGGGACATGGACCTTACTGTGCCAGCTCCATCATGCTCCATCCCTCAGTTGTCATCTGGGAGGAACCATTCCATCAAAGTACATCACTGGGAGAGAAAGAAAAAGCAGGGCTCGTTCTGTCAGCTCATTGCTGAAAGCCCAGTTCCATTGGGCATCTCCTACCCCTTAACTGTGCCAGATAGTCATTAATAAGAACAAGTGTTTAAAAATTAGTGCCCATGTTTCATTTTTATTTTCCTCTTCCTCTCTGTGTCCATTTCTCATTGCATGTAATGGCTTTTAGATTGTCAGCCGGTAGGCAGGGGCTGTCTTGTTTTAAATATGTGTAAACTGCTCTGGGAGCCTTTTATGGCTGATGCTCTAAATAAATATAAACAGATAGATAGATAGATAGATAGATAGATAGATAGATAGATAGATAGATGATAGATGTAGATAGATGATGGATAGATAGATAGATAGATGATAGACAGATTTAGATAAAAATGGTTCCACTAAATACACAGAATTTTTGTGGGCAATGTGTGGTGGACATGGGTTCGATCCATACTTCCTCCTCTGAATGTGTATTTTGAGACCTTGCCATTTCCCCCTATTCTCTTTGCTTCTTTCCTTTCCTTTCCCCTTTCCCCATCTCCAACCTATCTCCTACTCCCCCTCTCTAAATTGGACCAACCATTCCTAACTTAACTACCTGTACCTAAACAGCCAGCTAACTAAAAATTTCATCTTCCATCTCTTGTGAGAGAAGAATCTGATTTAGCTTCTGGTTTTCCACTCAGAATCTCTTGAAAGACAGAAGTGAAAGACAATTTTCCCCATTGTTAGACCTTAAGCACTAGAAGAGAAGCTGTGCCACTTGGCAATACAATCATACTCCAGAGGCCACTCTGAGGGTGGGAGAAAAAAGACCAGGCAGAAAAGCAACAATAGCTTAATGGTGAACAAGAGATAACTTCAAATGGGAATTGTCTCCTTAGCCTAAATAGGAAAAAAAGAGAGAAATCGTATTAAGCAGACGGGACTCTTCCCTTGGCTGTATCACATGACTAGGTGTCTCTGCTCTGTACAGAATGAATGGTGTTGTTGTTGGGGGTGGGTGGGGAGAGAAATAGTCCTAGATTTGTTGTTCAAAAGAGAGATCATGCTGGAGAATTAAGAAATGTCACTGAGAAACAGGGCTGGTTTAGCACCATATTCTCTTGCAATTAAGGTTAGTGTAAATTTAATGCCTGTGTGTACTAGGAGGCCAATTGGTTAAGCAAATGCATCATCCAGGTCCTGTTTGTGCCAATGAAGAGCAGACCCATGTCTATTTCAGTCAGACTGATGGTCTTGCTGATTTTAGCTTGTGAAGCAACTCTTTCAACCCGTGTTGCAGCTTTTCAATAGAACACCCAGCAAAAGCAATCCCAAGCAGCGCGGTGGCACCTTCCTCTTTTACTGACGTACATCCAGAGAGAAGACAATACTTTATGCTCTAACATGAATAATAATAATAATAATAATAATTTATTATTTATACCCCGCCCATCTGGCTGGGTTCCCCCAGCCACTCTGGGCGGCTTCCAACAAAACAGAAATTCTAAAACACAGAAATCCATCAAACATTAAAATACAGAGATCCATCAAACATTAAAAGCTTCCCTAAACAGGGCTGCCTTGAGATGCCTTCTAAAGGTCTGGTAGTTGTTGTTCTCTTTGACCTCTAGTGGGAGGGCATTCCACAGGGTGGGAGCCACTACCGAGAAGGCCCTCTGCCTGGTTCCCTGTAACTTGGCTTCTCGTAGTGAGGGAACCGCCAGAAGGCCCCCGGAGCTGGACCTCAGTGTCCGGGCAGAACGATGGGGGTGGAGACGCTCCTTCAGGTATACCGGACCGAGGCCGTTTAGGGCTTTAAAGGTCAACACCAACACTTTGAATTGTGCTCGGAAACGTACTGGGAGCCAATGTAGGTCTTTCAGGACCGGTGTTATGTGGTCTCGGCGGCCGCTCCCAGTCACCAGTCTAGCTGCCGCATTCTGGATTAGTTGTAGTTTCCGGGTCACCTTCAAAGGTAGCCCCACGTAGAGCGCATTGCAGTAGTCCAAGCGGGAGATAACTAGAGCATGCACCACTCTGGAGAGACAGTCAGTGGGCAGGTAGGGACTCAGCCTGCGTACCAGATGGAGCTGATAAACAGCTGCCTTGGACACCGAGTTGACCTGTGCCTCCATGGACAGCTGTGAGTCTAAAATGACTCCCAGGCTGCGCACCTGGTCTTTCAGGGGCACAGTTACCCCATTCAGGACCAGGGAGTCCTCCACACCCGTCCGCCTCCTGTCCCCCACAAACAGTACTTCTGTCTTGTCAGGATTCAATCTCAATCTGTTAGCCGCCATCCATCCTCCAACCGCCTCCAAGCACTCACACAGGACCTTCACCGCCTTCACTGGTTCTGATTTAAAAGAGAGGTAGAGCTGGGTATCATCAGCATACTGATGGACACCCAGCCCAAACCTCCTGATGATCTCTCCCAGCGGCTGCATATAGATGTTAAAAAGCATGGGGGAGAGGACAGAACCCTGAGGCACCCCACAAGTGAGAGCCCAGGGGTCTGAACACTCATCCCCCACCACCACTTTCTGAACACGGCCCAGGAGGAAGGCGCGGAACCACTGCATGACAGTGCCCCCAGCTCCCAAGCCCTCTAGACGGTCCAGAAGGATGTTATGGTCGATGGTGTCAAAAGCCGCTGAGAGATCCAGCAGAACAAGGAAACAGCTCTTACCTTTGTCCCTAGCCCGCCGGAGATCATCGACCAGTGCGACCAAGGCAGTTTCAGTCCCATGATGAGGCCTGAATCCTGACTGGAAGGGATCCAAATGGTCCGCTTCTTCCAGGCGTGCCTGGAGTTGTTCAGCAACCACTCGCTCAATCACCTTGCCCAAGAATGGAAGATTTGAGACTGGGCGATAGTTGGCCATATTGGCCGGATCTAAAGATGGTTTTTTTAGAAGCGGTTTAATAACCGCCTCTTTCAGCGGGTCTGGGAAGGCTCCCTCATGGAGAGAAGCATTTACCAACCCGCAAAGCCCATCGCCCAGCCCTTCCCGGCTAGCTTTTATAAGCCAGGATGGGCAAGGATCAAGGAGACAGGTGGCTGGTTTCACTCGTCCAAGCAGCCTGTCCACATCCTCGGAGGTAACAGATTGAAATTGATCCCACAAAACTTGACTAGACAGGACTCTAGCACTCCCCCGGCCCTGCTCCCACGGTGGAGTCTACCTCTTCCCGAATCTGAGCGACTTTATCTGCAAAAAACTTTGCAAAATCATTGCAGGAGATCATGTGGCCCATACTGGGCCCGGATGGAGCAGGTGGTTCCGCTAAATTGCGAACCACCTGGAAGAGTCTCCTGCTGCTGTTTTCTGCAGATGCGATGGAGACGGTGAAGATGCTGCCATTTGGCTCTTTGGTGCAAGAAAATCAGGAAGTATTGCGTTTACACTCAAATGTCTTCAAGATGTTATCTGACGTGATGTCAAAAAGCTAACTCAGAGTGAAGAAGGATATATCGTCCTCAGTTTAAATGGGTGGAGCGGAGACACTGTTTTTTTACAAAATGGCACAGACAATCAGTTCTCTTTCAAACATAAAACTATAACCTGACCCAGTCCTTCTACCAGTCAGGATACCTACCATTTCATGAAGAGGGGATCCTGGGAGGCTGAAAGTTGGGAAGCTTAGACTAGCCCCTGGAGGATCTTGGTGACTCAGGAGAAATGTCTCAAACAAGCTAACCTGTTTGTTCACCATTTGCTTAATGGCAAGGTATTTGTGCTTCTGCAAAAGTGATTCCAGAGCAATACAAATTCCTTAAAGAATTCTGGCATGCTCCCCACCCCCCTTCTAGTCTCAGCAACAGTCACGAATGTATATCTGGTAATACCAGAAATCCTCAAAGGGGCAGTGCAAAAAGAAAGAGTCCATTGGGAGGTACCCATGATTGTGTGGCAGAAGTTATAGCCCCAAACTCTTAAACAGTCAAGGTGCAACAAACAAACAAACAAACAAACAACAAAGAAAGAGTAATATCTTCAAATGCATTGGGGGAGGGGGATGCAGTGTGTGTGAGAGAGAGACGGGGGGAGGGGTCAGGGGGCTATTGACTACTTATCCATTGAGAGGCTGCAATTTGTTCCCATGTGGGAATGACTAGAGACTGGCAATTTTTTAAAAAATCCATTGCTTTCTCAGAAATTATCTTTCTTTTCCAAACACACACAGAGAAAAATTTGGAAAAATTTCTGAGGCTCGAAGAGGAGCCCGCTCCCAGCATTCCCTGCTCCCCACAAATACTCATCCTTTACTTACCACCAGAAGAATCCTTTTTCTCCTTCCTTTCCATCATTCTGGTGTCTTGCATTTCATCATGTCCCTGGCCCAGAGCCCATGGGAGATGTAGTTCTCCTAATGGCTACTGCAGCCATCAAAGGGATGAAACCCCAAAGTTCTTCTCCAGCTTGGGAAAACTTCACTGATATGTCTATAAATAATTTTATGAACTCATTTTTCCAGTTGATCCAATATCACACCTGGGAGAGGAGAACAATATTTGATTTGTGGGAGTTTGGTCCATAGATATTTTTAGTGCTATGTAAGAGAAAGTGGGGAGAAAATTCCAGACTGGCACAATCATTCAGTGTGGTAATGAAACACCAGCACAGCTCCCAAAATGTTTCCAGTACTGGCCAGATGCTTATTACCGTATATGTTCTTCTACACAGTAAAGCCTTATTGCATACAGAGCCATAGAGCCTATTACCAAGTATTCTGAGGAAATTAGCTAAATGGTGAGATGAGCCAGCAGGGATGAAGAGAGAGAGATGGAAGAACAAGAAACCAGAAAGAGAAGTACTGATCAAACCTTGGTAATGGTTGTAGAAGAGACTGGATTGCCAGCACTGCTTAATTATTCCTGTTTTCTAATACACGTACCAGCCCTTAATCTGCTAATCACATGGATTAGTTCTTTATTGCTTTCTTTCAACTTCTTTCTTCCCAGACTTCTAAACTGTCTGAGACCTCATTAGATGCTACAACTTTTATTTTGCACACTTAAATGGCCTTGGTACATTCAGGCATATATGAAAACACACAGACACAAACACACAGACACAGACAGACACACAGAGCAATATGGCTCCCTGGGCTCCTTTGGGAAGAAGGGGTGGGGTGTAAACTTAATAAATAAATAATATAATACAATATAATTATGTACCAAATATTACACAATTTGGTAAATGAATGGTGTAATTTTCATGGGTCCACCCACAATGGCGGTGGTATTGTCACAAGGTTTTGTTCTACAACAGCATGATAACACTAGCCCACTGACACCACTACAGTCAAGGTAATTGATGGGATTCTGCTATATTTAATTATATAACTCTCTCTGTCTCTTTTCATACTGTCCTGTGGAAGAGGTATACCCAAGCTCCATGCATAGAAAAGTGCCATGCTGGAAGTGGAGTGCAAATTCATTAGTCAGGGGTTTAGGAGCAGGACAATCCCAACCCAAGGTCAAGAGCTAGGTCTAGTTTCATGTATATGCCACAGATTGTAAAGGTAAAGGGACCCCTGACCATTAGGTCCAGTCGTGACCGACTCTGGGGTTGTGGCGCTCATCTCACTTTACTGTCCAAGGGAGCAGGCGTACAGCTTCCAGGTCATGTGGCTAGCATGACAAAGCCGCTTCTGGTGAACTAGAGCAGTGCACGGAAACGCCGTTTACCTTCCCGCCGAAGCGGTACCTATTTATCTACTTGCACTTTGACATGCTTTCGAACTGCTAGGTTGGCAGGAGCTGGGACCGAGCAGCGGGAGCTCACCCGTCGCAGGGATTCGAACTGCTGACCTTCTGATCGGCAAGCCCTACGCTCTGTGGTTTAAAGCCACAGATTGACCAGCCGCCAAATTAATAACAGATTATAAATGCAGTCAAGATCAGGAACAAGGTTAGGGATCATAAATGCTGTCAGTATCATCTTTATATACCAACAGAACAAGCAAGAGTGATCAGAATGATACAAGACACAGTGACCACAGAGTTCCAGGATGCAATAAACAGAATTAAATGTGCCAGCAGTTAAATAATCAGGAGCTAGGCATGCAAAGCCTCAGGGGAAAGTACAATAACTTGAAAAGAAAACTGGAAGCTCAGCACCATGGGAATGGAGGTATGATACCAATAGTCACTGAGTCAAACTCCAAGGAGTTTAACTCCTAACTCCCTATGACTTAATTTTTAAAAACAACAAAATCTATTTTAAAAAAAGAAAACAACAAAATCTATTTTTAAAAAAGAATTTTATCTCTGGCTACAACCAGATAGACTTCTCTTCAGACCTCTGGGTAGCTGAGGAATATGGGCACAGATAATTTAATCTACAGACATATTTTGCATAAAGACCCTGATGTTGGGAAAGATTGAGGGCACTAGGAGAAGGGGACGACAGAGGACAAGATGGTTGGACAGTGTTCTTGAAGCTGTGAACATGAGTTTGCCCAAACTGCGGGAGGCAGTGGAAGACAGGAGTGCCTGGCGTGCTGTGGTCCATGGGGTCACGAAGAGTCGGACACGACTAAACGACTAAACAACAACAACAAAAAACAGTTGTATTCACTGGGAAATTAGAATAAAAAGACATTCAAATATAAAAGAAAATAATATATTTCTAAGCATGCTAAAAGCCACATTTCCTTCATCTGAAGATAGTATGAAAAGAGTAGGCACATATTTGCATAGTTATGAGAGTTAACTATATATTTCAAATCAGAAACAGATTTATATTTTTAGAGTCTAATCTGAAATTGACTCTCTCTTTTAGCCAAAATTCTAGAATTTATCAACAAATCTATTTTATACCAATGTTCAGTGGCGTCTTGAACCCTCTGTGCAGTACAATGTGACAAAGTTGTAGGTCATGCTCTAAAATGCCAACCACAACCTTAGTTGGCCTGTGGTAGTTCGACTAAATTTGCCGGGGGACTTCTCCCAGTTTTGCTACTATTTATCTGAAGATCCTCTAGCAACATAGTACATAAAAGTAGAAAGGTTTGCTTTTGAATTATATGCAGTGAGAAGCATAAGCCCTGCTGCAAATCTGGTTATGTAAACCACGTGAGTCTAGTGGCAAGCTTGATTATAAAGAACTGCATCCAGTTGAGTATATCTACGGTAATTATAACCCATTTAAAAAGTAATTTCTGTTCATTATATTAGACAGTCATAAAACAACAGAACAAAATAAAATGCTCATCAACGTGATATGAGTGAATTATATGAAAAATGCATAACTGCAAGAGATTATGAGGCATAATTCTGCTGAGTGCTTAAAGGGGTAAAATATAATGGAAGTTAAGAGACTTCCACTTTTTTTAAAAAAAGTAATCTTTATTTAATTCAAACATTTGCAACCAGATATATTTCGCTTACATCAATTTTCCCCCAACTGTGTTTCACATAGAACAAAATTCTTCAAAACCTAAGAAAGAAGGTAAAAGGAAAAAAGAAAAAAGAAAAGACTACAATAGCTAAAAAGACAAAAGAAAAAAAAATTGCATTAGACTTCCACTTGAGCAATGTGATTTCTCCTTCACCCCACCCAGTAGCCTCCATGCACTTACAAAATCTGCTCTGGTAGGTTGGGACACACACACACACAAAGATTTGAGAGTTATGGGGCTTCAGGGAGAAGGAAAGGAATAAATCCTATTGGCTGAGCAGATGTGTGCTTATGCACTATTGAATGTTATCCACAGACATTTTTAACATGCAAAATAAATATTGATCTTTCTATATAGTTATTGTTAACTATAAAAAGGTAAAGGGACCCCTGACCATTAGGTCCAGTCGTGACCGACTCTGGGGTTGCGGTGCTCATCTCGCTTTATTGGCCGAGGGAGCCAGCGTACAGCTTCCAGGTCATGTGGCCAGCATGACAAAGCCTCCTGCCTGCACATTTCATAGAAATATTACCCTTCTGGAGGACTGTATTCAGCCTTGGCAAAATCTTGGGTGACTCCAATCCCCCACAATCCACGGGTGGAGCTGGATAATTTTATTTTCACAATAAAGAAGTACATTTATCAGCTAAATCGGGTAGCTAAAATCTGATTTCAGAAAATTGATGTTTGCAACTTCTTTGACCTCTCCCATATAGAGAGCAGAAGAATGAACTTTTCTACTACTGTAATAATGGAGAAAATGAATTTACCAGTCGGGAAAGCCTAGGTGATATTTACTCTTGTATGAAAGTGCTGCACTCCCCTGCAGATTAAGAAATACTTATTCTTTCTGGACTCACAACTCTGCCTTTGATTACCCATCTATTTAATTGCCGTTTTAACAACTGATGCTCTACACAGCACACAGCCCCTGCCTCCCACTTTTGGCTGTGTATTTGGTTTCTTTCCTGGTTTTCTTAAATTGGAATCTAATTTTGCTATTCATTATGTTTGGTTTTGTATTGTATATACATTTATAATTTTGGCATTGTATATCAAGATGTTGCTGACTCAGTTCCCCTCATCATTGGCCATTGGCCACACTGGCTGGGCTGATGTGAGCTGAAGTCTAAAAACATCCAGAAAGTCACAGGTTTCCCATCACTGGTCTATAGAGATCAACAATGAACATTAAACTGAAAGGGTTGCAGTTTTGATTAAACAACTTGGTTGTACAGTTTAGTGTGACACACATCTGCACACACACACAACTCCAGAAGGAAGAGATGAGAGTGTGACAGATTTTAATTTGGTCACAACTTTACTGAGGACCTATTGAAAAGGGATGCAATAATTAAACCCCAAAGATAAACCTTCCCTTCCAGTATGGACAGAACAAAGGAAGAGCATGAATACCACTTCTCCTTCAATAAATTGATCCCACCATGGCTTAGATTTGGAAATTAAGCCAGTGTTCTGTCTCTCATTTCCATCCGTACACTTCCTTGAAATGAAGGTCTAGGGCTCACCTGGCAATGAGCTCCCATACTGATGCTCGCCAAGCCCGAGAAATCTTCCCAGCTAACTTGCAGATGGTCCAGTTCCATGTGATGTATTAAGGGCAACCTCCCTTTTCCCATGCCTTCCTAGAAAATGCCTTTGAGGGAGCAAGGTATTTCCTTAATGTTTCCATATCGTCTCTCCATTTCAACTCCACTCATCCTGCTTGTTGCAAGGTACGGCTGAAAGTGTCAATAAGGCAAGGCATGCTGTCCTTGGTCAGGCTTTTTTCTTCACCTTGCTGTCTTAGATAGAGGCTTAAGAACGACACCTTTAGCTTCTAGCTTTTCTCAACATACAAAATCGTAGCCATTGCATAGGGACTTCATCTGCAAGCCTATGCACACTCTCCTGGGAATAAGTTCCATTGAATTTAGAGAGACTCACTTCACTGTAGTGATGTCTGTGCATGTGGTCATGACTGTTATCCCTCCAACTGGGATGAAGTAGAATTCATCCCTTATTCTTTCCTCGCCAGTGGGTTGAGAATTGTTTCATGGTGCACTGTTGGATCTCGGTGGGGAAGCTAAGCTGCTGCTTGATTCAAACGTGTGATAAGAGTCAAGATTCTATAGTAGGCAGGCAGGGGGGAAAGCGAGAGAGCAGCCCCATCAGATGGGCAGTTTTCTTCAACATTACTGAAATTGTACTACAGATGTTGTGTGTTTCAAAGACTCTCTCATCCAGAATGCCCTACCTGGGAGATAGATTGTGGCAAATGACTATGTAAAGGATAAATCACACCCATACACCGCATGCAGGACCAAAGAGTTTATAGTTATGTCCAGCTTGGAGAGAGATAGCACAGGAGCTATGACTCAATAAGAGGATAAAAATATTATTGATTGTTCACAAGATTTTCTTCTCAGCTCCCAGCATCAGAGAAAACAGATGACCTGATTTTCTTCTCACCTCCCTCATGTGACTCAGGAGTGATGACTGAAGTCAGTACATTGATTATAATCAGCTGGCTGTGGTGTTAGGGAAGCAGCTCCTCACTTTTCCACTTTACTATGCCATCAGCTGTAAATCTGTCTCCCAGGGTTCAGCGAAGTGCAAGGCTGCATGATGGAGGTGCAACGTGCTCAGTTTTAAATATCTGGTGCCTTTTCCTAGCTGCTTTCCTTGTTCTTTTCTAATAGGACTTCCAGGTTTCAGATATATTACTCCTACAGGAGGAAGAGGAAATGGGTTGCTTAAAGAAATACACCATGCTAGTGCCAGTGCTGAACCAACCTTGAGGCCGCAATATATTACAGCAGCTTGATAGCAACTCATTGTTCTGTTCCTTCTCTGCCAAATTTCTTGTGGGAGTCAGACAAATAGCTCACCTTTACCATATGTGAGGTAAAAGCTTTAAGACTATTTCCTGTTAATGCTGTTCCTAACAACATGCCCAAAATGGTCCCAGAAAAATCGAAAGGGGGCCATTATTGCATCAATACCGACAATGAAACAGAAAGGTTATGAATTTGGTGAACCTTAACACTGAGTAACATGAGGTTTCATCCACTATCGACACTCACATACTGTTTATCTGTCAGAACCATCAGCTGTAAGTGATGCTGATCTGGGCATGCCATTTAGCAAGAATGGGGCCCTTGAGTGCAGCTTATTATCTCTGCCTTATGCAGCAGCAACAGGTTCTACTTTAAAAAAATGCATCTCAGCAATTAGAGCAGTCAAATTGGGGCACAGCTTGGTTTGTCAGCAATAAGGTGGAGCTGAGGCTGTGCAATGGGGTAAGGGGCTCAGAGTTTGGCCAGTCTGCTATATCCGCAATGGCAATGTTATCAGGCTGTTTGTTGATCTGCCCATCACCTTCATAAAATAACCTCTCAGTGGGTAAACAATGCCTCGACAGTTGCTTACCCTGAAAGGAAGTGTTGTTATTGTTGTTGTTGTTGTTTATTAAATTTATATATCGCCCTATACCCGGAGGTCTCAGGGTGGTTCATATTGTCCTTGATCATGGCTCAGCAAAGAGTTAGTATCCTTATCGGTTATGCCCTTCACTACTGAGGTGAACATGAAATACTTTTTCAAGCTCCATGTTACTTCTGCAGAGAAGTGACCAATTGTCTTGTTAACTGTACAATCAGGTCCCAGCTTCTGGAGCAGCCTTCTCATCTACAAACATGCCCTCAACACATGGGCAGCAAGGGGGCAAGACCGGCATGGGATATGATGCTGGAGCAGGGCTAGAACATGCTCCTCTTCTTTCTCTCTCCCTGTGATCTTCACTGTGTGGAGAAAATGAGGAATGAAAACAGCTAAATGAATCCATGCTGAGCAACGAATCCATGTTCATCAACCAGAAGTAAGGGGGAATGTAGAAAAGACCAATGAGCCAGAGAATGGAGAGTTTAGCTAAAGCACATAATATGCCTCCATGTGTTAAACAAAATCTAGAGTATTACAGAATTCCAAAGTTATCACACGTTTATGTTATGTAGGTAATTTAATAATATGAATCAATCCGGTGCAGCAGATATTTCAAGCATGAGAATGAGTAGCAGTCATTACATGACATACTGTTACAATGGAAAGGTCACTTTCATATCAGTAAAGTGTCCAAGGTTGGAGGGGGGATTGGGGGGTGAGTGCAGGATATCTTGACAGATGAAAATATTTTCACAGTGCTTCCATATTTGCCTATATAATGACATTTTTGTGTGTGTGGCAATCCACTGCATTGGGAAAACTTCCATAAATAGGAGCCCTAAAGCTATGCCCTATAATGGAAAGTCTCATGATAAAGTTGTCCATTTAGCAGTTTGGCTGGGTGGGGGGGGGAAGCTTAGCATGTCAGGGATATATACAAAGAAATAATATAAGCAACAAATAAGACTATGAAACATACTAAGTACATAAATATTGTTCACAGCTGCCAAGTTATCCCTTTTTTACAGGGATTTTCCCTTATGCTGAATAGGCTTCCTCGCGAGAAAAGTGAAAACTTGGCAGCTATGATATTGTTGTCGTTACCATTCGTTACCCTTCACCCTAAGGTACCAAGGTGGGTTGGAGCAATTAAAGCAAATGTTCTCAGCACTTAAGGAATTGGAGTACAGTGGAACCTCGGTTTATGAACACCTCGGTTTATGAATTTTCGGTTTATGAACGCCGCGGACCCATCTGGAACGGATTAATTCACTTTCCATTACTTTTAATGGGAAAGTTCGCTTCAGTTTATGAACGCTTCAGTTTATGAACAGACTTCCGGAACCAATTACACCCATGTTTCAGTTTATGAACGCTTCAATTTAAGTACTTCACAGACCCATCTGGAACGGATTAATCCACTTTCCATTACTTTCAATGGAAAAGTTCGCTTCAGTTTATGAACGGTTACTCCGCGGACCGTCTGGAACGGATTAATCCACTTTCCATTACTTTCAATGGGAAAGTTCGCTTCAGTTTATGAACGCTTCAGTTTATGAACAGACTTCCGGAACCAATTGTGTTCATAAACCGAGGTACCACTGTAGTAAACATGTTTACCGAGTAAAAGACAAGGCTTAGGAAGTGTTAGTGTGGTGGGATAAGAGTAGGAGTCGAAATGATAAGGAAAAGCCCATTAGATCTTTATTGGCAATTTGGCAGAGATCTAAATTGGATACAAATCATATAGAAGATCCCATGTTACTCCATGAAGGAACTCATTCCTGCATCACCATAAAAGGTATCTCATACCATTAGAGGCCGCTCACCCACATCTTTAGTCTTGAGAAAGCTCACCTACGAACATGCTTGATCAATCTGTCTAGAAAGGCTTTATGCTGTGCTGGGATATATTCCTTAATTTTTGCAAAGATGTTAGATTATTAGAACAGGGATATGACCATGTGAAGTGTAATGGAAAAAATCTATATTGTTGCAAAAATGTGAATAAAGCAATTAAAATGGCATTCTGTGTCTATCCTTCTTAGGTTGGCTAGAATGGGATTCCTGATGTCAATCTTCATGTACTCCTGGACCTGCTGCCTCCTCAGCAAACTCCGCCCCATGTCACCTCTACAGTGGTCCTTTGGCAAATAGGAAGTGCTGCTGGTTTCCTCCTACATTTGTTCCTGATGTAGATCTTCACTCCCCACTTCTTGGCTGGTGGGGAGCATAGCTGCCAAGTTTTCCCTTTTCTCGCGAGGAAGCCTATTCAGCATAAGGGAAAATCCCTGTAAAAAAAGGGATAACTTGGCAGCTATGGTGGGGAGGCACAATTTTGTAGTTTGCCTCAGGTGCCAAAATGTATTGGGTCAACCCTGGTCATGAGTTTGAGTGTGTACCAGCAGTAGCTGGTGGAAAGTTCATAGAGCAAGAAGTGAGAAGATGCAGTGTGAACAGGGAGATCTAAGGGGAGCAGATATCAGAATATTTACAGTAAGTGATAGGAATCAGGGTTTTAGCATGTTGGCATTTGCCCTTTGGAATGCCTTCCTGTGAAATATGAGAGAGGCACCATTTCTGTTGTCTTTTCAGTACCTACTGAAAACCTTCTTTTAAGCAGAGATCTTTCCCAGTCTGCATTGATATTGTTGTTGAGCTGTTTTATCAATTGTGCATTTGCCACCCTAGGCTCCTTTTAGAAGGAGGGATGGGGTATAAATTAATGAATTTCTCCTCACTATTTGCTAAGATCTGTAGGATTCTAAGGAAAACACCCAAAAGTCATGACTATGTAATTTCATAATAAGAAACACAATGGGTTATCTCTAACTAGGGCCCACTGAGACTAGACCCATTGGAATCAATGAACCTAAGTCAGGCATGGCCAAACTTGGCCCTCTAGCTGTTTTGGGACTACAACTCCCATCATCCCTAGCTAACAGGACCAGTGGTCAGGGATGATGGGAATTGTAGTCCCAAAACAGCTGGAGACCAAGTTTGGTAACTTATACATGTCTATTAATGGGTCTGAGTAGGACCAGCATTGGGTACAACCCATTGTAAACACTAGCTAGAACTGAATTAACAAGGCAAAAATGAACTACTATATTTCAGATCAACTGTGTTTCATTTGTATAAATATTTCCCTTTCAGCTGAAAAAACCCCAGACTATTCTTCATGAAGAATATTATATAAAGATGATGAAGTAGCCATAAAATGATATCAAAATAATTCCATCAACTAAAGGCAAACTGGGGGAAGAACATGCAATTCTTCTTTCATCTATAATCTAGTTATGTGAGCTTATAATGAGATCCTGCACAGTCAGGCAAAACAGAATCACTGAAAATGTATTGTTTAGCATTGAAACCCAATGTGCTTCCAGACCAAAGCCAGCCACTTTCGGTAGAGAGGGAATTAGTCAGTTTTCTCACTGCTTTTGAGTGTCACAGAAGAAGATTTTGTATTTCAACTTTCGATAGGAGTGGGAGAATCAATATATTTGATTCCAGATATAAAGTATGAATAAAATGGCAATAAGTCCACAGTCAGACTGGCTGGGGAATTAGCCTTCCAATGATAGGAGGGCTGTGAGTTGGGGGCCCCTTAATTGCCTGAGACATGGAGGAAAGAGGACCAAATGTATCAGTGCCAACAGAGAGAGAGGCCAGCAGCTTATTTAAGTCTGTAGCTTCCCTCCCAAAACAGCTGCAGTAAACCAGTCGCCAGAGATGCCACCATCAAGTCCCTATTGCCATGGCAACACAGCTGCTACCATATTGACAATGGGCAGGAATTCTTTCCCCAGGGTGCCATTGCGGGGATGGGGCAGCTTGGTGGGAAGTGGAGTGGAGTTCCAATCTCCATGCCTGGGACAGAATTTAAATAATGGATTTCATTTTATTGTGCACAACATCTGGGAGTGGTCTTGCAAGATCACAGGAAACAAGATCACAATTTCAGGAAATGATGAGGTGCAGGCGGGGGGAGTGGAGAGACCTCCGACTTTTGCCTGGCTAAGAGTCACATCCATTGTTCCACTCACTTTTACCTCTGACCCTGCTCACCCACAGGAATATGGACCCCCAAAGTTTCCTCACGAGGAGATGCAGACCTCAGATTTACAAAAAGCTTCCTCACCCCTACTATAGAGGAAAAGGCTTCTTCAGCCAACCTATTATTATGGTCACCAGACTGAAATCACAACTAGCTTTGCTGGCTGTCATTTCGACTCCTGTTCTGGAAAGAAATGAAGCAGACTGCAGGTTAAATTTATGTGGTTTTGAAGTCAGTGGGGCAATATTAATTTTCAAAGTAGTTGTAAAGAAAGTAAGTAGTGGAATAAAATGGCCCATTATGCTTGAAGTAATTACTTTGATGTCATCTCGGCTATACACACATACCATGGATAACATGAAAGGCTAATTCATTTATGTTGTCTCCCTCTCATTCCAAAGATCTAAAAAAAGCTTTCGTGATGTTTAAAAGCATGCTGACCTTGCATCATTTTTTCTTAGTGTTAATCACATTACGGTGTAAGACGTTATTGCTTCTTGCAACGTCTCATAGTACCAAACAACACCAATGGACTTTAGGGACATAGAGTCATAGCTAGCAATGGTGGGTACAATTTCTCGGTGGAATCCCCTGGAGAAGGGCAAATGGGTCTATCTCTGGTTCAAGTCACACAAGGACACAGGAAGAGCCTGCTGAACCAGGCCTATGGCTGATCTAGCCCTAGACTTGCAGCAGCCAAGCAGATGCTTGTGGGAAGCATTCAAGCAGGGCATGACTGCAACAGCATTCGCACATGTGTAAGTCACTTCCATTTGTGTTCACTCAAGTTCATTCCATCTCATTTCCACATTAATCTGCATGGGTGCTGCGGATGGAATCTACACGAGAACTCACATTTAAATACACGTGCCCCTCCAAAACAAACAAAACCATTGCTTTTCTAAACATACATTATTATCTCTGAAAATACCCATTTTACATGTTGAAGCAAAGCTTTTTTCTTCAGGCAAGCACTATGTAGAACATTCAGGAAGAGCTCAGTTCGAACAAGCACATTGGTCCAAAAGTTCTGTTCATATTGGAATTCACAAAGATCAAATCCCTCAATTATTCCTACCACTTTGCATGCACACACACTGCTCTGTGAGCGGATATTTTCTGCCAACATGCCCCATACGTATTGGCAGTGATTCCACGCTGCACTGACTATATTTCCTCAGGACAAAATAGCACACAACAAAGTAAATAAAGTATAAAAACGTGTTAAATGAGGTGAAGCCAATTGGTAGAATTAGTCTGCATCTAAACCAAAAATGAGCAGTGCAGGACTTGGTTTTGCATATACATTATTCCAGGAATTTTATGACAGGCAGAGCAGTATTCAACCCGCCAGGTGGTTTAACATGTGCCTTGTTGACATGATCCTATAAATTCTTATGTCCATTGAAGCTTATGTCATTATAAATGTGTTAGGCTGTAAGCCTAATGCCACTTACTTGGAAATAAGTCCCATTGAATTCAATAGGACTTACTTCTGAGTAGGCATGGTTTGGATGGTATTAGTCATTAAAATGCCACAGGCTCCTTGTTATTGCTTTTGCTACAATGGATTAACACAGCCTGTTGTAGATATACTTAGGAAGATTGCCTCTTTTTTCTCTCCTGGGCCAATTCCTCTTCTGTGGATGCTGTTTCCTATATATTCACTCTTGTGCAGGGGGTTCTTATTCACTACAAAAGAACAATAGTTGTTAGCACAATTCATCAGTCTTCCCTGGAAATGGATCAAAATGCACACAAGTCTGTTTTCTTGAATTTAATCAGCAGAATCAAAACTGGATCATCTGTGGTTGCACGTCTGATTAAAAAATAGTAGCAAAGAAGAGAATTTAAACACCATTGACTATACGATAGAGGAAAAACAGACTCCACACAAAACCCATCTTAATTTATTTTCCCTAGTTTTATTGAGGGAGAAGCAGAATTTAAGCAAATTTAGATGCACAAAAGCTCTTTTTTTGGGGGGGGGGGGGTCTTTTATGTAGTCAGTATCTTATCCAATTAAAGTATACCATAAGGCAAAGCTATATTCTTCTGGTCACCTGACTTTGTTCTGTTTTGCCATTTATGTAAAATACTTTTTTTTTCATAATCTGTGAATGCTAGGATAATATGTGGAAGCCCGATCACAAAAGGATCACAGTTACAACTGATCATTACCACGACATCTGGGGGAGGGCAGGGGTGTTCAACCCCTTCCTCTGCACTTCATGGTTCCCATCTTGGTTTCCCCAAACCAAAGCTTCTATACATTTGTTCATTTAAAAGACATTTAAATGCATCCAGTTGGGCTCTGACATGGTTCCTGCTAAAACGGGTCCTCCCAAGAGGGCATGTGTTGCGGCAACCTGGCAACCAGACCCTCTGTTGTGGGTGGGAACATTTGGACAGCCACAACACCCTATTGGGGGTCCCTCGAACCTGGGTGCAATTGGGCCAGAGGGAAGCCAGTCAAAGCGATCAATGGACCTCTGTTTAAGCCCATGCATGTGTCCCTGAGCTTCCTCTTTGGGGCTCTGTGGATCGGAACACCCGTCCACCTCTCTCTATATTTAGGGCTTGCGCTTGACCTTTTATGTCATCGTGTGTCGCCTGTCGTTGGGACAGGGCAAGAATTTTCCCCACTTGGCTGATGCCTCTTGGGTTTCGCCTGCCACGTAGCAAATCATCACAACTTGTAAGGTTGGCGGATAGGCTCTGGTTCAGGTGATGGGGGGGGGGGGCAGAGTGGTCTGGCCATCCCTATGTGAAGGGTATTCCGTTAAAGGAATCCAGGAACATTATGGTTTGGTCAACCCTGAGAGGGGTTGTCCCCATGGTTGAGTCCAGGGGGACATCTGGCTGGTGGACTGGTTGGACACCGCCTTCCACTGGGCTGGGTGTTCACCCCATAGCTGCCAAGTTTTCCCTTTTCTCACGAGGAAGCCTATTCAGCATAAGGGAAAATCCCTTAAAAAAAGGGATAACTTGGCAGCTATGGTTCACCCAAGGCTGACCTATGGTGTGCCCTGGGTCAGCGCTACCTGCAACGGTGCAGGGAGCTAGTTGAACCAGAGCCTATGCAACCACTCACTTGATTGTAATCAATAAAGTTGTGGCCTAAATTCTGCCAAAAAACAAACCTAAAATTTGAATCTTGTCTGAATTTATTTCAGGAGGTGATTAAAAGGTCTCTACATTCAAATGCAGCTTGCACAAATTATATGGCATGCTTTCGTATTTGTAAGCCAGATAAGTAGTTAATTTGGCATGTAATAAATGTAATATGGACTAGATGACCCTCAGGGTCCCTTCCAACTCTACAATCCTATGATTCGCTTTGTTCTGCCTCCCATTAGTGACTATATTTTGACCAAATTGTTAGGTATAACACTTTCACGTGATATTTTCCCCATGATCACAGCCCTGGGGAGAGCACTCAGGGAAAGTAAACATAAGCAAAACACGTCTTTCTTGAAGGGATATCTGCACACAAGTGGTTTTGTATTCTCCCTGGATAGATTTTTTCCCCCTCATGGGCAGCTGAACCCAGATAGAACTGACGTCTCCCCAGGGACAGCATAATGTGCAAAAACCTCTAAATAAAGAAATCAATGTCCTAGACTGTTTGGTAAGGAATATAGTTTTTAAACATGTAAGCTTCGCCACTTACATCAAGAATATTTATTTAACAACATGTATATATTGCTTGATTGTAATAAAACTTCAAAGCTGTGTACAAGAAATATTAAAATTAGCAGTTAAAGCAGTTTTTAAAAAGTGGTTAAAATTCAAAAGATAATTTAACAGTAAAAGATTAAAACATGTCAACACAATGAATGGGATTTTCCCTCCTCTTCTCCCACCCCACATCCCAAAAAATCTAGAGAAGCCCCATAGCAGCATTTTGGGAAAGGAGAGGGTTCAGCAAGCGAAAATGCTTGTGTGGATGGAATGATTGGAACAACAGAATGTGGAATTCCTGTGCTGTGCATAAAAAACCAAGCTGAAGTATAGTATAGTATAGTATGGTATGGTATGGTATGGTATGGTATGGTATGGTATGGTATGGTATGGTATGGTATGGTATGGTATGGTATGGTATGGTATGGTATGGTATGGTATGGCATAGTTTCTGGTCCTCTAGATATGCCTGAACTATAATGCCCATAATTCATGAATGTTGGTCTCGCTGCCTAGGGATGATTAAAATTAGAGTCCGGCAGCACCTGGAAAACAGAATCAAGCATGGCACCACAACAGCAGCATTGAAGTCATCTGCACTGAAACATATTCTAATATTCACTCCAAATATTAGTGGACCGGCATGAAATGGGGCTGCTCCTCCAAAGCTGCTAAGTAGATACCATCACAGCAACATGATGAGAAATTTACAATACCTTTGAGTATTTCATTCCCAGCTGTGGGGAAATCAGTTTCAAGATGAGCTATCTTTATCCATTCATGTGGCAATAACCCTTTCTTTCAAAGTTAGTGACCGATTACATATGCTCAGTGGGAGGACCATTACATGACGAAAAATTGTAGTTCACAACTGAAATAATTTTGAGATGCTTAATTCCCATTGGGAATGAGATAGATGTCAAGCATGGGATCAGAATGTCTGTCTCTTAGAGCCACTGACTGACCTTCCATGCATGAAATGATCTAATCCTTCCTAGACTCATTTTTCCAAATAGATTTCAAAACATTTGGGGCAGTGACTCTCACATTGGATTTTGTGTGTGTTGCTTCCTGGTAGTTTTCATCTTCCTGAAAAAATAAGCTAGTGCTAGTGCTAGTACCTGCTAGTACCTTCTATGGCACCCACAAAAAGTTTCAGCAAAAATCCACAGTGTATAAAATACTGTTTGTTTTTCTTGCTCCATTGCTGTTTACATTGGCTTGACCTCTCCTACATGCCCACATTTCGTTGGATCCCATAAATTTATACTTTCTGTTCTGAAAATAGGAAAAGTGAAAAGAGCTTCTTTCTGTGAGTAAGCATGGTCATGGCTGCCTCTTCCCCAGTGATAGTGGCATGCCCCACAATTTTGTGGGCCTGACTTTTTCTGCATGTTTAGATGTGGCAGCCATTTTGTGCTGTGCCATGCTCATGTGGCAGCCATTTTGTCTTATGCCACACACCGCCACAGCGGCAATTTTGTGACTGCTGCCCATGGTGGTCTCTCAAAATTTCAAATGTGTCCCCAGGCTCCAAAATGTTGGCAAACCCTGTGCTAGACATTAAGGTCAGAAGCTGTTAGATGCCATTTTTGCTGTGTGTTTTTTAATTAACAGGAAAAATTATCATAAACAGTCACGATCCTATACCATTTTAATCATATATCCTCCCCACTTCCAATGATAGCTTTTCTGTTTTCATAACCCCAAATCTCAGTATCTTCATAAAGACTATCCTTTGACAGTGTCCTGTCTTTGCACACCAAGTCCAGTGATAAGAGGGACCAGGCTATTTCTAGAACAAGATGAGAACTCTCAGCATCACAGGGTTTGTCATTCAAGAAGTATATGTCACACGATCAGCCAGCTATGAACAAGCAACTGTGAACTAAAGAGCTGTAGTGTGAAGCATAAAGACAAGGTGACCCAAATAATACTCTTAGGGATATAAGGGGAAGTCTGACCTCCCACACAGAAAGTCCTCACCTTGAATCATAGGCTACCTCTGCATAACTGACACATTTTTTAAATAAAGCATAACTGACGCCATTGTTAAAAATATGCATGCAGAGTATTCTGTCTATTATTTGTTATTAATTAAATTTATATACCACCCATGACCTGAAGATCATAGTGTGGTTTACAGCATAGAAATGTAAAATAAAAACAACAGAATACCTAACAACAAAAACCAATAACCCCACCTCACACAAACAAACACATTTAGATTGTTTGATCAGCTCAAAGCCTGTTTACAGAGGAAAAAAATTGCCTGGCAATAACATGTAGTATAGGTGCCAGGCAAGTCTCCCCGGAGAGAGCATTCCACAAACAGGGAGCCACCACAGAAAAGGCATGTTCTTGTGCTGCCATCCTCCGAGCCTGTCGTGGAGGGGGCACACAAAGCAGGTACTTAGATGGTGACTGCAGGGTCCAGGTAGGTTCATACGACGGAGTCAATGAAAGGCATTCTTTAAAAAGGAGCCTGTGAGAGAGGATGCTACAGTTAAGAAATCACCCAACAAGAGGCTGGCAAGATGTCCTGCTTTACAGAAGACACACCTGCGTTTTGAAGGATTGTCTCATTTATACTGTATCCAGTTTCAAGATAAAGAATGATGGAAAAGGAGAGAAGGAGCCTTGCCGTTGCCCACCAACAGTCAACAGCACCTAGGTCAGCACATTAAACAGGCACACAAGTCATCTGGTGTCTTCCCCATTATGGTGAAATACAGGGCTTTTTTTCAGCCAGGTCTCAGTTCTTGCACCTCTCACCATTGCCATTATAGGTGAACAAGGGAGCCGTTTATGGGGCATTCCGGACCTCTTTTTCTAGAAAAATAGCACTGGTGAGCTATATTGTATTAAAGCGTTATAATTTCAGGCAGATGGCATCTGCAACTTCTGGATCGCAGAACTCAGCAGAACTACTGGGCTTTAATTTTAATATGGAAAGCTGGGGATGCTAGCTACCAAGCACCTTAGATCAGCACACTCAATAATTTTGTTTTTAATGGAAGCCATTCCTCTTACCTTTGTAGAAGGAATGGTATTAGGTAAGTTTCACAGCTTGTTTTCATGTTCTTTAGACAAAAATATGGCACATGCTCTCAACTTACAACTACAAATTTAAGCAACTAAGAGATAAATTTGGTAAAAGACATATTTTTTGTTAACAGGTATAGACTTTATTGTATGTGTAAAGTCAACTGAATGAAAGCCATATTTTTCCTCAATAATTATTGCATTTTGCACAAAAAGAGCAAGAAAAGCATTTGAGACAGAATTTGAAAAACTTTTATTTAACAATCTCTTCGTACTTTGCCTTTTTTCTGTGCCTTATTTTGTTCCCATGTGGAGGAAAGGAATATTAGTTGTTTAATTGTGTCTGACTCTTCATGACCCCATGGACCATAGCACGCCAGGCACTCGTGTCTTGCACTACCTCCCGCAGCTTGGTCAAACTCATGTTCGTAGCTTCAAGATCGCTGTCCAACCATCTCGTCCTCTGTCATCCCCATCTCCTTGTGCCCTCAATCTTTCCAGAGATCAGGGTCTTTTCCAGAGAGTCTTCTCTTCTCATGAGGTGGCCAAAGTAGTCAAAGCTCTCCACTATGACCTGTCCATTTTGGGTGGCTCTGTACAGCATAGCTCATAGCTTCTCTGAGTTATTCAAGCCCCTTCACCACGACAAGGCAGTGATCCATGAAGGAGATGGAACCCCACACAAAGTGATAATTCCCCAAAGGGCAAAAGTACATGAATGAGGGCCCTCTCAGCATCCTGGCAGCTAGACCAGGAAAGCATACAGGAAACTGCTGGCAAGATCTAATCATTATACAAAGGAATAACTGAAAGTGTATGAATATAATCCAAAAGGCAAATTTACAAAATTTTGAGCTAGAAAGGAAGGCTAAACATAATAAGAAGATCTGCAAGTACTTTAGATACAGAAAGCAAAGGAAATGGTAGGACCATCGATAAACAGAAACAATGTTCCTAAATTATAACTTGAGATGCAGAACAAAGATTTGTTGGAGCTTATCAGGAATACCTCAGTGAGGCAATCAATAACTGCTAGGCTAAATTCAATGTGCTTATTTTATTGTCTAAGGCTTGTACAGTTTGGGACCAGGATACTTAAAAGATCATCCCACCCATTATATACCCAATTGGTCTCTGTGCTCTGCAGGTAAGGGCTTACCTGTTCCACATAATACAGGAGTCAGGCTTTTAATACCTTGGCACTTACCCTTTGGAATGCCCTCCCCATAAATATTATACCGATGTTGCATCTACTGTCCTTTTTCTTCCAACTTAGCCTTTTCCAAGTGGGTAGATGGGATTGAAGCAAAGCTTGATCAGTGCAATTTTCTCTACAGTAGAACTTCATGAGGCTGTTGGTGGCATTCGTCGCCATTGCCATGGAGTCAGAGAAGGAAGATGAGCTTGTCAAAAACCAAGGTTGCTCTGCCACTGTCTGAAGAGCTGGACAAAGAGTCTGTCCAGTAGCAGATAGTGCTGTGAGGCTGTACTGCTTACCTGACCTCCCTCCAGTTGAGTCGCTGCTGCATGGCAGGACATTTGCTTGCTACTTCCGGCCACCATAGCCAACTTAAGGTAAAACCCACAAGTCCATTAATATTGACTGCTTACTTTCCAAAATGGCTTCTAGATTGCCCAAAGTCAAATTCATAGAAAGGATATACCCCCATGAAGGAACTTACAGACTCACAGCAACTGCATTATGATGACATTGTGCCTTCTGAGCTCTCAAGAGCAGACGACAACATCACTGGTGTTCATGAAAGGCTTCCTACGGAAAACGGCATTGCAAACATTTGCCATTTTGCACAAGAGTTAGCAGCACTGCGTACGCCATTGCTTACTGCACACCATCAAAACGTAGAAAGGTGAGACAGAATAAGTGTCCTTTGATTCAAGCAGCAGCAAAGCGCTATTAGGAAAACAGGTTCCCAGGAAGAAGCAAGCTTGCTTGCTGTAATACTAATTTCCTTCCATGATTACATTAAATATGACAGCAGCAGCAGCTGCATTTGCAAATAAGCAATGTGACTGCAGAGCAAATTAGAGAGCAAAGAAGAGTGCAGAAGACTACAGAACAGTTTATTAGGCCCCAAACACATCATTTCCTACTATCTACAAAGCATAACACCCTTAAAGTACAGTAGTTATAGCAAAGGATTTATTTCCAACTTTAATTGGAAATACTGATTTTTAAAAAATCTTACTTATGTTTGCATTTTTCACTTATAACGCTTTGCTTTCATTTAGGGGTTTAGTGTATATTGCCTAATAACAGTTGCTTTATTTCCAATAACGTGCACCACAATTTGCATCTAGAATGCTAAAAGCTGTCACACATGGCCCAACTCTGTATGTTAAGGAAACTTCAAAATGTGTGTAGTCACGATTGCATTCTCAAGCCATGCACACCTACTTCATTCCTATTATATTCAAAGGTACTTCTGAGTATTTACTTGTTTGGAAACAGATACATCGCTATGTCATAAAAATATATCAAAGCGTTTTACAGCAATAAAATACGAAATTGTATAATAAAACTAGTTCCCAACAACATCATATAAATGTTAAACAGCATGGGAGACAAAATGAATCCCTGAGAAGCTGCAGAGGATAGATGCCATAGGTCTTCCCAATGTAACAATCCTGCAGCTGGAAGCAGAACCACGGCTATCCAGTGCGTCTAATGTCCAACACAGAGTTGTTCCAGGAAGATGGTATCAAGGGTATCAAAAGCCACAGAGAGGTCAAAGAGAATTAATGGCGTAGTACTCCTCCCATCTCTTTCTCAATAAAGTTAATCAGGGTAACCAAGGCTGTTCCACTACCATATCCAGTCCTGAAGTCAGACTGAAATGAGTCTGCTGAAAGAAACAACCATTTGAACCTGATTTTGTAAAAAACAACCACAGTGCAAAACAAGCATTCTTGAATACTAGGGCCCAAGTCATTGGACTGGTCATGTTGTGCAGATGCCTGATGATCGTCTTCCAAAGCAACTACTCTATTCTGAACTTAAAAATGGAAAGTTTAATGCTGGTGGTCAACAAAAGAGGTTTAAAGACTGTCTCAAGGCAAATCTTTAAAAATGTAGTATCAACACTGACAACTGGGAAACACTGGCCTGCGAGTGCTCCAGTTGGAGAACAGCCTTTACCAAAGGTGTCATGGGCTTTGAAGAAACTCGATCTCAGGACGCAAGGGAGAAACGTGCTAAGAGGAAGGCACGCTTGGCAAATCCACATGGTGATCAACTCCCGCCAGCAAAACAAATGTCCCCACTGTGGAAGGACGTGTGGATCCAGAATTGGCCTCCACAGTCACTTACTGACCCATTGTTAAAATCGCGTTTATGGAAGACAATCTTACTCGGCTACGAGTGATCGCCAAAGAAGAAGAAAAGATTGGTTAGCTGGGACGTAATTTGAGCCGATGCTTGTCTGTCTATTGGTTAAACAAGCACCTGAGGAAGTCGCCTGTCAGCATAAAAGAGTTGCAGAGGGCAGAATCCTTGGACTGCTTGCTGTTTAATCTAAGGGCATGTAGACATCAATCCCATTTTTGAAGCTGATGAATTGCCAGTAGCACTCTGTATCTTTAACATTTATAGCTTATTAAACACCTGAAGCACATACTGAGTTACAATCACTGTTCAGACAGGTGTATTGAATCTACTGCTGAGGCTTTATTGATTTGAAAATTATAAGTTTCAATGACTATGTTATTTGTTGAGAATGTATCATCGTTTTAGAAAATTATGGAAAGAGAAATCAAAACATTGATTACATTCAATGATTTAAATCAATTTACATTCAATAAATTAAATCAATTTTTGCCACTGGTAGTCATTTAATTTAAAATGCCTACTTTAAAGAAATCACTCATGAAGTTCAGAAAGTGAAAAGTCCCAAATTGGTAGTACAAGGGAGATCTCTTAGCGGCCAACAAGTTCACCCTTTCCTGAGCTTTTTCTTCTGGCTTATAATATAACAGTGCACAAATTGTGATCTGCACTTATCATACTGCCCCCTGAGAACTGTAATTTTTAATGCACCTCCTCCCAAAAGAATGCACCCAAGAATCTATTCAGCATCTCCATCTCAAAAGAGAGGATGCAAAACAAAAGAAGTCAGGTACATTGTTTGCACTGTTTCACTGATCGGAAGGTCGGCGGTTCGAATCCCCGCAACCGAGTGAGCTCCCGTTGCTTTGTCCCAGCTCCTGCCAACCTAGCAAGTTTGAAAGCACACCAGTGCAAGTGGATAAATTAGTACCGCTGCGGTGGGAAGGTAAACGATGTTTCTGTGCACTCTGGTTTCCTTTATGGTGTTCCATTGCGCCAGAAGCGGTTTAGTCATGCTGGCCACATGACCCGGAAAGCTGTCTGTGGGCAAACACAGACTCCCCTGGCTGAAGCGAAATGAGCGCCGCAACCCCATAATCGCCTTTGACTAGACTTAACCATCCAGGGGTTATTTACCTTAACCTTACTCTGTACAACTAAAGGGATAGATATAGGTAGGTAGCCATGTTGGTCTGCCGTAGTCGAAACAAAATAAAAAAATTCCTTCCAGTAGCAGGTGCTACTGGGAGGAATTTTTTTTATTTTGTTTCAACTAAAGGAATATAAGCAGTAGGGCCTTGTTTCTTTGCCTTAGGCTTTTGCCATTCTTGTTTTGTTAGGATTCTGCCCTATTGATCCCTGTTAGGTTTTGTGCAGTGTATGCTTATTATGCTTTATTCCGTCTGGTACCTGTGCATTATGCTCAGAAGCAGGCTAGCAATGTGCAGTATGCTGATTCTTGCTTTATGTGAACAACACTTGCAGTCATCATCCAAAAAGGTGCTTATTGCCTCCAAATCACAAAGAACAGCTTCTTTTGGGAAAGCATTGCCACAATTCAATTGGGGCCTTGTCTGCTTAGGTACTGTGGTTCATCAGTGCACAGTGGCTTGCAGAGTTGCAAGGGAGGCTATGGAAGTTGATTGATCATCTCTTATTTTTACTGGTATTTTTTATTTTTTGTTTTGCAGTGGGGGGGGGGGTCTTAGAATTAGAACTGTAGCTGTGTTAACTGGACCAAGAGATCAACCTGGCCATCCAAATTGAATTCCATTGATTTCTGTGAGACTTATTGCAAGTCTCATTAGTATTTGCTGAGTTGTTCTGTTTGTTTATACCTCAAGTAAACTGTCTCCCTACTGAGTTTTCTCCAGCCCCATATTTTACTTTGTTTACTTTGCCTGAATAATTGGAAAGACAATTCTGAACAAGCATATATATGAAATCAAAGGAAAACAAGTTAGTCTTTAGGTGCTTGTGTTGTATTGTTTGTAGTATGATGTAGTCACGCCTTAAATTCCCCGAAATTTTATTTTGTCAGTAACCAATCAAATGTTCTCTGCACTGAGTGCTTTTTATAAGTCATGCAAGCAAAACCTTGACGACTAGTTTTGAGACAGTCTTCTGATGCTTGGAAGCTTTTATTGGCATTTTTAATAACTCATAAATGGAATATCTCTAAACTTTAATGTTCATTAAGAAAATAGTCCTTGGCCTGGACAACCTGAACTATATGGCTGGCAATAGTGAATTAGTCCATAAACACCAACATCATTCAAACACCAAGCATTTCCTAAAGTATAATCTATTGTGTAATTTTCTACTTTTAAAATGTATCTTGATCAATTGAATACCAAATTCTCGTGAAATTTGGACAAAACCCCATTCTCCCATTTTCTCATCTACTGCCTCATCTACTAATCAGCACAGAGCAAAATGTTGTACAGGAAAATGTTTCAAGTATCTAATTGCTATTCATTCCTTCAGCATGGACTTAAATAAACTATTAATTCTAATTAATTTCTAGGGGTGATAATGATAGTGTAAAATGCACCCAAGAGAGTTACATTGGAAGAATAAAATGTAGTAAAGTAACAGGTTAATAAGGAGTTGGCAAAATGTGTGCAGGAAGTTAAGCAGATCAAAACTCTTTTGCCAAGGCGAAGAAGAATCATGGCAGCCCTCCACTAAGAACTTCAGTACTTTGACTCTGCTTACCATTTTCCAGGCATATGGGCCCTGCGCCTCACTTACCGTATTTTTCGCTCCATAAGACACACTTTGTTCCTCCTAAAAAGTAAGAGGAAATGTCTGTGCGTCTTATGGAGCAAATGTGTGGTCCCTGGAGCCGAATTGCCCAGGGGCGAAAGGCAGATTGTTGTTTTTGTTTTTGTTGTTGTTGTTTAGGAAGAGCTAAAGGCTAACAAGAGGCAAAGAGAGTGTTGAAAGGACCCACTCAGCAGCTGATTGCAAGAGATCGGGGAGGGAGATAAAGGGACTATCTCCCTAGCTCCCTTCCCGCCCTGCCCAGGCCCCTTGCCCAGGCCTCAATTGTTGTCTGCAGAGAGAGGCTGCTTGTTTCCCCAGCACATGTGACTGGCTGATTAGATTATCTGTCTAGAAACTGTAGAAATGGGTCCCTTTCCTTTCCTAGAGAAGCTGCAGAACTGTGAGTTGAACCCCATAAAAACAGGATTTTTTCCCTTTGCAATGTAAGCTCAACAACTTTGAGCTGATCCTCAAAAATGGAGCTTTCCCCCTTTGCAAAAAAGATGCACAACTGTGAGCTGACCCCCCCCCCAAAAAAACGGGGCTTTTCCCATTTGCAAAAAAAGCTGCAGAACTTTGAGCTGATCCTCAAAACAATGGAGCTTCCTCCGTTTGCAAAAGAAGCTTCCTCAAATATTTAATGGGTGGGGGCAAAGGCACCTAGGCCTCTAGGTGTTGGCTGCTATGCCTAGGACAATTCAAGAAAGCAAAATATTTTTTCTTGTTTTCCTACTCTAAAAACTAGGTGCATCCTATGGTCAGGTGCGTCCTATGGAGCAAAAAATGTGGTATGCCTTGCTGTGAACCCAAAAAACCTCTGTATTGTGTTTCTGTACTAGTTAAAGGTTTTCCCCTATTTAGAGGTAGTTCAACTAGGTCCCTCCAGCTCTAATTGCTATGTTATTTTGCCATTACTCAGTGGGAGATTGTATTCGTCTTTCTAGAAATCTAAATAAACACACGTATATCCAATATCTAACTGAACGAGTTGCTAGCATCCTAGCGATCAGAATAAACAGGAAAGGTTCTATCTTACCAGAGCTATTATCTCTTCATGGATGGAAATGAAATTGCTTCTAGGGGGAAAGGGGGGGTAACAACCACCATTTAATTAACTGTCATTTTAATAGTGCACCCTTCCCAGAAAAGATAGTACAGAGCACAAAAGCCACAAATAACATATTTCTGAATTGGCAATTTCCCTACATTATAAGAAAAAGGCTGGGCATGTTTGGTGCCTGTCCAATTTTACTAGCCTGTATAACAGCCTAAAGGGAAGATATCGAAGAAAAGGAATCAATAGCACTTCATTTCTCAGATAAATAAGGTACTTCAGAAAGGGAAGCAAGCGACCAAGGAAGGGAAATGGGGACAGGCGCCAACTTCCAATCATTTTAGCATCTCAAATGTGATGGTATGTACAAGAATACACAGAACCACTTTGCCAGAGGAATGATTGAACCAGTCCAACAGTGCCTTTGGTTCCTATTGACAGTTACTAGACACATCTGAGTAGACAACTGAGTTTTGGAGCCACTATTCTTAAGCCCATAATGCCAGCTAGAGCTTAAAGACTTAACTGATTTATCACTTTCTGTTCAGTCTAGGGTTAGGTTTTTGCACTTGTCTAGTTCCTTGTCAGAAAGGGAGGAGCAATGGGAGTGCAGGAGGATCATTATGGAGCTATGTCAAGTTTTGTCAGCCTGGTGCCATCCAGATATTTTAGACCACATCTCCCATCAACCCCAGCCATCGCAGAAGTTGTAGTCCCCACTAAAGCCTGAGTGCACCAGACTAGCAGTGACTAAACTATGTCATTGGCTAGCTGACCTCAGAATGTAGACATGATTTAAAACTGCTTTTATGATAATAGAAACAGGCATTGTAACAAAAATTGTTCTCAACTAGCGTTACCCACCCACCCACCCCCCCAAAAAAGCTATAGAAAAAGCAATTCCTATGCTAAATTTCTCTTGGCCACAATTTTAATATGAAACTACCTATTTCACACTTCCCAAAATGATAAGCCAGTCAAAATGTATCTGTTCTTCAAAAATTTGGACGTCTCCTAATCTTGCAGTATAGCTATGCAGCTGAAAAGAGTGCACAAAGGTGGAAAGGTTGGGAGAATGTGCATATAAAAATGCACATATTCCTGAAAATAGCATACACAGATTTGGGGAAACTGATAGGAAAAATATGCATATTAGGCAAAAATGCATACAAAATATGTTTATTGGGGGAAAGCACATTAGAATGCTGATGACTGTTTTTAAATACAGCACACGCACACACACACACACACACACAAAAGCTGATACGGAAATGTAGTGAACTGAAGTGAAGATTGGGAAAAGAAGAAACTGAGAGTAATGAAAACAGACAAGTTTGTGCATCCTTGCTTGAGACCCCCTGCCAGTAGCAAAGAGTAAACCCGCTGCTCACCACACTAATACCACACTTTCAGATCTAGCAGATCTAATCCATTTTGTGACCCTTTGCTTTCTCTCTTTCGCTGCCCTGGAAGCCCTTTCATTATTAATACCTGGGTGAACATGAGACATTCCCATCTCTCTTTATGATTCCCATTGCATATTTTATGAGCTTAAATTGAAATATGCACAACATCTCCACACCATTTTAATGACCTTCCATACCGGATTGACTCATCAGACAGAGCCCTGGCATTCTGAAATATTCTCAGCAGCACGTTATCTGTTTGGGAGATACAATCAGCAGGGGTTGTTCTGTCTCAGGGCAGGAGCCTCACAGAAGGGTCAGGTTTTCCATTTAACTCTTGGTACATATTTATATTTCACAGATGTTGAAGCTTCTGCCGATTATGCATGCGGATTTGTTCTGCAGATGCGGGGTCAAAGGCAGTGCAAATCCGGAGACAGTACAAGCAAAATCTGATTATAAAGGGATATGATGAAGCAACTTGCCTTCCTTAGTATCTAACTTTACATATTCTGAGTTGCATTTATACAGGAAATGTCACCACAGGCAACTCATTCTAGCCGGCTGATGACCTTATCAGATTTTAACATCTGCTCTTATTGCTCTGAAGTACGTGGCAACGCACAGTATCCAGTTTTCAATTTATTTATTGTGCAGCTTTGCAAAAACATTGCTCCATTTCACCCAATATTTGGGGGGGGGGGAAGGTGAGGAGGGCTGTAGCTCAGCAAACATGTTTCATGCAGAGTATCTCAGGTTCAATCTGTTACATCTTCAGGTAGGACTAGAAAACACTCCCCTCTGAATTCCCAAAGAGCCACTGCCAGTCAGTATAGAGAAAAATGAGCTAGTTTGATGGACCAATGGTCTGACTTGGGCTGCATTCACTTTACAGTGGTACCTCTACTTACGAATTTAATGCATTCCAAACACACATTCATAAGTCGAAGATATTTGTAAGTCGAATCCGATAGGAATGCATTGGGAGAAAAAAATTCGTAAGTCGAAGCAACCCTATCGAAAAATTCGTAAGTAGAAAAAATCCTATCTAAACCGCATCCAAGATGGCGGACGGAGCTCCGTTCGTAAGTAGAAACATTTGTAAGTCGAGTCATTTGTAAGTAGAGGTACCACTGTATTACATTTTCCCAGTGTTTTGTTCCCTGTTAATTTTTATCTTTTATATGCTCTTTCACACATTCTAAAAGCCACTTCTGTAAATCTTGCAGAATCTAGTGAAAGTTTAGTAGTCATTTCCATGTTAATTGCTTCTAGAAAGATCTCACTGCAAACTCATTTACCCAGAAAATCACAGTTTTCATGGATCACACCAACACAACTCACATGTTGTAATGTGATGTACAACCAGACACTTCATCTGCCCCAGCTGCAACAAAACATGTCTCTCTACAGCCATAGCAGATGCTGTAACCTTCTAACAGTTTGACTTAAGCCCCAAAGGAACACTCATCCATTATCTCCCAAGACAGATGGATGCTAACCGGTTCAGGCATATAGCTTGTTGTTGTTGTTTAGTTGTTTAGTCGTGTCCGACTCTTCGTGACCCCATGGACCACAGCACGCCAGGCACTCCTGTCTTGCACTGCCTCCCGCAGTTTGGTCAAACTCATGTTCGTAGCTTTGAGAACACTGCCCAACCATCTCGCCCTCTGTCATCTCCTTCTCCTTGTGCCCTCCATCTTTCCCAACATCAGGGTCTTTTCCAGGGAGTCTTCTCTTCTCATGAGGTGGCCAAAGTATTGGAGCCTCAGCTTCAGGATCTGTGCTTCCAGTGAGCACTCAGGGCTGATTTCCTTCAGAATGGATAGGTTTGATCTTTTTGCAGTCCATGGGACTCTCAAGAGTCTCCTCCAGCACCATAATTCAAAAGCTTCAATTCTTCGGCGATCAGCCTTCTTTATGGTCCAGCTCTCACTTCCATACATCACAACTGGGAAAACCATAGCTTTAACTATACGGACCTTTGTTGGCAAGGAAATGTCTCTGCTTTTTAAGATGCTGTCTTGGTTTGTCATTGCTTTTCTCCCAAGAAGCAGGCGTCTTTTAATTTTGTGACTGCTGTCACCATCTGCAGTGATCAAGGAGCCCAAGAAAGTAAAATCTCTCACTGTTATTGTTGTTGTTATTAGCAGTGCTTTCTAAGGCCCATTTGACTTCACTCTCCAGGATGTCTGGCTCAAGGTCAGCAACCACTCTACCTGGGGTGTCCATATCTTTCTGGTATGATTCCTCTGAGTATTCTTGCCACCTCTTCTTGATGTCTTCTGCTTCTGTTAGGTCCTTACCACTTTTGTCCTTTATAATGGTAATCCTTGTACGAAATGTTCATTTCATATCTCCAATTTTCTTGAACAGATCTCTGGTTTTCCCCATTCTGTTGTTTTCCTCTATTTCTTTGCATTGCTCATTTAAGAAGGCCCTCTTGTCGCTCCTTGCTATTTTTTGGAAATCTGCATTCAATTTCCTGTATTTTCCACTATCTCCCTCACATTTTGCTTGCCTTCTCTCTCCCGCTATTTGTAAGGCCTCATTGGACAGCCACTTTACTTTCTTGCATTTCCTTATCATTTGGGATGGTTTTCGTTGCTGTCTCCTGTATAATGTTACAAGCCTCCATCCATAGTTCTTCAGGCACTCTGTCCACCAAATCTAAATCCTTAAACCTGTTCCTCACTTCCACTGTGTATTCATAAGGGATTTGATTTAGATTGTATCTTACTGGCCCAGTGGTTTTTCCTACTTTCTTCAGTTTAAGTTGGAATTTTGCTATAAGAAGCTGGTGATCTGAGCCACAGTCAGTTCCAGGTTTTGTTTTTGCTGACTGTATAGAGCTTCTCCATCTTTGGCTGCAGAGAATATAATCAATCTGATTTCGATGCTGCCCATCTGGTGATGTCCATGTGTAGAGTCGTCTCTTGTGTTGTTGGAAAAGAGTGTTTGTGATGACCAGCTTGTTCTCTTGACAGAACTCTATTAGCCTTTGCCCTGCTTCATTTTGAACTCCAAGGCCAAACTTGCCAGTTGTTCCTTTTATCTCTTGATTCCCTACTTTAGCATTCCAATCCCCTAAAATGAGAAGAACATCCTTTTTTGGTGTCATTTCTAGAAGGTGTTGTAAGTCCTCATAGAACTGGTCAATTTCACTTTCTTCAGCACTGGTAGTTGGTGCATAAACTTGGATTACTGTGATGTTAAAAGGTGTGCCTTGGATCCGTATCGAGATCATTCTATCATTTTTGAGATTGCATCCCAGTACAGCTTTCGCCACTCTTTTGTTGACTATGAGGGCCACTCCATTTCTTTTACGGGATTCTTGCCCACAGTAGTAGATCTGATAGTCATCCGAACTGAATTCGCCCATTCCCATCTGTGAGGGGCAAGGGGTATCGCGAAGCCCCTCCCCTCCTGAGTTCCAGCCCAGCCCAGAGCACGACTGAGAGCAGGGAAAGCTCCAGCTCAAGTGGGGAAACAGGAAGTGGGGTCCAAGGCTCTGGCAGGGTAGAAGAGCCAGCGTCCCAGGTGGGACAGGAAGGAGGAAGAAAGGGGGGGAGACCCATCCCCCCAACTCCGGAACTTCGCAGAAAGCGTCGGGGGAAGAGGATGGGGCTCCCCAAGTTGTTATGCTGGCGCAAGACGCGCCAAACGCCATTCGGAGGTACTGATTCAAGCTGAGAAGATGTGTCTCTGTAAATAGCTCCACCTTTAGCACTGTAAATACGTAACACAAATAAAAAGATAAAATGCAGAGCGGTGCAGAGTCGTTACTCTGAAGTAGCCCTATCCGGTCACTGTGACACCATCCATTTTAGTTCACTGATGCCCAGGATGTCAATATTTATTCTTGTCATCTCATTTTTGACCACATCCAGCTTACCTCCATTCATGCTTCTTACATTCCAGGTTCCTATGCAATATTTTTCTTTACAGCATCAGACTTTCCTTTCGCTTCCAGGCATATCCGCAACTCAGCGACCTTTCGGTTTTGGCCCAGCCGCTTCATCAGCTCTGAATCTACTTGTACTTGTCCTCCGCTCTTCCTCAGTAGCATGTTGGACGCCTTCTGACCTGAGGGGCTCATCTTCCAGTGTCATAACTTCTATCTGCTTGTTGTCTTTGTCCATGGAGTTTTCTTGGCAGGGATACTGGAGTGGCTTGCCAGTTCCTGCTCCAGGTGGATCACATTTAGTCAAAACTCTCCACTATGACCTGTCCATCTTGGGTGGCCCTGCACGGCATAGCTCATAGCTTCTCCGAGTTATTCAAGTCCCTTCGCCACGACAAGGCAGCGATCCGTGAAAGGGGGATATAGCTATTTCCCACCATTTTCATGGGGTTAAAATATCTGGCTATAAACAAACAAACAAACAAAGGAGGATGTTGTTAAGATTCTGCACATTGTTTCATATCATGCTGTCAGGTCTCATCAGTAGAAGTAGACACGCTATGTTGTAATAAGGTGAGCTGCTTTTGTTTCAAGGTTGGAAAAGCTAGTTTGACAAGGAACATCGATGGAGCACGTTGTGCTCTCTTTCTGAATCCCCTGAGGATATACAGTATAATTCTGGGAAAACTATTTATTTGGAGACATGAAGCTCCAAGAAAGCAATTTAACCCCAAGTCACATCTAATGGCTGTCTAACGTGGATAATGTTTTATCCACAGCTGTGAGAGCATGTTGCATGAAAACCTCTCTGGTGAATCAGCCCATCTGATGATAAGCTGTTTTTCCAATCAATCAGTCTAGAAACACTTTAATTAGAGAAAGAATTTAGTGAAGAAAACCGTGAAGTATCATGGCATTAATAAATGCTAGTGCTTCAGTATAGATATTTGGATGCCAAATGTTGACCACATGTAAGAATTTCAGGGAACATTTCTGTTCACAAGCTGAAGCTTGGGGATTGATTCTTCAAACAGCCCAAACATTAGGAAGAGACACTGGGGTTTTTATTGCCACCATGCTCTCTTTGTGGCCTTCCAAAGGCAAGTGGCTGGTTGCTGTGGCATCCTGAACTAGATGAGACTTAATCTGATCCAGCAATGCAATGTTTATGTCCTAATGGTCTCACCATGTGCACATTATCTAACTTTTAGCTCTATCTCTCCATTTTATGTTATAATACATTGATGTTTAATGCTCTAGCAGTTAAGTATGGATGGGTCAATGCAAGCTCTGCCAGCAAGTGTCATCTGGCTAATTTCAGGCTATGTCTTCCACCTTCTACTGCAGCCGTGTCTAAAATAGACCCCGATGTTCAGGGATACAGAGGGGGAAATAGACATTAGTTGTACAAGCCTCCTTGTGAGAGGAGGTGGTCGCTGCTTGCTTGAAGGAGGCAGTGGTGAAACCACTCCACAAGAAACCTTCCCTGGATTCAGAAAATGTAAGTCATTACTGGCTAGTTGCCAATCTCCTCTTCTTGGGCAAGGTTCTTGAGCTCACTCTCGGAGGAAACTCATTTTCTGGATTCATTTCAATTGGGGTTTAGGCCTAGCTTTGGCACATAAACTGCTCTGGGCACCCTGTATGATAACCTCTTTCAGAAGAGACAGGGAAAATGTGTCCTTGTTATTTCTCCTCGACCTCTCAACCATAGTACCCTTCTGGAGCAGCTGTCCGAGTTGGGGTGGGTGGCATTGTTTTGCAGTGGTTCCGATCCTACTTGGATGGTCACATTCAGAGGATGATGCTTAGGGCTATGGAGCCTTCAATGTGGGGTTCCTCAGGTTCTGATTTTATCCCCCATGCTGTTTAACAGCTACATGAAACCACTGAATGGGCTCATCCAGAGTTTTGGAGTAAGTTGTCAGCCATATGCTGATGGCACACAACTCTACTGCTTTACATCTGCAGGCAAGGCAGTGGATGTGCTGGACCCTTGTCTTGCCTTAGTAATGGATTGCATGAGAGCCAATAAACTGAAGCTCAATCCAGATGAGACTGAGGCACTGTTAGTGAGTGGTTCCCTGAACCAGATGTCTGGGAGGTCGCCTGCCCTTGATGGGGTTACACACCATGTGAAAGAATGGATACGCAGCTTGGGGATACTTCTGGATCCATTGTCACCTGAGACTCAGGTGGCCTCAGTGGCGTGGAGTTCCTTCCATCAGCTTTGGGTGGTGGCCCAGCTGGACAAGAATAGCTAAACTTATGTCATCTGTACTCTAGTAACCTCTAGGTTAGATTATTGTTGTGTGTCATATGTGGGGCTGTCTCTGAAGACAGTTAGGAAACTAAAGCTGGTACAGAATTCAGTACCCAGGTTGCCCACTGCATGCGGCAAGATGGTTTGAACATATAACACCAATCCTGGCTCAGCTGCACTGGCTACATAATAGTTTCTGGGCCCAATTCAAACAGCTGGTTCTAACCTCTAAAGCCTTAAATGGCACAAAGCTACAATACCTCAAGGACCGCCTCTCCCAATATGGACTGACTGGAACCCTGCAATCATCATATGAGGCCCTTCTTTGTGTGCCTCCTTTGCAAGAATTCAAGAAGGTGCCTTTTTGTGGTGGTTCCCTGCTTGCAGAATGCTCTCTCCAGGGAGGCTTGCCTGACCTCTTCATTACATATCTTTAGGCACCAGGCAAAAGCATTCCTCTTCTTCCAGGCCTTTGGCTAATTAAACAAACAATGGCCTGTGGAGTTACTCTATGCAACTCATTTACTCATATGTATCAAACTTTAACTATGCAAATCTTGGGGATGTCTGCCAAGAAATGCAAATAACATCCTTGGATTTTATGCGCTGGTGTTAGTGACAAATTCTGCAGCTGTGAGAAAAGGAAGACACATCACAAAACTCACAAAGCACCCTAAAAACAACATTACCTTCTCTGTTTAAAATGCAAGTTTGCTGGAATTTCAGGTTTCCAGAATTTCCAGTCATGGGGATTACAAAGGTTCTTTTTAACTGGCACTCATCCCTTCCAGTCTTGCACTCTTCCTGCACTGCACTTGCTTTGGGTGGGTGACTTCATCTTGTACCTCCTGTATACCTTCCTTGGTGCCCTTATGTATATATTTCTTTCAAAGCCTCTAAGATCCTTTGCCAACACCAAGATCTACATTACCTCAGTAGGGGTGCCATCATAGCCCTAAGATAGTTCTGCAATAATCTTTTTGCATTCTCTGCTTCAGAAAATCAGAGGGGCTCTGTGTAGTCATCTAGATCTGAGATGCTACCTGTCTAAGAATGTAAGGTAAGCCTCTTCTCTGATTTGAGCACTAACTCTTCAAATCCCACAAGGAATTTATTCATCTGTATTCATTAATAGCAGACTTGGTGGGCAGCACTTTCTACATCCTTAGATGGACACACTAATAAAAATGGTAAATTGAAGACTGGTGGCTGTAGACTTCACCATCCTTTATTGCATACCATGAATTTGATACAGAGATATTGAAATTCAGTTTTCTATCCATTTTTACTCAGAAATAATTCCCACTGAGTTGAATGTGGTTTACTTACAGTAAGTGAGCATAGGACTGCAACCTTTGCACAGCAACCTTAGCAATTGTACATCAACAATATTGGCAGTTCTTCCTAACTCATATTTCTAGTACGTTTTCAGTAAAGACATATGGATCTGTGTTAACAACCTTGTAATGTTGTATTGATTTATTACCTCTCATCCAATAAATGAACCAGCTCCTCCATCCAAAAAAGAAAGCAAGATATAGATTGATAACAGTAAGCATGGATGCATTCAGAACAAATTATTCTAAAGCACTTGCTCAGTTTGTGTGCTAGAAATAAGACAGAACTGAGAGAGCAGATGAATAAGCAATCTTGGTCTTAATAATTTTGAAAGCTTACCCCATGTTTCTACATAATTGGACCTGCTACTTACCAAGTAATTCCTTCATTGATTCTCTGAGTCTTTGGTGTTGGTCTCATCGAAGATAGGAATAAGAATAGGATAGGAAATGCCCATCCATGTAGGAACTATGATTTTGGATGTGGCCAGTGTCAGTGTCATTGGTGCGCATGCATGCTTATATAAAAATGGTCAGCTGCATGGCTCAATAATTCAATACACACTTGTGGCTAGAGAGGATAGAGGACATGTTCTTCAAATATTCATTCCATCCTGACTCCATATTCTGTTTATAATAGTTTTGCTCCCCTTTCCTTTTTTTAAAGCATGCATTCTTCATTTTATAAGGTTTAACTCCATTAGTCATCCAAGGTTGCAGTTAATCAACCAGATTGCCTTTCCCATATGTGCCTACTTGACCTCTTTGATCTCTGGACCTGCCAATCTTACAAGTGCCGCATAATACTCACTCCACAGTTGTAAGACATCAATATTTTACTGTGGCAGCACCTACACTTCGAAACTCCCTGCCTTTTGACACCAGGCAATCACTTTTGATGTGTGTTTTTCAGCACCTACCTAAAACATTTTTGTTTAGGCAAGCCGACCCACACACATGGGTGCTGATGGGTTTTAATCTTTTACTGGGAATTTTCCATTATTTGTCAATGTTTTAAATTGTTTTAACTGTTTCTACTGATAAATTTAATATTTTGGTGAACCACTTATAGCTTTTTACTACAATAAAGCAGTATATACTTTTTGTTAAGGAAATAAACACGTCATCAGCTAACTTCTTCATTGCCCTAATGTAATTTTAGTTACATTAACTTTTGGGGCCTCACTACATGTTCTACTTTCCCCTACAGACTAAAAGCATTGGTTTTATGGCTGTCGGGCTAGAAAACAATGGAACACCCTCTTTGTTTTCAGCGGTGAGCTGACTTTTAAATGATAGCTTTGGGAATACTGTTAAATTCAACACAATATGAGAATATGAGCCTAGGCAAGATTTATATATTCATATCTAAACCCTCAGATTCTCTTTCCTTCTCAAATACGATTTTCCCTATAGAGGGGGTGAGGAGATAGATTTAACCCCCTTTTTGTACTGCCTGTTCTTCATGCCCAACAGAAAACATTATACAGTGGTACCTCGGGAGGTCCGTTCTTAACCTGAAACTGTTCTTAACCTGAGGTACTAATGGGACCTCCTGCTGCCACTGCCCCACCACTGCACGATTTCTGTTCTCATCCTGAAGCAAAGTTCTTAACCCGAGGTACTATTTCTGGGTTAGATGGGTTTGTAACCTGAAGCGGCTGTAACCTGAAGCATCTTTTAACCCAAGGTACCACTGTAGTAAATATTATCAGATTGATGTTCCTTTTAAGAAACATATGGAGCTGCCTTACATGTATTGAGTCAGATCATTGGTCTGTCTACTTCAGTGAAACGGTAACAACTCTCTAGGATTCCACAGGTATATTTCCCAGTTCTACCTGGAGAAGCCAGTGATAGAAACTGGAGTATTCTGCACTCTGGGCATGTGCTCTGCCCCAGAGCTATAGCCCTTTACTTACTGCAAATTAGTGAAGGTTTTAATTTCTTTAAGTTTGTTTACTTTGACTATGATTGGCTTATGCTAACATCATTCATTCAGGAAGAGTGTTATTGTGAAACTTAATCTTTTATTTATTTACACACCACCCTTCATCAGAAGGCAAAACATTTTTTAAAAAAACTATCTCAAAATTATAACCTTAGTTTATTGTTTTGTAAATCCAATTTGTTAGACAAAGGATAAATCATATGTTATAAAACTCATAGTCATCCTTTGTTGGCTTGGCGCTGCTCATTCCTTTCCTCCTTCTGTTTTACCTACCACTCATATATGATGTTGGTTCAATCACCACCATCATCATAATCCTCTATCATTATATAATACACTTATACAGATATTCCCCCCCCCAACTTACCTCCAAACATGCACACACACCTCAACACGTTGATTGTTGACTTTTGGAGTTCCAAATAGCAAAGTGATCATAGCAATGCAATACTAATGGCAATGTGCTGATGCTGCAAATAGTAAATACCCTAAACCTCTATCCATTGCATCACCAGTCATAGCTGCAATGAAGATTTCCCTGCTCCTTTAGTATTCTTTGCTTGTTTCCTCAGAATGCCTGCCATTCACACACACCACAAATATTACCCTCTAGGTTAAACAGTCCTGATTGTACTATTCAATACCACCTCACTGAAAATGCCAAGTATTAAGTATATATGGCTCTTAATCTGTCATGCCATAAATTCAGAATGTGTTTCACTTAGCACTCACCCCAGGCAATAGAATATTTTATTATTATTCCATAATAGAGCAAGTTTTAGAGGGTAAGAGGTAAAATGCCTCAATGCTGTATCAGACCTTTATTACGGTAATTTCTACTTCCTCCACGCTCCCCTACCCACACATTAAAAAATTAGGACTCACTGTAATCCCCATCACCCTGAGGTTTATGATTGATTCTGGGCCTTGCAGGTGCTCTTTTCTGGAAACATTCCCCTGTCTCACCAGGTAATCTGCCCTCAAAGTGCCAGATGCAACTTCTAACACAGCATAATGAGATCTCACCAAATACAGGAACTTTTAAATATGCCCAAAGGGCTTTTTGGATCATGGCTGATGGTTCAAAATAATTATCTTCCAACTTTAATCAGGATAAGGATAGGAAGACAGAGTGCAGTAGGGATAGGCTCTGATTTTCTATACAACAGGTGCCTATATGGATTTTTCAGTAATGTTCCACGACTTCACCTTGGCCTTCTGTAAACAGATAAAACCCAACACATTCTATTAAACCAAATTCTCACTTCTTTCATGTGTCTGAATGAATTTTGGAACCACAAGCACACTGGAAACTGCTTCAGCGCAGGCCTCTTCTTGCTTGCTTGAGATAGCATCACAATATTGAAACTTTCAGGAGCCAAAATGTTTTCCAGCTGGATTGAATTGTCAAGCCTGGTTAACACAAGCAAAAGAACATATGGAAATGCAGAGATAATGCTTGCATGGTTGCACCACAGCCTTCTGCCAGATTTAAATCTTTAGAATCAGAGCTTGGAGTTACCGTAAAGATTTATGCTTCAGTGGACCCAGGTGTCCTTGTGACTTGTATCTCCTAGATCTTAGCAGGAACGCCTTGCACAGCTTGTTAATTGCAAAGATTTCTATGAAATTTTATATAACATTAAGATCTAGCAATTATTTCTGCCCAAAATAAGCACTCTTAATCCCACTGAATTCAAATTAATAGTTTATTATTGCAATTAAATTATGAATCGCCTTATAGCAATGGTCTGAAGGCAGTTTAACCATGAAATAATTGAAAACAGTTTTTAAAACCAACAAAAGCAACAAATACATTTAAAGCAAGACTAAAACCCTAGCTAATGGACACTGGTAGTAAAGATCCATTTATCCAGTTGGGGATGCCTGTCAGAACAAAAATATCTTCAAAGGAAACCAGACCTAGCCATGCTTCAAGTATAGCTCTTTGCAGTGGTTTCAACAGAACTTTTTAAAGCATGTCTAAGGCTGTAATGCTAACCCCACTTACCTGAGAGTAAGCCTCATTGAACTCAGTAGGACTTGTTTCTGATTAGACAAGCACTGTTAGTCTTGATCCAATGCAGTTACTTTGAAACTGCAAGTGGTCCTTTCAAACAAGTCCCTTTGGCATGATTTAGAGGTGTGAGTTGGTCACATCTTGACCTCATATTCTTGACATCTTAATGGCATATGTGTTTGTCCAGCAGCTTAACATTTCCAATCATGGCATGCCTTTTATAAAACCAATAAGAGGTGTGACTTGATAGCATTTTAAAATCTGTAATGCCAGCACTTGCATTTTACAAATTGCTTTCTGCCAAATGCTTCAATTTAGCTCAGCCTGTTGATAGCCAGCTTGATAGACTGAAACACTTCCCTCCCCGCATGTGAAGAAAATTGCAGTTTCATTCCTAGCTTTTATGAATAGGTTCATCATGTTAAGGTTCGATAATGTCCATAATGTGTTGTCTGCTTTTGTCCTTTGCTAACAAATACCTTCTGCAGTGATACAAAAATGCTTTATGTTCTCTTAGCCCAAACTGCTTGCCTCAAACTTGGTCATTATTTGTCAATTCTCTAATGGGTTTGTTGTGTTCCTTCTCCTTTCTTTGTATTCCATAACATGCAAATTATCCTATTTTAGTACTTGAGTAGAGTGGTAGGGATCAATCAGTGCCTATAGCTGACTGCGGTGAAAATACAATTTGAATAAAAATCACCTCTGCAAAGAGATGGTCAACAGAACAGGAAAAGGAGGACTTAACAGTAAGTTTTAGTTCTTTTCAAGACTTTTGATGTGTTTGTCCCAAGTAGGAGCCATGGCTATTACCTGTGCTTGATAATCAGCAGAAGCTCATTGGTTTCACTGTGGGTGAATCCAATAAATCTTACTTATGAAATAACATAACAAAAACAGAGCTGTAAGTCTGGGTAATGTAGAAATGCATTCCTAGGGAGGAATTCAGCATTGGAGAATGATCTCCTCTCTCTTCCCCACCTATAATTTCCTGGGGGTTCTCCTGACCCAAGTCAATATGTGGGGCATAATGGGAGGAGAGTGAGAGAATGCCTATTGTGCTGGGTGGGACTCATCCTGGCTCTTGTTAACACAAGTGCTTAGTTGAATCCAGCTCTCAGTTTGCAGATCTGTACGAGTCAACAAGGGGGATCTGTTGAATCAGTAAGTGGCCGGGTATTCAAACACTAGAGAACTCATAAAACTCAGTGTCTTCATATGAAGACCTTATAATAGAAGCAGACAGACCAACAGCATTGTACTGTTTAGAGGGCATGCATTTGGAATATCCATATGGATAAGTAATCAGTGTGAATGTGATTATTAAGCAACTCTTTCAGAGAATTCCTTGCTTTTCTTGATGGGAAGCCTGTTGAATGCAATGTTATTACCACAGCACTTTCCCCAATTTGAACATGCTGCGCTTTTTAAAATAGAGGTGAATTACTATTATTATGGCCTTTTATGTTTGGTTTGTATATTTACTGTGCCAAAATGCCATGTGGATGTATAAAAACTAAATTTACAATATTTAAAATGCACACATTCTGGGAATAAACAATTACCACAAATGATTCAGTATGAAATAAAATTAAATGAAAATAATATTAATTCATACAAATCCAGCCCTTGACAACAAACCAAAATATTTTCATGCTGGTGAGCAAAATGCAGGTCTTGTGCATTTTAAATGTACCAAGTCCCCTACATTTACATATAATCATCATGATTTTTTAAATGATTAATTCCTCACATTCAGATGACATGAATCCTAAAGAGGGGAACAAATTCAGGTTCAAGTTGCTCAGGTTTGGGGGTTCACTGCAAGGCCAGTGCAGGGCCGGCCCTACGGCCAGGCTGGGTGGCGCAGGGCACCACGGTGCCGGCCCGCCAGGAGGGCGCTGCGAGCTGCGCCCGCCCGCCGGTCCGCCGCGCAGCTGTGCCCACGGCAACCATGCTGTGCCTGCCCGCCCGCCCGCCGCGCAGCAGCGCCTGTGGCAGCCGCCCTGCGCCCACCCACCCACCACGCTGGGAAACGGGGCGGGAGGACGCCGGATGGATCCGGCGCACCACGGTGCCAGGGGCGCTTAAGACGGCCCTGGGCCAGTGCTATCTTTCTCAGTTCTATCCTTGGGAAGAATCTCAAGCAATTTGCTTCCAGTATCATGAAAGAGCAGGAAATTGTTAGTTCTTTAATTTATTTTATTGGGAGTGTTTTTTTCTCTCTGAAAGGGAGCGGGAGAGGTACCTATGGTATTTTCTGCCTCAGATACATGTTTGACTTCTGGGCAGGGAAATGTTGCCATTTGCTGTGCTACCCCAGGCAGCAAAGTATCCACACCATCAAGACACAATGTTTGTTTTCTGGAGGAGCACTCAAGATGGCAAAAGTTGTCTTATGGTACCTTACAGACCACATGACTGTTTGTGAACAAGAGTCCACTTCATCATATGCATGTGATGGAGTCCATAAAATGTCATAATAAAGTTGGTAATCATTATGGTGCTTTAATAATTCTTCGCTGCACATTCCAATATAAAAATCAATACAGTTGTAGCTTGGAAGTGAAAAACCAAAGCGTTTGGAAAAGTATAAAAAAAATGAAGCTCCTGCAGCCAATCAGAAGCCCCGGCGGACATTCGGCTTCCAAAAATAGTTCGAAACTAGAACACTCATTTCCAGGTTTGCGGTGTTTGGGAGCCAAAACATTCAACAACTAAGCTGTTTGAAAACCAAGGTATGCCTGTATATACATTTTGTGTTGGACAAGGGGATAAACCCATTGCCTATTGCTTTGTTTACAGTATATTCAATCAACTGCTGCTTTAGAGTACACAAGAACCTTGCTGAATCAGACAAGCATCTAGTCCAGCATACTCTTTCCAGGAGCAGCCAATCAGAGCCAGGAACCTCACAGAGTGGAAGGTGATTGTCTCTCCCAATGTTGTCTATGCTCAGCACTTGGCAATCAGGAGCATGTCGCAATTGAAAACAAAGGTTATTGTTCATTGGTATGGGTTATTGGTATCATTTTCCTTTGTGCTTCATAAAAATGAAGCATAACCTCATTGTTGACAAGTATGAAAATATTACATAGGTCAGGCATGGGGAACCTGTGAGAATTCTAACTCCCATCAGATGCAGCCAGCATGGCTAATGGTCAGTGATTATGGGAGCTGTAGCCCATCAACCTCTAGATGGGTCTAGGTTCCTTATCTCCAGCATAACCAATGAAAAAGTAGAAGTGCGTCTCGAAATCATCTGGTAGTCATGGTAAGTTAAAATCCACAGTTTGAGCACAAATTCAATTCTACATAAGTCAACACATCTCACCATTTACACAGTCACTACTAAAGTATTGAAAAGTACATTCTGCTTTCAGATCTTTACCTTCAGAAGTATGAAAAACAATGCAAAGTAATTATAAAGTGTTACCCTCAAATCTCAAGAGGATCATATTGCTACAGATGTTCATAATATTTGCAGAGTACACTCTATTGTACTGAGATGCCAAGGCCTTTTTTATTCTAGGATGTTGTTAAATTTCTTTTCACCCACTCCCTTTTGACATTTGCACTTTCGGAGACTGACTCTCAGTAAATCTTCATGCCCTTTCTTCATGATGTGTGAGTAATAACATACCTTGCCTGCTAAACTGCAGCATCCCTTCTGGAAACTAAGGAAAGTGGCTGGGAAATTCTCCATGCAAATTGCAGAAAGATCAAACACATAAAATGGGAGTTTTGTAAAACAAAAGCCGGTGTCAGCTTGCTTTGTTGTTTAGTCATGTATCACTCTTCGTGACCCCATGGACCAGAGCACGCCAGGCACTCCTGTCTTCCACTGCCTCCCGCAGTTTGGTCAGACTCATGTTCATAGCTTCGAGTACACTCTCCAATCACCTCGTCCTCTGTCATCCCCTTCTCCTTGTGCCCTCCATCTTTCCCAACATCAGGGTCTTTTCCAGGAAGTCTTCTCTTCTCATGAGGTGGCCAAAGTATTGGAGCCTCAGCTTCAGGATCTGTCCTTCCAGTGAGCACTCAGAGCTGATTTCCTTCAGAATGGATAGGTTTGATCTTCTTGTAGTCCATGGGACTCTCAAGAGTCTCCTCCAGCACCATAATTCAAAAGCATCATTTCTTCGGTGATCAGCCTTCTTTATGGTCCAGCTCTCACTTCCATACATCACTACTGGGAAAACCATAGCTTTAACTATACGGACCTACCCTTAAACAAATAGCTGCTTTTCAGATACGTTGTTTAGAAGCTCCTTTGATGTTAAGATTAGGGATGGGGAGAAATTTGATTCTGTTTGTATTTAAAGACAAGCCTACCTAATTTCCATTTGTCAAAATCATACACAAACTGAAACACAGCCACCCTTTGAAATTCACACTTCACTCAATTAATTTTGCAGTTGAGTTTCCAGTCATGTAAATGTCTACAGTGCGTATACTAAGTTAAAGTGTGCATAAAAATGCATATAGTAGTGCGACATGCAAACACGTGTGATATTAAACAGCATTTATATAAAGTAACTTTCCCAAAATGTGTACATCAGGCAAAATTGCATACAAATACCATATTTTTTCCGTGTATAAGACGCCCCCATGTATAAGACTACCCCTATTTTTTAAAACCCCAAATTAAGAAATTAAGTTGTTTAGCTTTATTGGGGGATTGGGGAGGTCACTTCCGCCAATCTCTCACCCAGTTTCCCGCCACTGCCAATCGCTTGCCACAGCCAATGCCAATCGCACACCTCACCACAGCCAATTGTCTGCCTGCTCACTGCCACCAACAGCCCACCCGCCCACTTGCCGCAGCCACCAATCACCCGCCCAGTCACCGCTGCCAATCTCCTGCTTGCTGCTGCCATTAATCGCACGTCCCCCCCTCTGCATTCACAATCTGTGTATAAGAAGACACCCAATTTTTGCCTAATCCTTTTTAGCACAAAGTATCATCTTATACATGGAAAAATGTGGTATGTATATTAGGAGAAACTGGCACTAAAATACTATTGAATTTTCATGAGGACTTTAAAACAAAAGCAAACTGCTGTGGAAAAAATGAACAAAATATTGGGAAAATAAGAAACTGAGTGGAAAGGAAATTGACAGATTCGCTCACCAGTCAAGAATAATAAGATTCCTTTATTTTTCCTATTGGTCCACATTTCTCAAAATACTGATTGAGAAGTAAATAGATGAAGCAAACAAAGAAAAATAATACCTTTGAGGTATTTTCACTTTGCCTTTGAATAAAAAAAATGCATTTGAATCGGAATATTTGCTGTATCTGTCCATAAAGTTCATGACATCCCAAATCTGCATGAAATCTGGGCCTTTGCTTCCACTATAATCTGATTTTTAAAAATGGGGGGCAAACAACTGGAATTTGCATTGGGCTTAACTGGGTATATTATTATTGTCAAAAAGAGAATATGGAGGGCAGCACTAAAAATTGAATTCAATTGGGCTTACTCCCAGGTAAGTAGGTTTAGGACTGCAGCCTTAGTATGAGAGGTACTACTCTATGAAAAAAACATGAACAGAGTCTTGCTCCTGAAGAAGGACTTCACACCTCAAACATATTTGGATGTAGTTTGTTTGAGTTGAGATCCCATTCTCTTCATTTTCATATTAGCCCTATTTCATGGTTGCTGTCACACAATTAAGAATAATCTGAAAGGGAGGGGGTGTCTCAAAGGCATCAAAGAAATGCTGATGAAATATTTAAGACATGATCTAAACCCTGATCCTAAGATTGTGTGTGTCCTTTATTTGAATACAATCATGATGCTGTTCCAGCATTTTAGACACATGTGCCATCATGAAGTTTAGGGCAATCATATGTAAACACTATATTTCCCCCAAAATCTGTAGTCCTTTGTGGCTAAAAGTTCATATACTAAGCCTATCATTTCAGCGAATTCAAGTGTTAAGCTTTCACAAATGGAAATCTATATTTTAAGTATAAGTGAAAATATCAGCCCCTGGTGTGATGATAAAACATTATTTATGATCGGTTTTTACTGGCAACCTTTTGAAGAAATTTAAGGAAAAAACCCCAAATTATGAGCAAAGCACAGCCTTCTGTAAAGACTTCAGATAAAAATGCTTTCTGCTCAGTTTTATACCACCGCTATTCTGCATACTAATTTGAGAACACTTAACTAATGGATTATATACAATAATGGAATATTAATAATATTTTCTCTCTCCTCCTCCTTTCTCCCATTCTTGCATCTGCATTAGGAAGCTGCCTGTTGCTAAACTGTAAGGGACCAGTAGAATATAAATCCATAGAAAGGGCAGACTAACAGTTCCATTAGTATAACACGATCCAAGATGGTGGAAGTACTGCTCTAGTGCTATATGCAGATATGCCAATGCAATTAGCATTGAGTAGAGTTGTGTATTAGATTTGAATGAACCCTGAACACTAAATCACTTCTGATGGATTTGGGGCTTGTCTGAGATTAAGTGAGGCACCCCTAACCAAAGCAGTGACCTTGACATGTTGGCTATGTACTAGGAGTATGCAATGGCTCTGGGTGTACTCCAAATTATGAGGAAAATTTGAGTGATTCAGGGATGGTTTCCAGATTTCTGAAATGGATCGTGCCATTAGCAAGGCATTGAAAACGAGTGATCAGTGATTTGTTAAGGTTCCAAGTGTGTCCATGGCTTGGGGTCTCCAGAAAAAAGAAAAAAGCCCCACAGCAACAACCCCCACCCCTGGAAAACAAAGGAAAGCTGATTGAGGAAAACATCAGACCTCACAATGGAAAGAGGGGTCTTTTATTTTTATCAACAAGTCTAGCTTTTAATCACAGTGAATTATTTTCCAGGGCTGTCCAGTCCTAGTGAACTGGGGGAGAGAATCTATATCTCCCCATATGTGAGGTTTGCATAAGTTCTGTTTGGGTGTTCAATCTCTTCACAAGTAAGCATAATCTGTACACAGTTCAGTCTTCTTTGGCACATCATCTGTACAGTTTAGAGGCCTCCGTTAGTTTGTGGGGAAAGTTCTGAAGGGGTCAGCATTTCCTACTTATGGAGGCTCCCCTGATGCATAGCTGCCAAGTTTTCCCTTTTCTCGCGAGGAAGCCTATTCAGCATAAGGGAAAATCCCTGTAAAAAAGGGATAACTTGGCAGCTATGCCCTGATGACTTAAAACCATGATTATGCATGGGGAGCTGCCATGAGTACAGGAGACTCCACACTTCAGGCATTTGCCCTCAGACTTACGAAGGGCTCTAAACTATGATATGCCATAGTGGGTAGAGCTTTGAGGCACATCTTCACTTCTCACATTATTCTGCTTACACACAAAGAGATTGAGTGCCCAAACAGGACTATAGTCTGCTTGGATCTTCATCTTCCTGAAAATTTTGATGTCATCTGCAAGCTTGACTTCCTAACTCAGTAACATTTATGCCTAAAAATGCATTCCTTAACAATCCTACTAAGAAGTGAGCTCCATTAAATATAGTCAGGGCCTGAGCTAAGATTGCACAGTTAGGTCCCTGCAGATATTTCCCCCACTGTCTTAACTATTTCTGAATTTTTAAAAATATTACACGCACAGCTGTAGAACCCCAAGAGTAGATTATCCATTACATAATTGAACACTTTCTTGCAAACCTAAATCATAATAGCTGTCTTTCTTTTCACAAGTTTAAGGCCAAAACAAACACTAATAGAACTGGCCAAGGAAGAATACAAACTGGCACAATAAAAATATAAGAGAAAGTGTGTTTTTCCCTGCAGGAAAGTCCTATGGATGATTATAGATCAAAGCAATAAAGTGGCTAAAAGCTGTTCTCAGGAACCTACAACAGAAGGAGGAAGAGTTGAATTAGAGCTCAGTATCAAATTAATGGTCTACGTACAATAATAAGACGGGGCCTAGCATTCTTCATTTATCCAATCCTCCCCTCCCCATGAAATTAACCATCTTAAATTAGACAAAGAGGAGAATGGAACAAAAGCAAATCCTGGGCAAAGCGCCATACATTTTGACAAATTGTAATGACCTTTCCTCATTTGTCAGGCTCAGCTGCTCTTGCACCTTCATGCAGTTCCACCGAATTGGCTATTTAGAGACAATCAAGTCAAACTCCTATGGAAAGGAGAAGCCAGGGGACAAAAGCTACAGTGTTAAAACTCTTCCTCCACAAAAGCAATTATTTTTTAGAGCCAGAATCAAAAACACAAAACTCATGGAATTAGGGTAACGCTCATAATACTGTGTCAACTTGCTAGAGCACAATTGCACCTTAATGTTACAGCTATTTCTGCTACCTTAATTGGCTGTAGTAGAGGGAGAGGGACAACAGTGCTTTCTCTAGTGGCTTCTCTGAGAAACCAGCTGCCATCTGACTCCTCCCCTCCCTGAACTGTTTCTAAATAACCTGGTAACTGTAAGACCAACTACGGTATTTAACATTAAGAACAGATGCCTCAGGTTGCTGATTTTCCTTTCCCCTTCCCATCCCAAGTCCCTTTTAGGTTTTGTCTTTTAGACTGTAAACCATACAGGGTGTTATTTTTAATCTGAGATTTAAGTGATTTATAAATGACTGCTGCTGCGATGGGGTGAGCTCCCGTTGCTTGCTCCCAGCTCCTGCCAACCTAGCAGTTCGAAAGCACGTCAAAGTGCAAGTAGATAAATAGGGACCACTACAGCAGGAAGGTAAATGGCGTTTCCGTGTGCTGCTCTGGTTCGCCAGAACCGGCTTTGTCATGCTGGCCACATGACTTGGAAGCTGTACGCCGGCTCCCTCAGCCAATAATGCAAGATGAGCGGCGCAACCCCAGAGTCGATCACGACTGGACCTAATGGTCAGGGGTCCCTTTACCTCTGGTTATCTTGCACAATAGTGCCCATTGGCAAAGTTACACGGCTCTTTTGCTCCTTGTGAAGGCTACCTCACTACTCATCTTTGATTCGAGGTCCTTGATGCCAGAACAATGATCCAAATATATATTTAATGACAGCCATGAGGCCTGATCCTATACATGTTATGTCAGTCCTGGTATTTTCAATGGGACTTGAAAATGCAAAGAGGAAACAAATGAAGTTCCCTGTATGGGAAGGGTCAAAGGTTAGTTACAGAGCAGGCAGAAGGTCCCTTGTTCAATCACTGGCCTCTCCAGGGAGGTATATGGAGGCCCCTTTCTGAAACCCTGGAAAACCACTGCTGCTCAGTGTAGAACATACTGATTTAGATGGATCAGTGGCCTGACTAAGCATAAGTGAGACTCCTATCCGCTTGGTGTGACAAAAACATACCTGAGTAGAAAGGCTGTTGGTTTGCCAACAAACAGAAAGCAGGAGGAGAAGGGCCCAAATGTACATCACAAGTCAAGGTACAGTGGTACCTTGGTTGGTTGTTGAACTTAATCCGTTCTGGAAATCCGTTCGACTCCTGGAACAGTTCAAAAACCAACACGTGGCTTCCGATTGGCTGCAGGAGCTTCCTGCGCTCAATCAGAAGCCACAGAAGCCATGTCAGACATTTGGCTCCCCAAAAACTTTTGCAAACCACAACACTCACTTCCAGGTTTGTGGCGTTCAGGAGCCGATTTGTTCGACAGCCAAGCCGTTCGACAACCAAGGTACCACTGTATTCCATAATCTGGGTTTGGTTCTCATCCCAGCCCTTTACTCCTCCACATCACAGGTGGAACACAGAGAAGGGTCTCTCATCTCCAGCAGATTTTAGGGTTCTTTATAAATGCTGATTAAATTATTTATTAGCAAGTCAATATGCAGTGCTTTAATATTCTTCTTGTTATTGTGAGCTATGGCAACTGGTTCATATACCATGCATGCATCAGACAAGTGCCCTTAGGCCAGGTGTGGAGAAGCTTTGGCCTTCCAAATGCTGCTGACCTACAACTCCCTCCGCCATCAGCAAATACAGTCAATGGCCAGGAATGATGGGAGTTGTAGTTCAGCAGCAACTGGAGAGCCACTGTTTCCCTACACTTGCCTTGTGCTTTCTGCCAAGGGTAGGCATACCTTGTTGGAATTCTGTCAGAATTGTCTTTTTTTCCCTTCCTTCCTTCCTTCCTTCCTTCCTTCCTTCCTTCCTTCCTTCCTTCCTTCCTTCCTTCCTTCCTTCCTTCCTTCCACTATGAATGCAGACCAACACTTTTCCTCCTCTTAGAAGGTGATTCAATGTCACTGCTAGAATCCCATCTACTATGAAACGCTAAAAATACAGTGATGCAATGTAAATATTAAATGGGACCGCATCACTATATGGCAACTGAACCATGAAATACAAAGTGACCTATTAAATAGCGAAATTTACTATTAAAATATTGCATAGCATCTCTACTGAACTGTTCAACCAGCTTGCATAGGCCATGTGTGCTTATGAGTGTACACTGGCACATAGCATGAAGTGATATATGGTCCAGCTGAAACTAGGAGAAGGTGAGTCCAACATCACACGTGGTCATTCCATCCATGGAACTTCAGAAGCAAAAATCTGATTTCCAGTTAAACTTCCAGTGTAGCATTGAGAAATGTGATGAATCACATATGGTAAGGTGTGCATAAATCACATTCCACCAAAAGGAATAAAATAATTAAGCACGCTGAAATCACATTGGTGATACATTAATACTGTTTGGATCACAATGTGTTAGGCTCAGAACTCCCCTGACATTTTTGCTTTTAAAATTTCAGCAATTGCAATGCACCCATTTTTTTCCCTTATAAATTTGGCCACAGTTTAAAACCTGGGGCAAACTGCCAATGTGGCTTTTACTTGAGCCACATTTTGCTATTTCAGCAAAAGTGGGGAAACCATTAAGAAACAACCTGACAGATTCTCAGACTAATTCTCTTACTGTTGCAATATTGGCACAAGGAAGCCCACAAGCTAAAAGCCCCCTGCAAAACTGCCATGCCACACATTCTAGCCCAGTTCCTGTACAGGCAGAGACATATCCTTGGCCAGCTTAAGACTGAACCCATGTCATTGGAAGGATTTTCCCAGCTGCTTAAGAAACTTGTGTGTGTAAATTATTAGAGTCAACAGTTGCTTGCATCCTGACAACATTCCTTTTGGTGAAAGATACACCAGTTCCTTAAAGCCTGAACCACTCGGGCAGGGATTTGTGTTGTTGATGAACTATGGTTAAACTAGATTATTTTCACACCATGTTTGGGAGATCCATGGAATTTGGGTCCATTTCATGTGGTCAGCTGAGATCTCTGGAATTTCAAAATGGGAACAAAATGTCCCAAAGAAGAAAAGTCTTATCAGAAGGTTGGTTTCAGTACTTGCCCAATGAGACACACTGCATTCTCTACCACCAGATCCTGGAGAGATCCTGGAGTTCAAGGTACCTGAAACTAGGGATGTCACTAAATTATACTTGGAGTAGGGTCTGTTGGTGGATTTGGAAGTCACCTGGACCAAGAACTGAAAGAGATGGAATCTGGATACTTCTTTTACAGGATGAAACCATTTTATTGCAAACCACTCTTGTGTTCCTATACCAATAATTTAGGAACTTTCACCACTGTAACTAAGCCAACTTTTATTGCTTGTGTTTCTTGAACAGCTGACACATGAACTTGGTCTCTGGAGAGTTTGTAAGTAAACCATTTTTAACTTACCAAATGTGTGGTCTTTTTCTATCCTAAGGGAAAGGGGGAACTTTGGATGGAACTTAGAAGGGCATAGTTTAAAGCTCTAACAACCTATATTTCCACACTCTGTTTTCCTGAATATTTTGTTATTTTAAATCTCTGCTGGGGTTCTCTCACCAAAGAGTATTTTCCCCAGACTTGGGTCTTGTCATCTAGGAATTCTCCTTTTATACCCATTTTTTCCTTGCAATCAACAGTAAGCACAGCATATGAAAAGAATTATCTTTGCACATGACTAATGTCAGATAGTCGCTAAATCTTATCCTGAGAACTTTCTTGCCCAAGCTAATTTTCCTGACTTGTATGAATCTGATACTGCTTTACGTTAGAGCAAAAGGGCTAATGAGCCTGTTTTGATAAAAAATTGATCCCTTCTGAGGTATGTCATGAGATAATGTCAAAGATGAACCTTGTCTGACTTGATGACCATGGAATGAATCTCAGCTCACAGGTGTTGGTTTTTAACAAATTATGCCTGCCTTTTTCTCAGAGCTTTGACAGATCACCTGATGTCGCTTTGCAAGCGACAAATTAATATAGATACATGCAGGTTTCAGGCAGTCTCAAATACCATTTTAGTCTTATACATCTGTTCTTTTTCTCCATACCACAATGAAACATACCATGAATGTTAAGTAGTGGGAAAAGAAGGTTGCTTGTTGGAAGGTACATCAAATAGATTTATTGATTTATTGATTTCCAATAGTCCACAGTGTAAATTGTCCACAGGCTGTCTGAGAGTTGAAGTAGATCAGATATCATTACAGCCAAGCTTGCTGGTCCTGTGAACTTGTGAAAAGTGAAGAAATGCTCTCAGGCACTACAGACAGGCTGCAACCAAGCACACGCGGCAACTCATTCTATTAGCTGCAGCAGAATGCTTTGTTCAAACTTAATATACCTGAAGGAGTGTCTCCACCCCCATCAATCAGTCCGGACACTGAGGTCCAGCTCTGAGGGCCTTCTGGCGGTTCCCTCACTATGAGAAGTGAGGTTACAGGGAACCAGGCAGTGGCACCCACCCTGTAGAACACCCTCCCATCAGGTGTCAAGGAAACAAACAACTATCTGACTTTTAGAAGACATCTGAATGCATCCCTGTTTAGGGAAGTTTTAAATGTTTTATGTTTTATCGTGGTTTTAATATTCTGTTGGGCGCCGTCCAGAGTGGCTGGGGAAATCCAGCCAGATGGGCAGGGTATAAATAATAAATTATCATCGTTGTTGTTGTTGTTGTTGTTTTCAGCAGCAGGGGAAGAGATCCTGTGGGCACCAAGGAAAGCCTCTTCCAGTACAAGTAGGCACCACATTGGCAACCTCTGTATTAGAGACAAGTTTTTGAGGTAGGAACTTCTAGTTGTAGCTGCTGCTGTTGTTTAGCAAAGCATCCAACACTTTCTAAGCACTGCATACATAATAAACGGTATGACTGCCCCCGCCTGCAGCCGGATAATTGACTAGACACGATACAAAAGGTAGAAGGAATGGGGAGGGTAGATGAAAGCAAGCACTGGAGCAGCTACGTCTTCACTGGCAGGTGGCTAGGAGCAGGTTGGTCTCCTCCATACTATGACATTTTTCCAGGAAAGCAAAGAGTGCAGCTTCACAGAGGCTCATAGTTTCACTATCAGTACCTTTTAATGCTATTGGTGTCTTTTGCAGTTCCTAAATTGCTGTCCACACGATTGGAATACCTACCAATTGCACTCTATCAGTTTCAGCAGGCTTGAATCCCAGAACTGCTGAAGTTGTGAAAGGAGTAACTCTACAGACTACCTCTAATGCCAGATCTAATTTTGATGGAAAGGGGATTAATAATACATCACAGCCTGCAGTTCCTTCATTTGGCAGTTTGAAGGATAAGACTTTAGTGGAGGGACAGTGGGATTAGTAGGATATGAACCTAAAATCTATTTCATTTTATTCTATAGCAGTTGTGTTGTTTATATTTTAAGTTGCGGTGTCAATTTGGTGAAGCGCAGCAGCAGCTTTATGTGAGGTAAAGACAATTGTAAAATGTAAAATGTAAAGAAAAAGTCAGTTCAGGGAACGTGGAATTGGCACAGGTATACAGGTAGGAAACAGGTAGAAGAGCAGGCTTGGAAACAGAGGAGCCAAGAGGGAAGCATATGGAAAAGTTAAAAGGCAGAAAAATTCAAGAAGCACTCATATTCAATGCACTATGCAGTTTTAGGATTTTTCATCTGTAATATCAATAATTTGGTGCAGGCAATGGCTTATGGTGAAGGACCACAGAGTGCAGGAAACGGCCAGTTAGACTTTCATTGAAGTTTGGAGAAGGGATTATCTAACTTAGTGTACCTGGAATATTTGTCATCAGAATTAGTACACTAAACAGCAGCTGCTAGAATGCAACCATGGGCTGTGGGTACTGAAACATTCTCCTGAATTCCTTGATGACTTCACAACATATTGATTTTTAAAACACATATCTAGCTAGGGAGGACTACTGAGCATTGATCCCCAGAAATGTTCAGTGTCTCTGAGCTGTGGTTTTGTTGAAGCTAACCTCTTCACAAGGTCCTGCCAGCAAATTTCACATAGCAGGAGTCCTTTGTCGAAAGGAACCTATGCTGTGAAATTCTCTTCCTCAGGAACTCCACAGGGCTCAGAGTACTTTGACATTTCAATTAATTTAACAGCCTGTCTTTCTCTGCATCGGCAGAAATTATACATGTGGGTTTTAAACATTTTATTTGCCTATTGCTTCAACACACACACCCGTCTCCAAGCACCATTTGCCATGGCCATGAAGTGCACTGGTTAAAACCATCAATACAGCAGTAGGAAGGAATCTAGAGACAGAACTAGGTAAACTTGAACCTTTCTTGCAGAATAATTTTGTATTATTTTAAGTAAGTCAGGGACAACATCACCAAATCATTTGAGTGTGCCAATGTTAAACAAAGCCTAACTTCATTTTCTTTCTGTAATTATGTTCTGAAAAGCATTTGGGCTGATCTCTCTTCCTTCCCTCCAGCTTTGATTTATTATCCATGCCATAAAGCAAAAGACCCGTTGGTGTGGCTTGCCTTATAAGTTTATTTTCATCACACACAATGCAAAGCTCCCCCAGTATAGAAAGTGGAGGATTCCCCAAAGATCCATCCCTTGCTTTCATAAATCTAAACTGTCATATATCTAAGCAATTGTCAACTGTGCCAGTCCTAAACTTAAACATTTTATTGCTCCATAATAAAATGGGGTACTATCGAAAAGGGAATGCATTCCTTCTCCCTTTTATTCTTCCTGAAACATCTCCATAGAATGTAGGGAGGAGAGTTTTCAACATCACAGCATTTCTTCCCCCCCCCCATCCTAATACCAGAGTGATCAGTGAGGAGGTGCAGCATCAGATACCTTTCAGGTGTGGAGTCACTGCCACTTACAGGGAGTGGGAATGGGGGTGTGATGAGTATGGGCACCTCAGTGGGAGTGCCAGATTGGTTCCCCACAAAACAAACCTCCCTGCCCCTTCCCTTTCCCATTCTTCTTCTTCTTGTTGCTGCTTAGTCGTTTAGTTGTATCCAACTCTTCGTGACCCCATGGATCATAGCATGCCAGGCTTACTCTTAATAACCAGCAATTCCACTGTCAGGAGGTGAGGTGTGCAACAGCATCCCTCCTCATTGTCACTGCTCCTGTCAAATCTCCCTCCAGGATATTTACAATAAACAGTTAGAGGCATGAGAATGCCAATTCTTTCTCCTTACACATCTCTAATCACCTCTCCCTGAAAGGACACATCAGCACTCTGTACAAATTGGAAAACCTACAGTTGTTATCAGGCTGCTTTTAAGTCTCTTTCTTTCTTTCTTTCTTTCTTTCTTTCTTTCTTTCTTTCTTTCTTTCTTTCTTTCTTTCTTTCTTTCTGTTTACAAATCAATATACTTTAGTGTACCCAGGGAATCCCTGGGTATAAACTGCTACCTTGTTTTTGGGTGGTCTTGTTCATTTCACTCCCATCCAATCACTCACCTTTGCTGCTAGAGAGAACAAGTGGGACCTGCTGCAAAATGTTGCTTGGATCAATCAAGCAAGGACTTCAATGTCCCAGACAACTCCTCATATCCTCCCCCTGCCCCTCTCCCCTCTTTTTGCCTGCCATTCTGTTTTTGGGTCCTCCTCCTCACTCTTTTGCTCTAGTTTCCATTTCATACCTCTCTTGTTTCCTCCTCTTGTGTCTGTGGTTGACCTTGCCCTTGCCCTTCCTTCTGCTCATCCTTTCTCATTTGCTCTTCCCTCAGCTCTTAGTGGTCCTGTTTCCATTGTCCCTCTTGTACTTTTTCCTATCTCCAGCTTCCTTCTCCCACTTACCTCTGCTCCTGCCAGCACCTTATACCCTCCTGTGTTATTCTTGCTTCTGCTTTTGTAATCCATCCTCTACTGCAGTGTTTCTCAACCAGTGTGCCTCCAGATGTTTTGGGACTACAACTCCCATCATCCCTAGCTAGCAAGACCAGTGGTCAGGAATGATGGGAGTTGTAGTCCCAAAACATCTGGAGGCACACTGGTTGAGAAACACTGCTCTACTGACTTCTACTTTCTGCTTTGAGTTCCTCTCTACCTTTGCCCTCATCCCCTCCATTGATCATCTGTTGGTTTGCATCCCGTTTCTCATTCTCCTTCCTGCTTCCACCAAGGCCTTATGAAAACCTGCCACGTTAGGCCCGGCCTGAATAGATTGTATTCAGAACAGGGAGAGAACAGGATGAGTCTAGCATATGTTGCATATCTTCACAGTTGCAATCAAAGTCTTTGGGGAATTTCCCAAAGTCTTTGGGAAGGAATTTCCCCCTTCTGGGTTCTCTCTCCAGATTTTTTGTTGTTATCTGGCATATAAATCTAGGGTTAAATAAGTACATCATAGATTCTTGGCATTACAGCCAACAGAGTCAACTGGCATCATCAAACTGAACTGTTTTTGTGCCATGCAAGTGTGTGCAGTACAGAGTTCTCTGTAGCTGCCCCACAATGGAGAATCTCCCTGTCATTAAGAGATGAATAAATCATGGCCCTGGATGCATGAGCTGGTTTAAATACAGGGTGAAAAAAAGTTACAAGCAGGTGTGAAGCAGGTGTGTCTTTTAAATAATGAATCCATCCAATTAGCGTTATCCATCTTCTTCAGTAATCCATGACCCACTGAGGTCTCTTTTGCTGCAGGGCACATTCCTATGCTGCAAATTTGGCATATTTCTAAAGTTTGGTGTTATCATAACATTGTGTGTCTCATCTTTCCTTGGATTTATGTGAAGAAAGAAAGTAAACAAATCCAAACAATTCAGGCAAATTAAACAAACCAAGAAAAATTACAGGAACTGGTGCTAGATGAAAGGCAAACAAATTAACTCAAATTAAACTACTATGAGCCAGATTGCAAAATTGTCATCCACAGGCCACTTTGTGCTGTGACCTGACCCCAGATAATGCCAGTCATGATCTCTCTCATGAACATCAAGTCAGGATCATCAGCGTGGGGGACAAGGTTATTCCACAGATTAATTGACCAAATGTAGACTCTGAGAGGAAATTCTCTCTTCCTTGAGAATGAGGAGGACAAGGTTATCAGACTCTTGACTATGAGAATCACAACACATATCCTTCGGACAAGCCTGATCTGATAAGGTCTGAATCTATGTGGTCAGCAGGCCATGACTTCCCACAGCCACATTCTGTTGGCTCTTCCTGCCTGCAGAAATTCGTGATACAGCATGTAACAGCTGGCCCATCCACACTGCCTCAATGATATCTGTGAATGTGTGAAAGGAGACTCAACACAACCAATTGTGCATGGCCCTTGACCATAAAATTGGACGGGTGCCTAGAGACAATGATGGGCTGGATGGAGACCAATAAACTGAAGCTAAATCCTGACAGGATGGAGATGCTGTTGAGCTGATAGTTCCTGTGTTCAGGAATTGGGTGGATTACTTCCTTTGAAAGGGTTTGTGCTCCTCCTGAAGATGCATAATCCATTGCTGAAGGCCCAAGTGGCCTGTGCAACAAGGGGTGCTTATACCCAGCTCTGCTTGGGTTGCCAGCTGTTGCTCTTTCTGCAACTAGATAGCCTGGCCTCCACAGTCTACCAACCTTCCTTCGGAGTACTGTAATGTAGTTACCCTTGGAGATAATCCAGAAGCTGCAGCTAGTGCAGAATGTGATAGCCAGGGTGATGAGTGCAACAACATGGTGGGACCACCCGCCACCAGTCAACAAAGCACTGCACTAGATGCAGGAGGGCTAGTGGGCCTGATTCACAGTGTTGGTACTGGTGTACAAGATCCTAAATTACTGAAAGGCAAAGTACTTAAAAGAGTTCCTCCCCAGTATCACCCTCTCCAGGCCTTACAATTGACAGAAGAGCTCCTGCTGTTATTGGGTATAACAACGCTTTCTCAGTGGACATATGGACCCTCCTCCCTAATTATATGTTTTGGCCCCATCAATATTCTCCTTCAGAAAGAATCTGAAAGGCTTTCTGTTCACCCAGGCATTTGGTAACTGAAAGTTGGTTTTAGCAGGTCTGAAAGTGTTGTTTCTGAAACAACACTTTTCATATGTATCTTAAATGGTTTTTAATTCTGTATTGTTTCTGTATGGACTCCTTCAGGCGGGTGTGATAAAATTTGTTGTCATCATAAATAATCTAAATAAAATTCTGTTTAAATGGGATCCTGATCAGAGACTGGCATTCCTTCTTGTATGCCTAGGGTAGTATTTTTAAGGGCCTAAATATGATTTGGGGTCAGGGTATTACAGCTCAAGACATTAAGGGACCGATTTAGCAGGAACTAAATAAAGTCCAACAAACAATAATGCAAACCAATACAGTACCTTGGTAAGAGCCATCCAGTGACTTTAGTGTAAACTATTCAGAATCCTTGTGGCCATGAAATGTTGTTCATTAACATACGTTTTTCATTAACATGGACTGATATTAAATGCCATCTATTAGTTTTGGTTACTCAATTAATGTCCACATGTTTTGAAAATGCTGATTTCATCTACCTAATTTACTTTGATATCAAGTTTTTTCCTGTTCTGAACTATTTATCATCCGAGTGTAATGAAAAGCCTTTTCTAAATCATCTGTTATCATTAAAACTAACACATTTAAGGAAATATGCATAGTTTAGTGACTGGATCATGAAGTCTTAATTATAAACCTAATTCAGTGATGTAAGCCAAAAACCTAAATCCTAAGGGCATCTCCCTGTATTGAGTAACAGATATTCTATCTTCAGACATAAGCAACCTAATTTAATTATTTAGAAAGACTGTGCATCTTTCATGCAGCAGAATAAGAAATCCCCCTTCGTCTAGTCATTTATACCAGTTTCCAGGAACCGCAGGAGGGAAGAGAGCTGTTGCTCTCAGGTCCTGCTTAAAGGCTGAAGGGTAGGCAGAATGGAAAGAGGATGCATTCGGTGGGGTAAGGAAGGGGCCTGAGATGAGACCTTTCCTGAATGGAAGATAGAAAGGGATGTGCAAGTATGAAGAAGCTGCCACAGTGAGAAGGAGGTGACGCCACCACAGGAAAGCAAGCAGGAGGCGGGGGGGCAGACACAACACCCAGATCTAAATCTGCCACCCTCCCAGAGTCCTACTTGAAGCAACTGCCTCAAAAAGGCTTGTGTGGCCCTGTTTCCTCTCACCTGAGTGACTCTGAAAACAACCCCTTTTAAACAACCCCACTTTTATGGCAGATGTATGGCCCCCATGAAATGGGGTGGTGCGTTTCAGTTCAGCCCACAGGGAACTCCCTTCTTATTGTGGGGTTGGCGCTGCTCATGCACACAACTTTGGTTTTGGCCGGGGAGGCATTTTCCACACAACACTGTTGGCATCAAAAAGCCAGTCCATTGCCTGCTCCGTTTGCCATTCCCAAGGAAAATCCAGTAAGTATCACACACAAACACAGCCTCTTGCCAATGACACATTTGTGATCTATCATTGCCATACGATTTGTGAATTAAGCCCCGCTCTGGAAGCACCCTGAATCTCAAGATACTGCTAAGTTTTATCAGATGTTTTTAAAAGACAGAAAATAGATGGCTTTGTAAATGTTTTTCCATCAATCTTAGTCCAGGCAGTAATAGTATTCTGAGCAGTGGTTTGAAAGGCAAGTGAGGGACACCCGAGCTGCAGACCATATACTGCGGATCACTTTCAGAAGAGAAAGAGTTCTCTCCTCCCTTTGTTCTCCATCTTTCCTTGCTAATCAACTTTAGGACTGATGCTTTCCTTCCTTCATTCCCCTGCTGTGCCCTCAACCACTGCCTGTTGAAACTGTAAACATTTCTCACTTTTATCTCTGGGATCTCTTTACTCAGCTTTAAGTAAGACAGATAGCTAGTTTCCAGCACCGTGGCATGGATTTGTATGTGAATAATGAGCAGCAAAGGGGAAATGATTAATAATTTTCTATATAGGGAGGGGGTGTGTGGGGATTGATATACGGACTGTTATTAGTGCAGTACATTCAGGGCTGACTGCAGAAAAGAAAAGGAGCAAGAAAAGGTTTCTTGTGTGGAAATTGTAGATGGCATATAAGGAAGAGAAAGCAGCACAGGACAAAGGGAAGCTGACAAATTGTAACATAAGGAGGGGGAGAGCAAAGAGAACGAGCAATCTGTGCAGCAAAAAGAAAAAGGGGTGGGGAGGGGGGAAGCATTAGCAGAATATTAAAGATCCCTGAACAATTCCTTAAAGAAAGAAATGTCCAGGAATGAAAGGAACAATCAGAGGAGAGGCTTTCTGATTAAATAGTGAAGGTCTAGAGAGTTAGACTATGACTCACATAAAGGTCTTAATAATTCTTTTTTCTTCCTTTCAAAAAAGAGATGGTGGTTTAAAAGGCAATACTACATGAAAAAAACCCCATCTGATATTGATCTTGCATGAGGTTACTATACTTTTATAGAGGAGAGAGGAGGAGAAAGAACTGAAGAGGAATATTTCCAAGCAAACCATTCAAAATACAACATATGTGTGGTAGTTTGTTAGATGTACAGAATACAGGTGTCTTCATTAAATATACAACAGGGGCAATGGCTGGAGCATAAGTGGTGTAAATCCTGGCGTGAGCATGACTGGACACGTCATCATGTGCTGGTGGAGGCAGTAAATAACACCTACTTGTTCATCTCTATTGCATTCTTCAGTAAACTATCCCAAGTGAGTCCTTAGACAACTAGTAACATATGGATGGATTGAGAGGGCAGGATTCACCTAAACAGCTTCATCAGCCAAAGCCCTGTGCAAGGAATTACATTTGCTCAACGGGGCTTTCCTCCTACTGCTCCCTCCGCAGCTGTCAAAATTGGCTCGGGGGGTGGGGTGGAAGAACCCCCCAGAACAGTGGTGGTGGGAAGAGAAGAGGGATTGTTCCACTTTGTAAGCTGTAATGCTGGCACAGATGTAACAATTAGAAAAGTGTCATGCTGAATTCCACCCAAGGGTCTTCTGAACCACCCAAAACTTGCTGTGACAATTTGCAAGGCGCTTCAAGTCTACAATTGCCCAGAATTAGATACCAGTGTTAAGAATAGTCCTGAGGATGTGTCCCAAACATTGATGGCTCCTATTATCTTGTATGAGCTTCAGCTATTCCACTTGGATAACCTGCTCTGGATGGAGAGCCATTTCCAGCTGGTTCATAGCTAGGAGGTGCTTCTTGACCCAGGACAATCTCTTGAGACCCAAGTGGCTAGGAATGAGCCTTTCCTGGACCGAGAAAGCTTGGTTGCAGTGACTGATGCTCTGGCAACCTCAGGAATGGTTTATGTCATGAACTCTGTGTGGGGCTGCTGTTGAAGTGTTGAGAAGCTGCAAGTGGTTCAAAATGCAGAGGTCAGGATCCTGGCAGACACTATGGGCTGGAAACAAATTATGCCAACCCTTAAAGAGTTGCACTGGTTGATGATGTGACTCTGAGCCCAGTTCAAGGACCATTGCAGCCAGGCAAAATATGGGGTGTGGTCTCAGGAGAAGGGATGTGGCCAAGGAGTTAAAAAGCCCTGGAGGGTCACATTTGGTTCACGGGCCAAATGGTTCACGGCCCACCTCTGCTCTGCTATATCCCTCCCTTACATAGCAATCTTTTACTGGAACTTACTTCTGTGTAGACATGTATAGCATTGCACTGTTGCTCATATATTTTCTAAATGAAACCACACCAAACACATTCCACCTGTGGCTAGACTACAGCTATTTAACAACTCTTGATATCAAAGATTAATATTCCCTGGGAAAAAGAGGCAAGTGAATGTCATGTTTCATCCTACAATGAAAGGAAGATAAAACAAAGCAATTAACTTGAAGAGGAGGAGAATGTTTGTTCCATTTCCCTTGGGTTAGATCGTCCGTTGGAAATAAAGCACCCTGCTGACATATTTTTATGCCATCTGAGGATATGATCCCTATCTCTTTCCATTCATGTGAGCACACTGGCATTCAATGTGATCTCTAAATATGTCGCTTCCTGCTTCAATAATAGAATATGTGTTTTTAAAGAAGTAATAAAAGATTTTCATTGTTCAAAAAGAAATGTTAGCAAATAAGCAATAATCTACTGATTAGATGCAGTTCAACTCTGTAATAAATGCAGGATTTGACAAAATGTTAGTTGGTTTTGATGTTCTTTTGAAAAGTAGCAATTTCTGGTTGTAGGAGATAGGTAATTATTTCCTGCAAAGATCTTTAAAGGTGCAAATGCTCATCTTTGGAAAGGTTTGCTGCTATAGTTCCCCATTTCTGATGATGTTTCACCATCACCCTCTCTTCTCCCATTTCTGCTTTCTCAATTGATCCCAGGCAATCAGAAACCACATTCTGCATGTGATAGTATGACAATGCTATATAGCGCATCAGCCTGTCATTAGAAAAGTTTGTAAATATTGACCCCTCCATCACAGCCCTGATAATTTGCTAACTTAAAAAAAATCAAAGTGGTTATGCTTTCTTAAAGCACTTGTGGAAAATGTGAAAGCCTACTGTCTTTTGAATAAGAGTAAAGCATTCTTATTTAGCACAATTCCAAATTCTGACTTTAGTAACCTTTAAATCCCTAAATATCATTTAAAAGAACTCCCTACTCCCAAAAGCTCCAGTATTTTACCCACCCCAAATACATTGTACATTGGCTATGGAAGTCCCTCCTCCTATTTGTTCACCTGGCATCCAATTTGATGACCATTAGGTGCCAAGCAAAATTATCTTGTTTTCCTGGGCTTTTAATCGTTTCTAAATTGGCTTTAGGAACTCTTGGGGATCCGATAGCTTTTAAATGGCTTTTGAAGAGTCTGCTACTGCTGAAAAATGCTGTTTATCTGTTTAATAACAGGCCATGCTTGAGAGCCTCTCAGTAGGGAAGAGTAACTTGAACTGTGGGTGAGAATACTCTGCATAAAGCAAACCTTTATGGTTCTGTTTTGGATTTAGCAATGCCTGTGCTATCTGATGCTTGCCATCAATTCTTTCTCAGCTTGCAAATATGTGAGCACATCCTTATTCGTAGATTTCATTGTGCAGTTCTCTGAAGGAAAACCAAACCTGAGAAGGCTCCCTGAACAGGATCCCCTGAACATGACATTGATCTGAAAAGTGAAAGGGAAATGGTATGATGCTCAAAGCTGCCAGAAAACAAGCCCCAACATTGCTTAAGAGATTTAGAAGCCCACTAAAGTATTCCCATATGAAAACTAATTGATCGTTTGGTTTCAGAGAGGAAGACCAGTTGTTGGTTCCTTACAATGCAATTATTTGCTTAGCAAATGCCTTGTGGGCCACTGTGAGGAGATGATGATGGACTAGATAGAACTTTGACCTGCTCTATTAGGACTCTTCTTATTTCCATGAACATAGTTAAGTATGAAGCGAAGGTGGAGAAAATGAGTAGTAAGGCAGCCTCCAGCCACAGTGGCTGCATATTGATTCCTTGGTTCAGCACATCGTACTAGACATTGAAACGTTGTTGAGAATAACTCTCCTCTGTTGCAACATAAGGAGAGTGTATGAGGGGTTCTTCATGTCATGGTGAATCCAAAAAGAATTATATTTCCCTTGATCAAGGCATGTCTTTACTGGATACAATACAGGGGTACCTCGGGTTACAAACGCTTCAGGTTACAAACTCTGCTAACCCAGAAATAGTACCTCAGGTTAAGAACTTTGCTTCAGGATGAGAACAGAAATCGTGCTCTGGTGGCGTGGCGGCAGTGGGGGGGCCCATTAGCTAAAGTGGTGCTTCAGGTTAAGAACAGTTTCAGGTTAAGAACAGACCTCCGGAACGAATTACGGTAAGTTTTTAACCAGAGGTACCACTGTACACTGGGAGCAGTAGGGCAAAGTCAGGCAACATCTATCATACCCTTTTCTGGAGTTCAGAGGTGCAAGAACAAACACAGTATAGAGACCTCCAAAAACATAGTTACACGTGCCATAAAGGACACACTGAAAGGTCTCTGGAAAGACTTGTGAAGGACTTGGGTGAGTTGTGTAATTCAGGGTTCCTTGGGTAGTTACACCCCTTGTAGTTAGCTAGGGCAGTGTTTCTCAACCTTTTTTGGGCCATGGCACACTTGTTCTATGAAAAAAAATCCCGCGGCACACCAACTCTGTGCCGCCCTATATTTAGTTTAGTTTGGAGGGGAGATGTAAAGCATGCCACTGAAGAACTGCTGCGCAGTAGCCAGGGGGACCCACCAGGCGCAGAGCCTGCAGAGCGAGCGGGGACACCTTAGACGGCACGCACAGACCCCAGGCGGGCAGACACGGGCACGCAGCTGCCGCCGCCTCCCTCCCAGCCGCCCCAGGCAGCCGCCGCCGCTCTGGCCCAGCGAAGGGAAGCCCTGCGCAGCCTTCTCCGCCTGCCTCCTCCTCCCCAGGCTTTGGCGGTGCCCTCTCTGGCCTCCGGTGCTCGCCTCGCGTCATGACCCGGCCGGCTTCCTTTCCGGCGGGTCAGCGACGTGACAATGCAAATCGCCCTTCTCGTCGCGGCACACCAGCCAGCGTCTCACGGCACAGTAGTGTGCTGCGGAACACCGGTTGAGAAACGCTGAGCTAGGGACTTCCCCTGCATATGAAGACAGGCTCCAGTGGATTGAGCAGATAAGACTAATATCCAATGGTCAAGAAGGCAGTTACTGCATGTTCTGTAGAGGGTCGGATGGGGCTTGTCAACCTGGGAAGGTAGCCAATCTAGGAGAATAAAAATGCTAATCCTAAACCTCCACTGCCTTGCGGGATATCTTCAGGAGAAGAAAAAGCAACTCCTGTAGCCAAGCTAGTGCCAAATGTATTGTTCTGCTTTCATTTGGACCACATCAGCAAGACCAGGCGGGGGGGGGGGGGTGTCTTGTCGTCTGGGCAGCCCAGGTCCTCCATACACACTGCCCAGGCTTGCACCCCAGGTAGGTCACTTTGATGCTGCTAAGACAGTGGTTTGACTTCACTCCTGGAGGCACCCTCAATTGTCTCTCGAGACAGATGCCAACAACTTGTTGCTTAACAAAGTAGGAGATGGGGTCTAGGCTTTAGAAGGAATTTGAAATATTTCTTGTGAAGGATACTTGAGAATTTGGGCCCTTATCAATCAAGAGGTGGGACATTGTTGCTTTGATTATATGTAGAACTGGACAAAGATTGATCAATCATTTAATCATTTCAGGACACTAGGGAATGGAAGGTGCAGACACTCCCTTGAATTCCAGTAGAGGATATTGGGCCAAGAAACTTTCAAGTTCATTTTGTCCTAGTTTTCTAGATCCTTTCCAAGTTAGCTAAACTTTCCAACAAAATACAGCCATTTGAACTAACGTGCTCATAATGGGATACACAAAATGGAAGCAGATCTTGCTCTTTAGCTGGCAGAAATAATGCTAGAAAGCAACAACAGCACTCCTTAATCAAGTGACTAAGCAGTGATGTCATAAACATCTACTTCCAAAGGCCAAAAGGTTCTCTTCAGGAGCCAGAACTGTGTGCACATAGTTCCAGTAAGGCCGTCAATGATAGCATTGAACATCTGTTTGGGATTATGTGTTAATAACTAATTTGTGGAGAAGCAATTTCAGTATTGAGCTCTTAAGAACTTCTATTATGAACAAATCTCTTTCTTTTAGCACTAGTGAAAAGCATTTAGAGAGCTCATTTCAGCCAAGATAGGGCTGAATGATTGCCTCCACTGGTAAAGTTTCAGCTTGAGTCAGGCAGAAGGAACTAATTGGCTAGAACCAATTAGGATAAAAATCTACAGTGTGTTTTGGTCTCCATTGTCTATGGAGACCTCTGACTATACAGTCACATACTAATCTGAAGTGGCTTATTTGTGTTCTTGCTTTCTTTAAGATGAAGGTAAGATAGATAATAAGACAAAAGCTAGTTCCCTTTCTGTGGCATTGACTGATGACTAAGAATTGTAGTTATTTAAAAATATGCTGAAACCTTAGGATTCATACTTAAGTGTTCAGGATGGGTCAGATAGGCTGAGTCACATAAAAAGCTGCTCCAATTTGAATATCCAGGTGGCACTGTGGAAGAAACAAGACCCTTTTGGGGGGTGTTAATGCGCTGTGGGTTAAACCACAGAGTCTAGGGCTTGCTGATCAGAAGGTCGGCGGTTCGAATCCCTGCAACAGGGTGAGCTCCCGTTGCTCGGTCCCAGCTCCTGCCAACCTAGCAGTTCGAAAGCACATCAAAGTGCAAGTAGATAAATAGGGACCGCTCTGGCGGGAAGGTAAACGGCGTTTCCATGTGCTGCTCTGGTTCACCAGAAGCAGCTTTGTCATGCTGGCCACATGACCCGGAAGCTGTCTGCGGACAAACGCCGGCTCCCTCGGCCTATAGAGTGAGATGAGCGCCGCAACCCCAGAGTCAGACACGACTGGACCTGATGGTCAGGGGCCCCTTTACCATATATATAAACTGAATTTCTCAGTTTATATATATATATATATATACTGAGAAATTCAGCTGTTTGGGCAGGCACTTTCAGCATGGCCAGTGGTCAGCAATGCTTGTTGTTGGACTGAAAAACATCTAGAGCAGGAAATAAATAAAAAATCCTTCCAGTAGCACTTTAGAGACCAACTAAGTTTGTCATTGGTATGAGCTTTCGTGTGCATGCACACTTCTTCAGATACACTGAAACAGAAGTCACCAGACCCTTATGTGTAGTCAGAGAGTGGGGAGGGGTATTACTCAGAAGGGTGGTGGCTGTTGACGACTGTTAACGACTGCAATTGGTCTTACAGGGAAAAGCAAGGGCTAGCTTTTTAACCATCTCACCCCTTGCTTTTTCCTGTAAGACCAATTGCAGTCGTTAACAGTCAACAGGTTTACCACTGCCAATCACCCATTCCCACCACCCTTCTGTATAATCAGGGCCGTCTTAAACGCCCCTGCCACTGTGGTGTGCCGGATCTCTCTGGCGCCCTCCCGCCCCGTTTCCCAGCGTGGTGGGCGGGTGGGCACAGCGGTGGGCGGGCAGGCACAGCGCGATCTCTCTGGCGCCCTCCCGCCCCATTTCCCAGCGCGGTGGGCGGGTGGGCGCCATGCGCAGCGCGGCACCCACAGGCGCAGCTGCGCGGCGGATCGACCGGTCAGCGGGCGGGCGCAGCTCGCGGCGCCTTTCTGGCAGGCCGGCGCCATGGTGCCCTGCGCCACCGGGGTCTACCTAGAGCCGGGCCTGTGTATAATGCACTTAAAACATATTTGCAGCTGTATAGCCGAGTCCCTGGTTTATGTACTTTAACTGCCGCTTTAAATCACACAGAAATATTCCTGTGTTAGTCCTGGCAGAGGACTAACAAATTGTCAATAATTTAGGCAAATTTTAGCAACAATTTACTAAGTGCAGCCCCTGCACAAGCTGCTCATTTAAACAAATGGCATTTGTCCAGCCGAAGTGCTCAGTGGATTGCATGCTACAGATGAAACCTGGAGGATGCAAGAGAATTTTGTCCAATCTAGCTCAGCAGTGGATATTAGCCAGTTTTCAATATCTTCATTCTTACTTGAACATGGTTCAAGTTTCAGTTGCATTCAGTAGTAAAAGCATGCCAAGACCCCAACTTTAATCAGAACTGCAAAAAAAGAAACAAAACAACCACTCTCTTAATAAGCTCATCATATGTAATTAAAGCACATGAAGATCACATAAATTCACCATTAAAAATTAACATCCAGCAAGGAAAAAATCACAGGTATCACACAAAATTAATCCTATGCATACCTACCCAGAAGTAAGTCCTACTCCATTTAGGTATGTGGGAATATGATTGTATCCATAGGGAATTGAATGAATGAATGAATGAATGATAATAAAGGTAGTGCAGTGCATCTTGTATAAATGTGATACCATACTGCATCATGCAGCTTTTATTACCAACTTCTACCATATAGCTTTAATCAAGAAGTTGCCTTCGATGCACCTGCTCCAAATGACTTTTTAAGTAGGTTTCTAGTATAAACTGAGGACTTTTACAGCAACGAGAGATTTGTGCTATTATCTCATCTCATACTTTTTTACAGTGTGTGACTAGTATTGGTTTAACCTTCTTTTGTCTATGAGTTCCCATAGCCAAATTCCTTCAAAGGGCTATGCTGTTTTCCTATTATTTAGGTCATGAGTGCTAACTTATGTAGATGAGATTCAGTACACCAGCCACAAGTGTCTGTCCTGTGCTCCTGCAACAAGAGAAAGGGCGTTTAGCAGCTTCCTTATGAGAGGAGAAGGCAGAGCTCAGCAGCTGAGCACATTATACACCCATTTCAATCCCCAACATCCCCAATTAAAGGATTTCAAGCAGCAGAAGTGAGAGAGTCTTCTAATTAAGATTCTCTAGGAAACTGTGCCAAGCAGGCTCAGCAGCAAGAGATGTGAGATGACTTGAAACACTCATCTCCCCTTCACCTGGGTCCGATTCAAAGTGGCAGTCACATCCTGCCCTACAGCCACCTGCCTTTCCAAGCAATGGTCCCTTACTTTGGGAGAAGGGGAAATAGTATCATCAGGGGGCAAAGGGGGTTCGTTACCACACAGGAGAGATCTTCTCCATCACCATCACTGGAAATAATGCCCAGAGAGTCATTTCCTGTCAGGAATGATGGGACTTGTAGTTTTCATACTGTTCGGTAATGAATTTTCCTGAAGTATTTTGTTTGTGTTTAGTTGAGAAAGATGGTGGAGACTGGTCGGAAAGTGAGGGGCTGTCCTTCTTCACCTTTTTGAATGTCACATAGTGCTTTCAAACCCTGGAATAACACCTCATGATTGTTTGAGAATTGAAGAGAAATGCTCACAAAACCTATATAGTTTTTTTGAGAACCAGAGTGGGGGAGAGACTAAGACATTAATAGGTGGAATATTGGTCTGACTTTATCAGTGTAAGACTATATATAGCCTTACAATATCCATTATACTGTATGTCTTTATTTATTAAATTTATTCCTTCATCCGAGAATCGTAGGGCGGTTTACAGTATAAAAACACAAAACTAAACAACATAATAACATACAAAACCATTTCCCACAGCAGACAGAAGTTCTTATTTTCCAAAATATGGAAGAAGGAAGATACCATTGTATCTTTTTTGGAAGAGGGAAACCAAACTGTGCAGGCATGGATAAAGGAGGCCGTTGCGTCTGGTGTCAGCTGTGAAGTCAAAACACTATCAGATACTGTAGGTGCTTGCGAAGATTACATTACATTAAACAAGATTACACACATCTGCAGTAACAGCATTGGAAGAGTTTTTACTGTTGTGATTTGTCATGCCATGCGTGCTACTGGCTATTATGTAGCCACAGGGACACAGTAAGAATTCAGGAGGAAAAACATTCACAGACACTACAACTGCCTGTCTACAACCCAAGGACAGTTATGAGACTGGATGAAAACGCATAGACCTACACCCCTCCCCTCACAACTGAGACCTCAAAACCTTTCAGCAAATGAGGGACAGGCCTGCTTAAAACCATCCTGATTATGGCAATCTTATTCAGAATTATTGACCACTGGATAATAAAACAGCAATGGGTAACTGGTGAAGGAGGTGGCAGCATTTTCTATTATGTGTTATTGGTCTAGGCAGGTAAGGTCAGTTGGAGGTCAGAGCTGTGTATGCCACATGGCATGTCCTGGGGGCCCCTGAACCTGCCTGCTGCTACAGGTACAGTGAAGGATGCTAACCAGTTGCCAGTGTAGAAGTAAGATTCAGATGCCAGTCCAATCAATTGCTGTATGCGGAATGGAGAGGTAGGCCATCTGGTCCTTTGCCTCAGGCAGCAAATGTTTGGGGCCGGCCATGAACACACTGCTGTATCTTGTTCTATGGAGACTCATAGCTACTTTTTATTTAATGTTCACATCATCTGAAATGAATGTCTGCCAAACTGAGAACTGCAATCATGGTACATTTGCTTTAAAAAGCAAAATAGAAAATCTCTTTTTTTGAGAGCGTTTCTGCATTTTGGTGGGAAGCAGTATAGATAAAATTGCCTTTTTATTATTTGCTGTGCCAATTCAATTATCAAAGTTTGCTAAATTCAGTTATCGAGAGTGGATAACACAACAAACCATTCTAGATTAGTCAAGCCTATGCACTATATAGTACATTCACACCTGGGGCATATTCATTTTATACATAAATGCATGTAACATAGCCATAAAAGTTCTTTTGTTTTTCAGTGTCTTCTAGAAAAAGAGGTGCCAGTATTCACTATGAAGTTGTTACAGGAAATGCTATGTTTTAACCAGTGCTTTTCTTCTAGAAAATAGGTGCTGGTGCTGTATAACTTTGAGTACCCCCAGAAAAAAGCACTGTTTTTTTCCCTTTTTTAAAATGACAAGCAGACTGAAGATTTGGTGGGGTTTATTAAGTGGAGGAACAGTAGGGGAACAGTAGGGGAAGGTAAAGGTAAAGGGACCCCTGACCATTAGGTCCAGTTGTGGGGTTGCGCGCTCATCTCGCATTATTGGCCGCGGGAGCCGGCATACAGCTTCCAGGTCATGTGGCCAGCATGACAAAGCCGCTTCTGGCAAACCAGAGCAGCACATGGAAATGCCGTTTACCTTCCCGCTGTAGCGGTTCCTATTTATCTACTTGCATTTTGATGTGCTTTCGAACTGCTAGGTTGGCAGGAGCTGGGACCAAGCAACGGGAGCTCACCCCCGTCACAGGGATTCGAACCACCGACCTTCTGATCAGCAAGCCTAGGCTGCTTAATTCTTCACCTGCTTGTCTTTACTGTCCAAAATCATTCTTTGGCTCCTATTCATTTCACTGGTTCCATATATGTATGCCCATAAGTTTAGTTTGGCTTCATATTTATACCCCACTTTTCTATGAAAAAAATGGTTTATTAAAACATACAATATACGATAGAGGCAGAAGAATAAAATCACATAACCAATTGACGACATTAAAACAATAATAGCAATAAATAAAAACAAGAAGCACAACAAAATGAATATCTCTAACACTTAGAAATGAGATCCCATCTTAGAAACTAGCTCTCAACTAATGTTTGCACCTGTCAAAGACAATCAGAGAGAGAGAAACACAGTGTATTTCCATCAGGAGGACATTCCATAATTACATCACCCAGCAGTGGCAAATGTGGTGGGGCAGAAAGCAAAGTTACCCTCCTGACATTGGCATCATTACAGCATACCTGGGCAGGGCTTGGGTGGTGGTGAGGTCAAAGCCATGCAGAAACAGCAGTGGAGCCAATCCATTCATAGCTGCCAAGTCTCCCACCGAAGAATGCGGGATCAGCAGCGGCCCAGCACCGGAAGTCGCGTCTATGCATGTCCGGACATGTGTAGAAGCAACTTCCAGTGCCGCGCTACCCATGTATGGGCACCAGAAATCGGGCAGCGCCAGGACTCAAAATGGAGCCTCCCTGGCAGGTAAGAAATCCGGGGGATTTACGGGATTTTTTTCAATCCAGGCTGCCAGTGGGAAACTGTTTAAAATACGGGGATTTCCTGCGAAAAACAGGAGACTTGGCAGCTATGATTGCTATTAGCAGTGCATCCAAGCAACTGCTACTTTGCCAACATCCAGCGCCATTTTAGTAAGCTGTAGCGACACCAGCCTAAGCAAGGCAGGACCACAGCTCTGCCTAACCACACTGGCACTACTGTCACCATTACCAAAAAGACCCTGTCCCTTGCCCATCTAGCAGTTCATATGGGAGGAACAAAGACCAAGACCCTACAGCCAAACTGAAACGCCAACAGGCTCATATGCACAAGCACTTTTAAGTTGAGCCCAGCAGAAAATGAGAGCCCAAAACAGAAAGTGTAAGATCAAAGAAATAGCCTCCAATATCATGATAGCAGCAAACAGCCTAGCAGCCAAGTTATGTACCAACTGAAGTTTCTGGATTGTCTTTAAAGGCAACACCTCAATGAAAGCACTACATCAATCCAGGTTGGAGGTATCGAGGGCATGAATGACTGATGCCAGGCCCATCTTCTCCAGATAGGTTTATTATCTGTAGACCTTAATACCAAACCTGCAGCACTATCCTATTTTCAGTATTATAGTTCCACAAACCAGATGGGAAGCCTCACACTATGCTTTTCACATATTGTGCATATAGGAATGGAAATGTCAGAGACACTCCCCCACCCACCCACATATTTTTCTTGTTATGGTCAATCCAGAGCAGTACGGAGCTGCAATGGTGTTGGTTATATGTGGAAGAGATCTCAATACAGTGTTTGTTTTACAAAAAGAAGTAGAGATGTGGCCCATTGGATTATAAAGTCAAATGCAGATTCCTTCATAGAGAACAGATCAGGCATAGGCAAACTCGGCCCTCCAGATGTTTTGGGACTACAGTTCCCATCATCCCTGACCACTGGTCCTGTTAGCTAGGGATGATGGGAGTTGTAGCCCCAAAACATCTGGAGGGCTGAGTTTGCCTATGCCTGTTCTAGATGATCTACTTATTTGGAAGGTGGATAACAATCCTTTTTCAGAGCTGCAGTAAACGCTGTCTGTCAAGTATTATTGCAGTGTAAAACAAGCCATTTCCTAAGGCTACTTGACAACGCAGCTGCCTAAAACCCTGGGAAAGGATTGTTAGCCAGCTGCCAAATAATGTGCATGTTTTCATCTAGCAAATGTTTCATACCCTTATATCTAGCCATAAGCATATGTCCCTCAGCAGTGAGAAAAGAGAGATATTGCAGATCACGTCTGTGGTGATGCAAACTGGCATTGTTCTGTTGCTTGATGAAGCTGATAGCATAACCTTGCCAATCTGGCAAATACAGCAGGTTTTCTATCATAACCTTGCAGAGTTGAGAAAAATTCTGTTTTTCTATCTCCGCCATCTGAAGCGTCCTTCTACCATTTTCTCTGGGCAAGTGGGCACAATTGCCATTTTTCTTGTTTTCAACATATGACACGAACAATTCTGAAACAAGATATGTCTGATACTAAATGGCTGAGAAATGCGGCAAACTGTTTTAATGTCTCTGTTGCGTTAGATTGAGTTGATTGAATGCATGGGTTTTCTTTTATGAGGTTTGTGAGTGCCTAAGCATGTTCTGTGTACAGACAGGGAATTTTCCATTCAGCCATCTAAATGCTTAGAGTGTTACTTTTAGGCTATATCACCTGAGAGAGTGGGTGTGATTAAGACAGTGCCTTGGCATGCTCAGACAACACAAGTGTGTACACATCAGCGCATGAAAGGGAGGAGCAGGAATCTATCTTAGGTGTTGGCTGATCTGCCAAACTGCCTCCCACTTCCTTTTGGGGGCATGCACAGAATTCCCATGGGACCATTTCCCCCTGGAAAATACCTACTGTGTGAAATTCAAAAATATTTGCCCTCAGGCTGGCATGATGCTTCCTCAGCCTGATTCAGTTATAAATGTAATATAAACTGTATGTTATATAAACTCATTTAGGTAGAACATTTTGCTTCCTTTGGGGCTATTTTGAAACCTTTGCGTCTTTCTCTTTTGTATCTTAAAATGATTGTGTTGGTGGTGACCCTGAAAACTCCTGAGCTTACTTCCCCATGAAGCCCATCCAGTTTGTCCATGCTACTGGCTGTGAGTGCTGAAGGCTGCTCCCTGCAAGGCACTTTTCATCTGGCCTAGGGGGTGGGGCCCAGGGCTCACCTTGCCCTACCTCAGCGACTCCTGGGAGATTGGAGGGACACCTACCAGCTGTGAGTGCTGAAGAGCCCAGACTCACTGGAACAACTCTGGGGTGGCTAGGGAAACCCAGCCAGACCGGCAGTGTATAAATAAATTAGTAGTAGTAGTAGTAGTAGTAGTAGTAGTGAAGAGAGACAGAAGAAACAAATGAAATGCCACTGGCTGGAGGAAACTGAAGGACTGGTCATCTCAGCTGTAGAGTTCCCACTTAGTAGTATGCATACTGTCCCTAAAACAGTTCTCCTGGTTGGTCAGGCAAATATCAGTGTGAATGACTAGTGGCTGCTTCTACCAGTCAGAAGTTAGAGGTAAGTGGATTCAGGATTAGAATTTGGCTGAAAGTTGATTCAGATATTTAACAGGCGCTAGAGTGCTCTTGCATACTAGCAACAGCAACACCAGCAGGTAATAAAATCACTACTCATAGAATTGTATTAGGTAGTCAAATTCAGTAGTTGATATTGATATATTATGAAAATAAAATATCAGAACACCTCAGTGTTTATACTAGGCAAATATAGTGCGTCCTAGTCAAACAATATAAGGGGAGAATCTACTCACATATTCAGTAGACATTGTGTGATATCCTATAGGCTTTTACTAGTGAAGGTATTTAACTTATCTACAGTAAAGATGAAAGAACGGGAGCATTGCCTTTTTCTCATTTTTATTTATTTAAGTAGGCACAATATTAGGAACAATTTTTTTGTATTTATAACTAACGTAACATCCATATTTTTTCTTGCACTTTAACACTGGGATTCTCTTGGGAAATTAAAGTAGAAAGATGAAACAGATCACATACAAAGCAAAATGTGCTGGAGGCCCGAGGCTAGCCACTGGTACTGGCAGCATTCTCTGGGCACAGGATGAGTGTTTTGTCTCATCCATTTATCTTCCATAAAAAAAAAGGCCCTGGTGCTACAGTCCGCATTATTAACCAACAGAATGTTGTTTCCCTAAAGGAAATATAAAGCAAGATTATGAAGACTTAGAACCGTCTAGTATCACATTCTACAGTTTCATAACCAAATTCAAACATCGTACAGTCCCTAGAGATACCGTGTTAAAAATAATTGTTCAGAGCATGTTGACAGTTCCAAAACGCTTGAGTGGCATGGTATTATAGACAACAATAGAGCTCATTCTGCTTCTTATAAATATATGCTGTGAAAGAGAGAAACCTCTGGCCAAGTCAAATCCATTATGTCATCAGCCTGCTTGGCACCCCTCTTTCCCATAACGTATATCGGAAAGGAGAGCTGGTTATCAGAAGGGAGACTTGCTGCATTCTCCAAGCTACATCCTGAAGTTCTAGGGTTGTTTTCCCCTCTTAACTATTTCATTGGAAATTTACAAAAATAAAGTAGTAGTTTCCAAATCTTGAAGGCCTAAATGCTGTCGCTACTTTTCAACATGTGCATATTTTTGGCTGGAAATTTTAATTTTGGCTTAATTAAAATGTGGGAAACGTGTGGCTCTCGAGCTGCTGTTGAACTTCACCTCCCATCAGCCCCTGGTCAATGGTTCAAGGGTGAAGGGAGTTGCATGTGAAGTATAATTGGTTTAATTCACACAGAAATGGAGGAAATGCCTGTGTATTAATGAAAGTTTAAAATGGAAAATGGTTAAATGTGTATTGCTAACATTGGGGTTTTGCCACAGTAGTTTTCTAAGTGGTCTCTGAGCTCCTTAATGGATTGATAATTAACTAACTGTTGTTTTCTGCTAGCTTACTAACACGTGAGTGAGTGAGTGAGTGAGTAAGTAAGTAAGTAAGTAACTAAGTAAGTAACATTAGATCAAGCGATTGCAGGCATCCCCAAACTGTGGCCCTCCAGATGTTTTGGCCTACAACTCCCATGATCCCTAGCTAACAGGACCAGTGGTCAGGGATGATGGGAATTGTTGTCCAAAACATCTGGAGGGCTGAAGTTTGGGGATGCCTGGATTAAAGTATTGAATTGCAAATTGCCATTTTGAAGGGTGTTGCCTTTGGTTCTTTGTTCCCAAACTTTGTGGAATGTAAATGAAGCTCTCCATGTACATCTAGTTGCAGGTAGGCAGCTGTGTTGGTCTGGCGTAGTCAAAACAAAATTTAAAAATTCCAAACAACCTAAGGCAGGCTGCAGGCTGTGGGGAGAGACAGGCCTCTGCTTCTAGTTCTGTTGGGGTCATTTCATATTTTCTAAGATGCTGAGCCTGTGCTCACAATATATTGTATGGCTATTTTTGATGTATCTTTGATGCTTTTGTTACGTTTTGAAGAAAGTTCTGTAAGTTTGAATAATATTTAATGGGTCTGGACAATGCTTCCTTTCCAGGAGGAGTCAGTTTTCTTGCATCCAGTCACTTCAAGCTGTGCGGTATTAATACCTGCAATATTGCAGTCCAGAAATATTAAGTTGATGGCAACAGGTTTCTCACTTCCTAGTGCATTGAGGTGTGGGGCACCTTGAACTCCATTTCCCAGTCTTCCTAGCAGCAATGAATTCTTGTGAAGAAAGCCCAGGACTATGGGGGAGATAGGCAGTGGGTTTTTTGTGTGGCAGGAGTGGAGAGGGCTTGTGTGTTTAAAATTTACATCTCTTGTGAAAGTGTTGTACTAAAATATGTCAGGAATAAAGGACATAATATTTTGCTATGTAGCTATCCTCTCAGTTTTTCTTCTACTATATGGCCCACTAGCCTAGTGTTTTACACAGGTATAATATGACCTAATTAAACATATAGAGATCATTACTGTAAGGTGATAAAAATGGAAGGAAATGTTCTCTGAAGTCATTTTCATTACCATGCTATCTTCTGCTGAAACAATTTTGAAAATGAATCGGCCTTTGTATTACATGTATCTGCTCACTGATGGAGCATAACAAATAGGTGAAGCATGAGTATCCAAGGAAATTATTATTCAGCCCTGACTACAATAATGTGAAAAGGTATCTGAGGTTGAAACAAATGAGGAACTGATACATTCAGACTTGACGCTATTTGCCTTTTAAAGAAAGGTCTTTAGTTTAGAGCTGCTATATGTGTCATCAGTGTGGTGTAGTTTTCTAAGTGGTCTCTGAGCCAGTGTGGTGTAGTGGTTAAGAGCAGTGGACTCGTAACCTGGTGAACCGGGTTTGCATCCCCGCTCCTCCACATGCAGCTGCTGGGTGACCTTGGGCTAGTCACACTTCTTTGAAGTCTCTCAGCCCCACTCACCTCACAGAGTGTTTGTTGTGGGGGAGGAAGGGAAAGGAGAATGCTAGCCGCTTTGAGACTCCTTAGGGTAGTGATAAAGCAGGATATAAAATCCAATCTCTTCTCTTCTTCATCAAAACTTAAGCCATCTGGATGTATGTGGTACCATCTCTATATAATCAAATAGTCAGGAGGTGCACAGATCTCCAGCAGTACAGTAGTCACACTCAGAGTAGAACCACAGAAAGCAACTTAACTGTTTTGACTTCAGCAAACCTACTCTGAGCATGACTTAGTTAGCTATCACCCTTTGATAGCACTGAGCAATGGTACTGAGAAAGGAAGTGGTATACATGGAAGACTATTTTTAAGGTATTCGTCTGCCAAAAATAGAGTCCAGGCAGAATTTCCAAAAATCGGCCAAAATCTCTGGGGGAAACCCGGGCGTATGGCAACCCATACTAGGAGTGTAGACTGGCAACCATAATTTGGTGGTGTGTGGAGGCTTCTGCCAGGCAAAAGGGACTAGCATTCTGAATGTGCTCTGGTCCTTTTCAAACCATTACATTCTGTGATAATCACACAAAGTAACATAGTGCTTGAATGGCTTCATCTCTAGGCAACCTTGCACGATTTCTCAAAGCTGTCCTAGTGCCATCTTAGTGCCCTTAGGTGATAGCCAACTGGGTATAGTCCAAGTATGACTAGCATTGAATATCACACATCGTATCACATCCTTCCTCCAAGAAGAAGCATAGGATGAAATACATAAGTAATCACCGCAATTTTTAAAATCACATTAACAAGATACGGTAGGTTAGAGTGAGAGGTAGTAGCTGGCACAAAGTGAGCTTTCTGGTTGACGGTGAATTTGAACAACTCCAATACCCACAAAATTGTACTATGCTTTTCCTTTTGGTCCCTCTGTTTGCTGCTACTTCTGAAGTATGCAACAGATGAATGCAAGATTTAAGTGCTAAAGAAAGCACCAGGGAGCCAAAGGAGTGAGTAAAAGAGAAGAATGCAAGAAAAGATGGAGATGAATGAGCAGCAGCAGCAATCTGCATGGAAATCTCTGTCCAGAAGCCAAGTGTGGGGCCAATGGGCCATAGAGGTTTTAGCAGTGGCCAGGACCGGACCATGTCAGTGGATCTGTGTCTTGACGTGGTCCATACCCCAGACATGACCCTGCATAAGCTTCAGTCCTCCATTAGGGGCTGTAATAGATATACACCCAATGCCCGAGCCAAAACCTACCTATACAGTCGTACCTTGGAAGTCAAACAGAATCCGTTCCAGAAGTCTGTTTGACTTCCAAAACATTTGAAAATCAGAGCACAGCTTCTGATTGGCTGCAGGAAGCTCCTGCAGCCAATTGGAAGCTGCAGAAACCCCATTGGACATTCGGCTTCCAAAAATAGTTCACAAACCGGAACGGTCCCTTCCAGGTTTGCAATGTTCGGGAGCCAAAATGTTAGGAAACAAAGCTATTCGACTTCCAAGGTACGACTGTATCTGTAATCAATAAAGTTGTAGGCAATTTTTAATCCCAGATCATTGTCTTGTCAAGTTTGTTCTATCACACTTTTACTATTGTCTTCGCTCACTGGGGTGGAGGGGGTGCTGCGTTTGGCTTCACAATATCAAAAAATAGCATTCAGAGACTGGTAAAAACATCATGCCTCCATCTCATCTGCTATTGCCAATGGTGGCATGATTTTATTAAATTTAGCAAAGTATTGCTAGAGGATATTTACTTCCAGGGTTAGGAGTGGCTGTGACCACCAAAACCTTTTAACATAGTAACCACAGGGTCTTGCAGAATCATTGGCTTGTATCCAATACAGAGCGAAGTAACCACCACATCAGTGCAATAATTTTCTCCCAGGGCCCTCTCCAAATCTGCTTGGGAAGGAGAGGGGAGGAAAGTCCCATTGCACAAGCCAAATACTTGTGCTGATGGGATGGTTACTTAGCTCTGCATTGTATACAAACCATTGGCTCCACCAAGTCTGACACTGTCCAGTTCTCACTATGTGTGTTTGCATGAATTTGAAGGGAGCATTTCCATACTAAGGAAACACAGTGGGATAGATTTGCCTGTAAAGGTAAAGGGACCCCTGACCATTAGGTCCAGTCGTGACCAACTCTGGGGTTGCGCGCTCATCTCGCATGATTGGCCGAGGGAGCCGGCGTATAGCTTCCAGGTCATGTGGCCAGCATGACAAAGCCGCTTCTGGCAAACCAAAGCAGCACATGGAAACGCCGTTTACCTTCCCGCTGTAGCGGTTCCTATTTATCTACTTGCATTTTGACGTGCTTTCGAACTGCTAGGTTGGCAGGAGCTGGGACCAAGCAACGGGAGCTCACCCCGTCACAGGGATTCGAACCGCCGACCTTCTGATCAGCAAGCCCTAGGCTCAGTGGTTTAACCACAGCGCCACCTGGGTCCCTTTTTGCCTGTATCCAGGCATAAAGAAGGTGAAGCAGGTGTTCCAGGACCTCTTAAGGCTAGATAAGCTCAGTCTCTATGGCTAAGTAGAGTACATTGTTGGAGCTCTGTACTTGACAAAATGAATTCATTACCAAAGGGCCCAGATCTCTATGTCGCCATGGTGAGCCAAATCTAAGAACCAAACATGGGCTGCTACTATGTCTCATAGCTGCTAACTATTCAAATATAGCTTCCATTCTACCATTGCTTTGTTTAGTGACAAAAAGATGCAGCTCACGTACCCAGAACACTGAAAGATTGATATATCTAATGCAATTATTCTACTGTTTTCTTTGGGGCTTAATTAAATTCCAGTTACCACCCTCTGAAAGTAGATTTGACACATGAAGATTTAGCTTGGCATGTTTGGCTGCTTAATTTTTGATTTAGGCTAAGTCGTTTAATTTAATGAAGGGGACAACAGTATGCTTACGTCATTGATAAAGCAAATTCATACTTAGAGTAAAATATGCAGCACACACACACACACACACACACACACACATATTGTTGGTAAAGAATGCAGGTTTAAACTGTTGAGAATTGGACCCACAAGCCTCACTCTTCCAGAGTCTTAAACCAAACTGTTTCAACACAGAAAACACACACAAACACACACACACACAGAGAGAGAGAGAGAGAGAGAGAGAGAGAGAGTCTTCTAGTGCATAGGAACCATTTTGTCATACATTGATTTTACAAAATACATGCTACTATTTGAAAGTGCCCTATATTTGAGGGATGGTCTGGTCCAAATCTGGTTTAAACAGGGTGGGGGCATAAGAAAGGAGAGCAGTTCCCTTAAAGTGGCAACTGGTCATCAGAGTGAGTGGACACATGACACCTGTGTCCCACGCTATGTTGAAATATATTAATATGGTCATTTTATCAAAATTATTATCATTTTTTTAAAAATACTTCTCAGTATTATTTCTAGTTATGGGGTGGCGCTGTGGTCTAAACAACTGAGCCTCTTGGGCTTGCCGAGTAGAAGGTTGGCGGTTCAAATCCCTGTGACGGGGTGAGCTCCCGTTGCTCGGTCCCAGCTCCTGTCAACCGAAAGCATGCCAAAAAGTGCAAGTAGATAAATAGGTACCACTCCAGTGGGAAGGTAAATGGTGTTTCCATGCACTGCTCTGGATTCAGTGTTCCGTTGCGCCAGAAGCGCTTAGTCATGCTGGCCACATGGCCCGGAAAAACTGTCTGCAGACAAACGCCAGCTCCCTTGGCCTTTAAAACCAGATGAGCACTGCAACCCCAGAGTCGTCTGCAACTGGACTTTACCTTTACCTTTTTATCATTTCTAGTTATGATTCCAGGGTATGGCTTAAAGGCAGATCAGCTGCCCCACCTTGGCTGAAGCCAAGCAGGTCTAGAACTGGTCAGTACCTAGATGGGCAACAGCTTAGGAAGCACATGCATGCCATGTTGGGTTCCATGGCAGAAGATAGGTGACAGATAAAATAAATATGCGTCTACATGTGTGAATTAGCATATGCAAATTTCATGCAAATTGGGGGGGGGAGAAAAGAAAAGAAGAATAAAATTAAATAAAAATAAAGCGTGAGCCAAAACATGAGAAGACTCTTCTATTGTATGCTTCTGTCAAGGTCACAACAGATCGTTATTCTTATCAATTCCCTCTATTTACATTCCATGGAATCCCTCATCTTGGTATCAGGGAACATTTCCCTATAGTTTAACTACCCATTCACCTTTGGTGGGTGCATTTTTATCTTTCCAGTGTTTTGCCATTATAACCCTTGCTGCTGACGTCGCATACATAAATAACCTGATTTTGTTTTTGGGAATATTATTTGAAACAATTCCTAATAAAAATTCTTCTGGTTTCTTACTAAATGTAATTTTTGTCAATCTCTTTATCTCTTCATAAATCATATTCCAAAATCTTTGTATCTAGACAGGGCCACCACATGTGGTAATATGTTCCTATCTGTTCCTTACATCTCCAACACTTATTATTATATGATTTATTTATTTTTGATAATTTTACAGGGGCCATGTACCATCTATAGTACATTTTCATAAGATTTTCCCTTATAAGATAGCAAGCCGTAAATTTTATATTTTTAGTCCATAATTCATTCCAACTATTGGGTTTAATCATGTGTCCCTCTCCCATTTTACTGTAATTTCTTTAATATCTTCCTCTTTACTTTGCTAATTCGTCTATTCTACTCAATCTGCTGACTCACCGCCTTCTCCACCTTCCCCTCTATTTTATTCTGTCTTCCACAGCGCTCTCATCGCTTCTCCAGGTCCCCACAAGCCTCTGGTAAAGGGCTCTCCTTGTTACTGTCATCTGTTTGACCGGTCTAGACTGCTCCTCCACTCCAGGCGATGATAACGTTTATTGGGCTATTTGGGAGCATGGAGAAACCCCTCAAAACCTCTACCGCAATGCTTGTTCTGCAGCGTTAATTTTTCTTGTGAGGGATGACTCCCTTTTAACATTCCATTTGAAACATCTTAATTCTAACTATTTACTAGTTTCCCCCTTTTATTTTATGTTTCCAACATATTGTTGGGGCTTGTATAACCCCTTTATCGCTGTATCACATTTTGGGGGGACGCGCCTTAAGTTTGTGTCAGTATCGTACTGGAGAGTCCAGTGCTAGCTCATGGGGTCTGGAGGCAAAGGCGGTCTCGCTCTTTTGTGCTGAGGTTCTCCCCTAAATTCCTTCTTTAAAATGTTCTTAAGACCGTTTCTGGGAAAACCCGCTGGGAAAACCCTTTAGACTTCCCGATCATGGAAGTGTTTGGGTGAGGGAAAGCATCAGGATTCTCTTCAATGGAGCAAAAGCTGCACATTTTGTCATGCTACAAAACAAAACAAAACCCTGATAATTGGGATGAAGAGCTGTCCTTTCTGACACATTTTTTAAAAAATTAAGAGACAGTGTGGTGTAGTGGTTAAGAGCGGTAGACTCGTAATCTGGGAAACCGGATCCACATCTCCGCTCCTCCACATGCAGCTGCTGGGTGACCTTGGGCTAGTCACACTTCTCTGAAGTCTCTCAGCCTCACTCACCTCACAGTGTGTCTGTTGTGGGGGAGGGAGAGAAAGGAGAATGTTAGCCGTTTTGAGACTCCTTGGGGTAGTGATAAAACGGGATATCAAATCCAAATCCAAACTCCTCTGCTCCTGGGAAATCCACCCGAGAAGGGGCAACTTACATCTCCCACCGCTCCTACTTAGCCTTACCAGGTGCAGAGTCTGTCTCGAGCAGCTCAGAGCTCAAACTCCGACCCGACGCTGAGCACACTGTTCCAGAAGTTCACTTTTATTTCTTTTTTTAATTAAATGGGAAGTGAAGCATCTTGGCTATGGCTTTTATAATGTAGTGGAGAGAGTAAAGCAGCATGAAAGGGAATTCCTCCAAGTAAAAGAAAAAAGAAAACCCCACACGATTGCATAGCCTGCTTCATGTCTATGCCAGGAATGGCTACCATACAGTGGTACCTTGGTTTACAAATGCTTCAAGTTACAGACGCTTCAGGTTACAGAGTCTGCTAACCCAGAAATAGTACCTCGGGTTAAGAACTTTGTTTCAGGGTGAGAACAGAAATCGTGTGGTGGCGGTGCGGCGGCAGCAGGAGGCCCTATTAGCTAAAGTGGTACCTCAAGTTAAGAACAGTTTCAGGTTAAGAACGAACCTCCAGAACAAATTAATTTATTAAGCCGAGGTACCACTGTACAAAAATAATGCACCTCACAGTACAAGCTTTCCAGTGCAAGGGCGTAGCCAGGATCAAAACTAGGGGGGGGGGCAAGCCATGATCATTCAGGGGCGGGGCCACAAAGTGGGAACGTGGGCGGGGCTACAGGGCCAGCTGGCCTGACGACATTGTGGTGGCGGCAGCGGCGGCAGCGGCCACCTTGTGCTTCTGGGGCTGGCAACGGCGGCGGCTACCCTGCTTGGCTGGAGAGGACGGGAGGGTCGGGCAGGCGAGAGGGGGTGACAGGGTGGGCAAGGGCGAGGCAAGGCACGGCCGCAGTCACGACGGCTCCGAGGCGTTGCTGCATATCAGCATAATATTTCAACCATGTTGTGGGTTCAAGCCCCACCTTAGGAAAAAATTCCTGCATTGCAGGGGGTTGGACTAGATGACCCTTGTGGTCCCTTCCGACTACAATTCTATGATTCTATTGATATATTGCCATAGCATATGCATCATTCTGCTTTCTTGAATTGTCCTACTCCTAGGCATAGCAGCCAACTCCTAGAGGCCTAGGTGCCTCCCCCCCCCCAAATACTAGTAAATACCGTATGTGAAAGAGTCATCCCCCCCCATGTTGATGGGCTTTCTATGTGGGGCTTATCTGCCCCCCCCCATATTTTATTAAGAATGGAAGAGGGAGGGAAGGAAGGAAGAAATAGAGAGAGGGATAACTCATATTTGTGGGTGCCTCTGGGTGATGCTGTGAAGCTGGAACTCTGCAGCAAGAGGATGGGAGGGTCGGGCAGGCGAGAGGGGGTGGCAGGGCGGGTGAGGGCGAGGGAAGGCACGGCCGCAGTCACGACAGCTCCGAGGCGTTGCTGCATATCAGCATAATATTTCAACCATGTTGTGGGTTCAAGCCCCACCTTGGGGGAAAAATCCTGCATTGCAGGGGGTTGGACTAGATGACCCTTGTGGTCCCTTCCGACTACAATTCTATGATTCCATTGATATATTACCATAGCATATGCATCATTCTGCTTTCTTGAATTGTCCTACTCCTAGGCATAGCAGCCAAATCCTAGAGGCCTAGGTGCCTCTCCCCCCCCAATTACTGGTAAATACCGTATTTGAAAGAGTCACCCCCCCATTTTGATGGGCTTTCTATGTGGGGCTTATCTGCCCCCCCCCCAGTATTTTATTAAGGATGGAAGAGGGAGGGAAGGAAGGAATAATAGAGAGAGGGATACCTCATATTTGTGGGTGCCTCTGGGTGATGCTGTGAAGCTGGAACTCTGCAGCAAGAGGATGGGAGGGTCGGGCAGGAGAGAGGGGGTGGCAGGGCAGGCGAGGGCGAGGCAAGACAGGGCCGCAGTCTCGATGGCTCCGAGGCGTTGCTGCATATCAGCATAATATTTCAACCATGTTGTGGGTTCAAGCCCCACATTGGGGAAAAATTCCTGCATTGCAGGGGGTTGGACTAGATGACCCTTGTGGTCCCTTCCGACTACAATTCTATGATTCTATTGATATATTGCCATAGCATATGCATCATTCTGCTTTCTTGAATTGTCCTACTCCTAGGCATAGCAGCCAACTCCTAGAGGCCTAGGTGCCTCCCCCCCCAAAAGAAATTACTGGTAAATACTGTATTTTAAAGAGTCCTCCCCCCCCCCATGTTGATGGGCTTTCTATGTGGGGCTTATCTGCCCCCCCCCAGTATTTTATTGAGGATGGAAGAGGGAGGAAAGGAAGGAAGAAATAGAGAGAGGGATAACTCACATTTGTGGGTGCCTCTGGGTGACGCTGTGATGCTAGAACTCTGCAGCAAGAGGAAGATACCGGTACACCTGTACAGGAGCCTTGTAAGCAGCTTTCTCTCTGCTTGATTTACAGCAGGCACGTCCAACAGGTAGATTGTGATCTACCAGTAGATCACTGGATGTCTGTGGTAGATCACTGCTAGATCACTGGCACCCCTAAAAAAAGCTCACCCAAATTTTTCCTCCTCCCTAAAAAAAGCTGAACTATGACCTGAAGCCCTAAACAAAAATGGGCCTCCCTCCCTCCTAAAAGAAGCTCAACAAGTTTGACCTAAACCCCCCAAAACAGGGCTTCCCTTCCTTAAAAAAACTCAACAGCTTTGACCTGAACCCCCCAAAAGGGGGTAGATCACTCCCAGTTTTTAACTCTGTGAGTAGATCAGAGTCTCTTGGGAGGTGGCCACCCCTGATTTACAGTATACAGATGCAGGAGGAGGGGCAGACTGGAACACCAATGCTTTTTATAAACATCACTGTGTCTATCAAAGCTACAGCCCCCCCCCTTCTTATTCACTTCCTTTTAGCCTTGCAGGGCCACCTTAGTCAAATTGAATCCTCTGCACCCTCATTAAATCGCCAATAGAACTGTTAATGCGATCCCTGAATGCCCATTAACAACTCCCACTGAATAACAATAGGGTGAATAGGGTGGACCTTGCCTGAAGGGATATTCTGCTCCATTGTCTTAACTGCTTAAGTACTGGTAGCCACTTTGCTTTATTTATTTGATGTGTTTTTGTTACAGCTGTGTTCCCGCCCCCAGCAAGTGGAGAGCTGCTCTTGCTAAAGCAAAGCCCTTTCCACTTCAGTTTTTGGAGGGGCAAAGTATTGGTTATGGTCTGTAAAATACAATAATTTTTTGCTTCTAGGGGGGGCAGCTGCCCCCTCCTGCCCCCCCTGTCTACACCCATGTTCCAGTGTGACATCCTTCTTGGGGGAATCGGACCACTTCTTCATTTCTTGTTCCCCAGTCCTATTAGGAGCTCTCAACATGTAGGCACTCTGAGAATCATGGCATCCATTTATATTTTTCTTCCTGGAACATCTTGCAATCAGAGTTTCTATTCAGAAATAAGTACGAAGTATTGCATCAGTTATGAGAATGCTTCAATAATGTTATAAATAATTATTTTTTTAGAGCCTATGAAGTTTTTTCATGGGGTCATTGATTATATGTTCTTATCTGTTTTGTTAACAAGATGCTTACATTTTAGGATTATTGATAATTATGTTGCTGGCTAATTACTGATAGTGTATTGTTTTATTGAGGGTAAGAACTATCATCGATATGCTGCTACTCTTTTTTTGTTTAAGATGTATTCTGAATTTGCTTTCATCAATGTAATTTTGTTTTGTTCACCAAAATGATTATTTTAATTTTGGCAGTAGGCTATAGAAATAATAAAATAAATAAGACTGAGGCTGAAGCCATCAGTTAGACTTGATTCACACTCTCATTTTTGTTCTTTATAGCTGGTTAGCACAACTGATTCCTTAGCATAGCTGCTTGAACTGCAAGAGGTGATTATCCAAGGCTTGGCAGAGGATAGTTAAGCATCAATTGTTACCACTTTAGGCTTGTGTTGTGTCTGCTGTGAGATCTTGTTATGGGTCTCCTAACAATCTCAGAAGCTTGAACAAACTACAGTTCCCAGAATTCTTGGGGGGGGTGTCATGAGTGTTAGCAGCTCCTGAAGGCTTGTTCTTGGAGTCTGAAGATAATGTTTGGGAGGGCATGAGGAACAGTGCTGAAGGTTCTATCAGAGGGAATGGCAAATTTAATCCACACTCATGCCTTTTTCAGAGCACTGTGGGAACCTCAGGGTCATAACTTGAACTTCCTTATGTTAATTTTGGATCCAAGCCTTTATATATGGGACAACAAAGCTTGAATTGACTCTGGAGGGTTTGCTTTCTATTGATCTTTTTAGAATTGTGGGAGGGAGAAAAAGGATTGATCAAGCCTCCTATACGTAAAGAATTATATGCAGGTGTGCTTTCAATTTCCTTTCCTTGATTCATTACTTTTAACAATAAAACCCATAAGCAGGTTCTGTAGCACCATTTGGGCTAATGCCAGTGCTAATGGGATTACTCTGGAATAACTAGATTAAAGTTCCTGTCCAAAGTCTGGTTCTTAGGGATAATCATTTTTAGATATAAATAGTTGGCATGCCCTAGAAGTCAAAGTTAAGTAGTATAAGCCAAATTGATTTCAGTGGGACAATAGAAAATCAATGGGATTCATTGAAACAGAAGGGCTTATTTTTGGCTGATTTATCCCATTGCTAAGATGTTTTTAGAGCCAAATGCTTTTCTTTTCTTCCCAGCACTAGCTAATCTGATTTGATAAGAAAGAACTGTACAGTAATTTCAGGATCTTAGTCAGTAGATTACCCTTCACAAGTAGCCAAGATCGTGTGTTAATTTTCACTGGTGATGGAAAATAGGAAGCATGTGACATTTTATGATTTGATGCTTTTGTGTGTGACCAAAGGAATGACACATTTCACAAATAGCATTGTCTGGATATGTCCAAGGGACATCTACAAGACAGCTAGGGTTGCATCCAACATCATGTGAATGGGAGGCAGTTTGCTCAACTAATTTTTCTCTTCCTCTTCTCTCTCCTGCAGCGCCCTGAACTTTGCCTGTGAAGCTCTCTCTGAGTACTGTCGTCTGTGTCTTACAGGGCTACAGCAGGAATGGGAACATTTTGGTTGAGCCCCCCTTCCTCTGCAGAGCTGTCAGACTCAGTTTACAATATTTGGTAGGGTTTTTTTGACGATAAGGAGAAGTTCAGTCCCCCTCCCACATTTTTGGTGATGTTTCACCACATGGTCACCTTCTTGTTTAGGCAGGTGTTTGTACTTCTACGGTATTTTATCTGTTGCACTTTCCTCTGTTTTTATTACAGTGGTGGGTTTTTTTGGGGGGGGGGTGTATTTCATACGAACTAAAAGGGTGGGACATATATAGGTATTTCTTTTCAGCCAGAACTCACCAAAATTCAGTTCAGGTGGGTGCCATTGCCATTATAAGATATAAGATTTTCTGAGCCATGTCTTGTTGTCAGCAAAAGAACCCTGCAAATGTCTGTAATGGAACCTTGCTGTATTACCAGGAATTTAGAGGCATGTGCTGGGATATACAAGACTATGCCAGATTCACCTTGCTGTCCCATTACATGAACCCACAGAGGAGTAATAGAATGAGAGAAGTCTGTTCATTTCTACTCATTTCCCTTGTGACATGGGTATTTGAACTGTTTTCTCCTGTTGGGCAGTTTGCCAGCCTACTGGTGTTCTAATGGATGATGAGCTAGGCAGCTCTGGCAGTTTGATTCATATTCTTGGGCATAATTTTAGCAAAACCTTGGTATCCTTTCTACAAACATCTTGGGGTTGGTTTTTTTTAAAAAGGAGTGAAATTCAAAGCATTGCTGTCTGTCACTCCATCAGCATGCTACTGATGTGCTTGGCAAGTCACCAGAAAAGAGAGCAGCAGCTGCTAATGGCGCCCACTGACATTTATATGCGCAACGTATGCATTGACAGCAATGATAAATCCACACGGGAAAGGCTTTACTCCAGAAGCCCATGACCCACAAACTGAATTCAGTTGAAATATTTCAACTACGTTCTTGAGTGTTAATAATAATAAAACAGGAACAGAACAGAAAGCCCTCTTCTCAAAATCGGCTCGCATCAATAGAATATTTTTCAGGACAAAATCTTTAGACATTGTCACTGTAAGCCATTTTGCAAGGTACAGTATACTGAAGTGAAGAAAGATATTTCAGTTGGGGAATAATAGTCGCATACACTGTTGGCCTTTCTGGTGTGTTGCCAGAGATTGGATAGAGAAAGGGCCAGATAATGCACATTCACACAGACTGGTTTTTCAAAGTACTTTCATGGTATGTCAAATGTACAACCCATAAAGTGCTTTGAACTATCTCTTTAGGTGGACTGCATGAAAATATTATATTGCAAAGTGCTATAAGCATACTGTAAGTGTTCGCTTTGAATATACATTCTCAGAGGTATATACATTCATACTTAAGAGTATGAAGTAGCTTTTAATTTGCAATAAATAATGTTAAAGATCTGCAACTGCCTAAGTGCTTTTGTTTTGTTTCTATATCCATTGTGGGTATCTACAAAACTCTCATTTTAAGTAACTTGACACTTATTATTCTTACCAAGCCATGGTGTTACATTGCATGGTTCATGCCCTAAGATCAATAAAATATTTTCATTTGAATTATTTTATTTTATTTCATATTTCAAAAAATGTATACACCGCTTGATCGTAAAAAAAACCACCACCTCGAAGCAGTTTATAAAATATAAAACAGTCAAGAAAAATTCACAACCATACTTTAAAACATGCAAAAGTCAAACTATTAAAGCAATTTAAAATTATCTCGGCTTTCTAAGCATCTTAGATTACCTTCAAGATAGCTGTACCTCATCCAGAACACACAGAAATATTTATTTAGTTGGAACTTAATTCTGCTGTCTTTTACTTCCTGCACAATGAAAGTTGTTTTCACCCATTCCAAGTTTAATCTTGCTGGTGTAGGTTGCTGATTTCAATGATATCTATTTGTTTTCTCAGTCCAATGGGTCATATAGAGACGTCTACCCTGCTCTGTCCCTTCCTTGAGTGATTTTGCCTGGCTAGAATGTGTACCTGAACAGTGATAATGCCAGAGTGGAAGATGGAAATGTGTGTGTTAGAGACCTTTGATTTATGTGTGGCCACAATGTAGCCCACTGCACAAAAGTAAGTCACATCCATTCCTCCACCCACAAGTGCCTCTGATGAGCTAGTGCTTGTGGTACAGGAGGTAACTGTGTTTACATATGCCCAGCTAACATGCGACAAGCTTATTTATCTTGGGTCCAATCCTACACCACTTTACCTAGTTCCGTTGGATTATGATGTTAAAAAATCAGCTTTCTATAACCTAAAATTATTACTATTTTAGTGTAACACAGTGGGTTGCATTTAACCTGTGAAGGCCTGGACTCGTATCCCTATTTGACTAAGACGTGGGTGGCACTGTGGTCTAAACCACTGAGCCTCTTGGGCTTGCCAATCAAAAGGTTGGCAGTTCAGATCTGCATGACGGGGTGAGCTCCTGTTGCTCTGTCTCAGCTCCTGCCAACCTAGCAGTTTGAAGGCACCCCAGTGCAAGTAGATAAATAGGCATCGCTGTGGCAGGAAAGTAAACGGCATTTCTGTGAGTTCTGGTTTCTGTCACAGTGTTCTGTTGCACCAGAAGCAGTTTAGTCATGCTGGCCACATAACCTTGAAAGCTGTCTGTGGACAAACGGCAGCTCCCTCGGCCTGAAAGCGAGATGAGCACTGCACCCCATAGTCACCTTTGACTGGACTTAACCATCCAGGGGTCCTTTACCTTTACCTTTACCTTTACCTGACTAAGATGTTTGCTAGGTGACCTTCAACCAGCTGTTCTTCCTCTGGCATTTTGGGGGCAAGCATAGAATGAAATCACACACACACACACACACACACACACACACACACACACACACACTAAATAAGAACAGGAAAGGTGAAATTGAAAATTTTCTGGTATTTACAATTAAGGCAAAGGAACTAGTGAAAGAAATGAAGCAGTAGCTAGACTTGAATAAGTTTATCATTGGCTATTTTGTTCCTGAAAGACAAAGCCCTGCTTCTCCAAAATTCTCTGTTTCTTTTATCTAATATGAGAAATATCTTATTAGAGTTGCCATTGCAGTAGAAATGCAAATTACATTATAGTGCTAGAACAATTAAGATTTTGTCTGCAGGTTTATTGCCACAGGAGAACTGTAATTGAATTCATACTGCTTCCAGAGTAAGTGGAAATAAGCTATAATGAAACACATCACTTTTCTACTTCACATGTCATTGTTTGAACACCGAAACATCTGTCTGGAACTTTTCTTCCCACGAAAGCAGATCAGAGAAGTATCATGAGAAAAGCTGCTAAATATTGTTAGTATAACTTCTAATTGTATAAATTCAAGGAATTAAAAGTTATGTGTCCCTAAACTCTCTTGATTCTACTAAGTCTAAAGTAGCTCAAGAACAAATTTTAAAGAGTTGCATTGCTCACTTTAGAATTTGATTTGGGAAAGAGTTCATTTGTAATTTAAGAAGAAAAATAAAGGTTCCCAGGATCCCATTAGCACACACATTTTCCAATGAGCAAAGGAAGTATATGAGCAAGTATAAATTAAATTAAAATGAATAACGTAGGCAATAGGGCCCAAAGCTACTTTTACATATACTTGAACAAATAAATTGCTTAGTCCTAGGGCCAAGCTAAACTTTATGACAAATATGCGGCTATCACCAAAGATGGTGTCCATGTCTCCAGTTCTCTCTGATCATCTTTAATGTCTAGTAAAATATACTTCATGTGATGTCACAGGTTTCCCTATTTCTCCATCTTCTATCATCAGCCAGATTATGTGGAGCAAGAGCAGAACCCAGAATGCTGTGATATTAAAACACAAGAGGGTAAATTCTACATGATGTTACAGGATGTAATGGGAATTAGATAGGCAGTCATTCTTTTTGACAACAATCACACATTTGCCACAACATCCTGTATTGCCCTTAAATGCAGCTATGCACCACTTTTCTGTAAAGCTTTGTGTAGAGGTGCAACCCATATACACAGGAGCAGCATGCTCACATGGGACTATGAGTGATCAAGCATGCAGTGTGCAGTTCATTCTGGATCAACCAAGTGGTATAGTTCCTGACTAAGACTAGAGTGCTACTGAAGGAATTTTTTTTAGAGTACAAAAGATTGGGATGAAAAATTAGCTTTCTTTGGTAGCAGATAACTCAATAGGACACAATTCAGTGTACTAATAACAGGAATTTCCAAAATAATTGCCCCGGGGCATTGTACTCTCTTAGAACAAAGAACATTGACTTCAACAGTGCTTAGTTTCCCTTGCAGTCATTTGAACTGTTGCTTCGTGAATGAAACAGTTTTCTTGTTCCCTAGATTAATGTAAAGCGAAATAAAGCAGTATGAGTACAGGAAAACTCCAGTCATCCTATCCATTGGAAAAAAATACACATTGATTCTGAAACTATCCCCTGTCCCACCCCAGCTGAAGATCCTTTATTCTCTGAGACGCTATGGAAAGTCATTGAAGAAAAAAATTTATACTGGACTTTTGGGGTTGTTTTAAAGCCATTATATTTCATCCTCATAGAAAACAGATCCCATCCTAATGGTATCAAAGTCATTATTCACACATTTAAAGTTAAGCATGTGGTCAATATATTATCTGATCATTGCCTTATATGTATGCATAGCTTCATTCAACATGACAATTTGTGTTATTTGTTACATGGTTGATGTATTATTCTGTTACTTTCTCTGTTACTGGTTTATGAGTTGGTTGATTTAATTTCAAGGAACAATGAAATAGTACAGAACATCATTTATCTGCCAAATGGCCCAGGACATAGCCAAAACAGTTGAATTCCCCAGTGATAAATAAGCATTTATGCAGGCTATGTAATGACGGGGAGATCCCCATAGTCCAGTCCAAAAATTCTCTCCTGCAGCATAGAGCTGCATGTTTCCTGGCATATACAAGTATTTCTGCTTCTCAAGCTTGCTCAGTAAACAAGTTTACAGCTCTGAGGATTGACTGTCTGGTAGGAACAGGGGCCACTGCTAATAGCACAGGACCTCTATTCTTTTTCAATATAAGAGTAATTAACAGTGCACTCCAATATATGTCCAGTGGGTCCTGATGAGTTCAGTGGTACTTACTTCCTGATGAACTGTCAGTGGAATTGACTCCGTCTGAAGGTAGTGGGCTCTCCTTCATTGGAGGTTTAAAGCATAGCTGCCAAGTTTTCCCTTTTCTCACGAGGAAGCCTATTCAGCATAAGGGGAAATCCCTTTTAAAAAGGGATAACTTGGCAGCTATGGTTTAAAGCAGTGGTTAGATGGTTACCTGTCATGGATGCTTTAGTTGAGATTTTTCCATGACAGGTGGTTGGACAAGAGATGGTACCTGTCCTAACCAGAAAACTATGGTATGAGCAATCCTTCTAAACCAGCATGACCAATGTTATACTCAGATCCAGCTGATGAAGCAGCTTGCCTCATGTCTAGCTGATTTAGGCCTCTGCATTGGTTATATATATATATATATAACACAATCACTAGTTTAAAATATATCAAAGGATGTTGGGCTGTGGGAGGGAAGTCACAATAACAGAATAAGATAGACACAGAATGGAAAACGGGAATTTTATTAATGTCATATTTTACACTGTATATTTTACACTGTATATCTTAGAACATATATTATATGTTATAATAATCAAATTAAATAAAGATTTAGAAATAATAATAAAGATTTGGGCCTCTGCACTTAATGGTTTGACTGACTGACTCTTTGTTGCTGATGGCAATCATACATCAAAATAAATAAAAAGTCAAACAACCCTTTCACAGGTAAAAGCTATGTACCTTAGTATCCGATCTTATGCATATTTATTATTATTTATTGCATTTGTTAAGCAACAGGACAATTTACTCAGAAATAAGCCCTGTTTTGTTCAGTTAAGCTTCTTCCCAGGTAAATGTGCTTGCGATTACTATCTTAATCACCTTAAAGCAATTTCACATGATATTATAGGTGTCTTTTATTTCATGGAGATTCATTGCCAAATTCATTCTACTGTATCAAAAACCTAAACAATACTTCCCTTTGTTTGTAAAGCATATAACAAAAGCAATATCCATAAAATAATATCTATAAAAGCTCATTTTTACTTCACAGTTGCATAACTGATAATGAACTGTTTTCCAGCAACTGGGTCATTTATTGCTGATATTACTAACAATAAGTGACACATGGTCTGATATTTTTCCAGGCTAAATACTTTGTCGCAAAGATGGGTGGATGGAAAGTTCTTTCTTCCTTAGTGTGCCATATAGCAGAAATAAAAAGCAGCCAAATATTCCTGGTATGGGAAGGAGTACAAGTAAATGACTACAATGCATATGTAACATATTACCTTTGAATGAGAGATTTTCTCTTTGTTGTATGACTGATAGTTTATGGTTTTCAAATGGACAAATGAACTGATTTGATTCAGTTACTTCTACTATTATATTTTATGCTCCATGGAGAAAGTAAAATTCTAAAACAATTATTAAATATAACTTGTGTCTTGAAATATAATAATTATGACTTGTAAGCAAGGCCAGCCCCTAGGATAAAACTGCCCTAGGCAAGGACTGCTCTCTCTCTCTCTCTCTCTCTCTCTCTCTCTCTCTCTCACACACACACACACACACACACACACACACACAGAGAGAGAGAGAGAGAGAGAGAGAGAGAGAGAGAGAGAGAGAATGAGTTAGTTTCGCAGAGCCCCCCAGATGGTCTATTATGGGGCCTTGTGCAAGTGTGATGTTGGCAGCCCTGCTGCTGCCCACTATACAGACTCATCCATATGTGTAGAAAGCAGGAGGTACATGTGAGAATTATTGCATGCATGGACTACATGTATGAATTCTTGCTTGCAGCAACTCTTGGATTAAGCGGAATGATGGATGTGTGAATCGAGATCAGGTTGTGCATCTTCCAAATTCCAAACCCCTTCTGGCAGAACTTCTTTCTTTATGCTTCCTGGGGCTCAGTCTCTGTGAAGTTTAAACTGCATCCTTTATTTAACAACATCAGACAACCGAAGCAAGGAGTTAAGGGGCAGGTGCAAGAAACTAAATTTACATACATTCGCTTTTCAATGGATTTTCCCCACCAGTACAGTGGGTATTAATTAAAGACTATTGCTTATTGCAACAGTTCCTAGTCTAACCATCTTCCAGGTCCTAGTCCAATAGTCTAAAAGGCATCCCCAAACTGCAGCCCTCCAGATGTTTTGGTCTACAACTCCCATGATCCCTAGCTAACAGGACCAGTGGTCGGGGATGATGGGAATTATAGTCCAAAACATCTGGAGGGCTGAAGTTTGGGGATGCCTGGAACACTACACCACTCATTTTGACTTACACATTGTAGCAACGATGCCGCTTTCATTACATGGCCATTAGAGGGTTTCTTCCTTCTAAAACTTGCACATGCCAGATGAAAGAAGCTCTACCCATTCTTTTGTGTTAGTGTTTGTTGCTTTAATTTGTATCCTAGCTCCTATAAATGGAAGGAAAGGAAAAAATAGAGACATAAAATCTGCCTATATGGTTTATACCAGGCATCCCCAAACTTCGGCTGTCCAGATGTTTTGGGCTACAATTCCCATCATCCCTGACCACTGGTCCTGTTAGCTAGGGATCATGGGAGTTGTAGGCCAAAACATCTGGAGGGCCGCAGTTTGGGGATGCCTGGTTTATACACAGCCTTTCTTGATAAGAAAAACAAGTTGAACATTTCTCTATGACTCATCTAGGCTGGTAAGCATTCTCACACTGCTTCTTTTAATAAATAAAAACATGACCTGTGAGCTGTGACCCCATTTCTGCCACCCTTCAGACTCTGTCCTACCCAATCTGAGAGAGAAACATAAAATCTCTCCATACTTATTCTTTTTCTGCATTAGAAGTATAGAATGATTTTGAGAACGAGAGCCTGAAGCTGAACATATGTTGCTGTCAAGAATGACATTTTCCCCTTTTCTTGCTCAGTAACTCAGTCATAATAGTATTAAGATAACACATGAAGGCATTCCTGGTCAGCCTGTGACCTTTGCCTGCCTTCCATTTGGACTATGCTAGCGTCTACAGTTATTATCTGCCAGACTTGTTATCCGTGAAATAATACAGCACAAAAAAATTTTTGTGTGAAGTAGCAGACAGTCTTTTAAAATACAAGGCTCAATCCAGGCAAAGTTAAGTGCTTTGAGATCCATTTATTTACATTCTATTCATCATAAGGAAATGCTATGAGAATGAGCATCGTTGGCCACTGTCTTGAATTAGGTGTGCACTATTATATGTGACTATTTCTGGATCAGGACCTAGGTTTATTATCTCTAAATAAAAGACACCCTGTAGGCATCCCTCTGTGTTAATATCTCTCCAATATGAATTCATTTAATTGTTCTCTTGAGTTCAGCTACAAGGTACAGTATATTAATAAGCATTTGTGTTCATCCAAAACTTACAGCTCAATTTGCTTATTGGATTTCATATCCTTATCCAGGGAACCAAAGCTTACCATATGTTTAATGAAGCATTCATTAGATTTCTTCCCTTCTAGCAAACATATTAAACAGAATGTGGTGTTGAGTTTTGGCCTCCCGCGACACCTAATGGGAGTTTTTAAGGCACACTGTTTCCATGTATACGGGACATGAAGGAAATTACTCTTCCATCTTATACCTGCCCATCTACAGCTAAACTATAGTGTATGGGTGCTAGAATCCAGATTTTGATGCACATAGCTAAGCTTTTAATTTCTGCATTCCATTATATTTATGCCACTATTTGTATTTTTAGATTGTTTAAAATGATAAAAACCAGGAATGCAATACATAGTTTTATCATACAGATTGTTTAAATGATTGGGGCTCCCTTATAAATAAGTCCACAGAAGTTACTATCCTGCAACTCTTTTACTCGCCTGCTAAGAGGATAGTAGCCTGTGTTTCTATGCTAGACATGGAAGAGGGAAAGTCCCTGCTTGGTGGTCAACATGGAAATGGAGGCTACCCCAGGCTTCTGGAGGAGCCATGAAGCAATCTATTCCTCCTTGGTCAACTTTCTCACTTGCCTGCCTTGTCACCGATGACAACCAGGCAGCTTGCTAAATACAAGGCTGACTTAAGGTGTGACTTAGTGACGCAATATGTTCACGCAGCTAACACAAAGGTTGACAACTCAGATGCAGGTGAAAGTAGCAGGGGCAGTGCTAGTGCATGGAGATGGAACTACAGCATTGTTGTTGCAATGGGGATATTAATACCTTGTCCTAAAAGCTTTTTGGTCAGTGCAAATGGACATAGGATTGGTCTGTTAAGAGGATTTGTCCTTGTGCAGGGAGGGAGGGAGGAATATAGCACAGCAATTGAAGCAATTCATACAACAGTCTGAACCTCCCATGTCCCTTAAGCTTTGGGGTGCCAGGGGGAGCTATGACTGGCTGTGTGCTATATGCACCCACAAAGATATTCATATCCAGCATCACAGCTGTTTCTACTTATTCCTTTCACTCTCTGGAACTGATTTGTTTCTGGAAGGGAAGAACAGGGGTATAACTGTGACTTCTTTTCTCTTGACTTCCTTCTACTGCCAGAGAAGGAGCTGCTGAATGGGCTATGTGTTGCTGGAAGTGAGAAGGCTGCAAGGGACTTCCAAACCCAACCAGGAAAAGCATTTGTGGAGTACTCATCTATCTTTTTTACTTGACAAGGATATTTGAATGTGGGAGGGAAATCTCATCTTCTTTCTGCACAGTTGGAATCAGTTGCTGATCGGCTGCTATCAACAAGGTGAAGCTGGCAGGAACACAACTAATTCCAGTATGCCTGGGCTCTGTGGGAGTTGTAGGGAGACAAAGTGATTTTTATGCCTAAAAACTCACTTCCCCACTACTTCAGTGACACTGTTCGGGACATGCTTTTCTCAAGGGTGCTGAGAATATACTTCCTTAATGTTATATACAATCCCAGCATACCTTGCTCTTCTTAGGCTCAAACATTTGAGTGACGAATGTAAGTACACTAATCTCTTATTAAGCAAGCAAGCATACATTTTAATCAATTCTGCAATCAGTGCTGTATTGAATAAGCAAGCAAAATGACCGGCTTCTGTGAAGCAATCTGGTGTGTGCCAACAGGTTATTAATTTCACTGGCTCCAAATTAGAAAGCAGCTTGCTGCATTTCAATGATGCTAAACACATATATATTTCTTATCTGAATACATATGACAGAAAATGTAACGCTATAAAACTGTCCAGACCTGTCCATGGGAAGTCTGAGCAGAACTTTCTAAACATACTATCAGAGAATAAGAGTAGTCCACTTGAGAAGCAGGGTGGTGGTATCCAACCCTAAACCAGAAACTGAAAAATTATCATAAAACAAGAAACAAAATCCAGGTTCAATATATACTCTGTAGTACCCAGGACAGCTCCCAAGCAGCAGACACCCTACTTCAACAACTTCCAAAATTATCAAGAGCCCCTATATCACCCACCATTCTGGCTCTAGGTTCTAGTCTTTATTTGAGGAGCAAAGATCCTTATATAAGCCCTATACGAAGGCATCCCAACACCATCTTGACTGAACAAGTGGGGAGGGGCAGAAGTAGTTCTGCTTTCCATGTCCTTGGAGTGCGACAATGCCTCTTTCTAGCCTCGATGGAGAGATGTGGGTGTCTAGAAATGGCTAGCTTTTGCCTGACTGGAATGTACAAAGGTAAAAGGCATATCCATTGCTCTGCCCACTCTGACAATGCCCATCACTTGCATGTGCTCCCAGAAAGTTGCTTGTGACTCTTAGTCTGAGAAAAGCTTCCCTATTCTTGCATTAGATAAATGTGTATAGATATGTATATCAATGATGGGTAGTTCTGACATGGTGATAAATACCAGGGCCACAGCTGGAGACATTGCCAGGTGGTTGGATCCAGCCTAGGCTATGCTTAGTTGTTATATTCTAATTTAGATTAGAATTGAAATGGGCACAATTAAAAAAACTTTTCTGCTAACCTACTGCTATCAAAAGCTGTCATTGGGAATGCTTTTGAAAAACCCCATCGAAGAGGCTTTAAAGCAAATTCTCAAAGCAACACATTTCTGTGTTCTAGAGACTCTTCTATTAAGGAGATAATTGGTTGGGGGTTAAAGAGAAGAAGAATGTCTTATTCCTGCGGGAGTCTCTTGGCAGGTTTCATTTTAAATAACAGTCAACAACAACAAGGCTTCAAGTTTGCCAGCTGCCTTTTAGAAAGAAAAAGACCCATCAAGATTGGTTGTTCTCACAGGCAAAAGCAATGTTCTTTTGTTTTATACCCTAAAGAATCAGATTAAAAGAAAAGAAAATGATTGTTTTCCTGTCCTTGTTACCTGTCATAAGTTAGCAAAGAAAACAAAATTATGCTCATAGGTCAAAAAGGGAAGAGCAGGGGCCAAGCATGAGGCAAAACCAAAAATGACTGAACTAAAGACTAAGACATGTGCTGTACATACGTAATGCTGTTCTCAGGTATGAAAGAGCAACAGGTTCTTATGGGACAAAACCCTGAAATATTTTCTCTCTCACACAGCCCTCTTTTGCCATGGCAGTTGCACTTTTTACTCAACTTATTGTGCCCCATGCTAAGCTGGCTCACTGCATGCGCCAGGAGTTGGCTTAGTTTTCTTAGCACACCATTGCAAAAGGAGAAATGACGAAGATGGGAATGTGTGCTAAAGATATCAGTCACAGTGATCTACAGGGTTCAGATCATTAACATTCACACAACCTGCTCAATACATGGCACTGTGGCTAAAAGTTACCATGCTATGGGGTGGTGGTGTAGATAGCCGATGACTACCAAAAGGTTGGTGAGAATAGCAGAGTCTGATATTGAAAACTTCCACAATGTATTTCACAGTATGCAACAATGATTTATGAAGAAAGATGCATGGCATGGCATGGCATGGCATGGCATGGCAGCTAGATCAGTTCTCATGTTATACTGGGAGGGAGGCATCCACAGGTGAGTTCCCCTTGACTCATTTCAGAACTAGGCTTAACACACTGAACCCCAAATTGTCCCCTGCAGACCCTCCAGCCAACTCCTGCCCAAACAGTTTCTTCCATTCCACCTACATAAACATTCCACTAGAGGCTTCTCTATTCATCTCTCATTCCCATTCCCATTGGTTTCATCACTAATCCCTTCAGAATCTTATGAACTCCTGACAATGGAACAACTCATGCAATAGAGTGTAACTCATTGATGACAGTAATATACTATAAATCTAACAGAGGGAGAACCAAATACTGTACAAAGCCAGGAACAGCACTGAGCCTAAAATATGAAGTGAAAGATCACCTCTGCCCATATATGCCTACCCAAACCTTCAGATCCTCTTCAGAGGCCCTGTTCCAGGTGTACTGGCCAAATGAATTTAGGTGAGTGGCTACCAAGGTGAGGGCCTTTTCGGTAGTGGCAACTCTGCTAACCTGGAGAGGCTGACCTGGAGCCTTCTTAATTGTATTTTCAATGGCAGGTGAGGATCTTTAAAGCTTTTTAATTGTGCTTTAATAGGAGGCTCTTTAATGCCATCTCTGTAGTAATGAAAATATTTTATTACCTTCTATTTCACAGGTTGGTTTTAATCATGAAATACTGCATTTGAGCACTTTTTTGTTTGAAAGTCACCTCAGAAATGCTTATTGATGTGAGGCTATATAAATGAAATGATTAATAATGGTGGTGATGATGATGATGATGATGTGACTAAGATGTTAAAGTTTTGTGTTGGATTCAGACTTAGTCATGCTTAGAGTAATGCACTGACACCAATGGGAGTTAAAGTAGCCATGACATGAAATCTGATCTAATCCACTATTCTTTGGGGGGTTTTGTGCATTTATCTCAGTCTGCCAGTCAGGGAAATAAGCTCTGCTGATGTTGCTGCATTTGCTCTAAGAACGTCATTGTCCTAAATGGAATATATGCATCAATATTCATGGCATAATTTGAATCCTGTATTAAGCAGAAATTCAGTACTCAATTACGCAGAATAAATAATAGTACCATTTTGCATATATTGTTGGCATAGCTAATTTGTCTCCTTCCGAGAATTTGCAATAAGATTATTATCCAAGCCTTTAGCTTCATGTAATATTTATTTACCATTCCTTAGCCCTTTGTAAATCACAGGAATGGCAAACACATTTCAATACCAACATGACTTTATACAGTTGTCAGAGGGGGCACTAAAGAACAGTAAATCTACCAGTCTCATACTATTTGTTCATGATTAATTCATATTCTTGTAATTCACAACATTCTTCTTAAAATTTCATGAGACTATAAGGCAAAGGCAAATCATATAATATTGTAGTGTGACTGTAAGATTGTTTTAAATACATATGAAACTGACATGTTTTTAGCAATCATTCTGAAAATCTGAGCTGTTGATTTAAATGTTTTTATTTAATATTATATTTCACTCTGGGAACTTTTCTATGACTTGTAAAAGTTTAAAATGTGCATATTTGATTGTTTTTCAGGTTGTTTTGTGCTTTTTAAGCAAGTGCAACTTGAAGCTTTGATATAGAAGAGCAAATCTTCAGTTTGGCACATCAAAAGAACAGCAATGAAAGATGAGAGGGATTTTTGGAAGCTTCCCTGGTTCGATAAAGTGAAAGCATTTAAATTGTCTACAATTTTTGCATTTTTATAAGTCATTGAAAAGTTTTCAAATCATGGGGTTTTTATTTTTCTCTTTGTTAACACCTTTCCAAAAAAAAATCCTATGACAACACTGGCTAAAAACAAATACGTGTCACGTGTCTTTCAGATTATCCAATGTATATTGGTAAAGATGTGCACATTTGAGGACCAGAAGATGCTCAGGCTGAGATCTGACCACAAAATTGAATATGACCTAAGTTAGAATGTCTGCTGCCACTCATGTACATTGTCCCCCATGGGATTCAGAACCTTGATTGTGCAGGGTTCTGGAGCAAACTTCTGATCTTCCTTCTCCATCATGTTGAAGATGGCAATGCAACAGAGATGGTACAGCAAGGGAGCACTGTCATCTTCCACGCCCATGCCCCCCATGCATGGGGAAGAGGCGGATAAGGCAGGGGTGGACTTTGGTAATCTTCCATAATATGGCGCCCTGTGCAAGGCCAAAATCTGCCATCCCAAAATAGATCTTCTCAATAATGGATCTTGTCAATTTTGTGCCCCCTCAGCTCAACACCCTGTGTGAGGGAACTGCCCACACCACCCTAAATCTGGCACAGGATAAGGTTATAGTCACGGTGATACAGTTATCAAGTATAGGCCAGTAACTTCACAATAAAGCTGACTGCTTTATAGGCTGCAACCCAATGTGCACTTATCTCAGAATAAACCCCATTCAAAACCATGGAACTCAGGCTGCAATCCAAGACCTGGCAGGTCAATGCCAGGGCTTCGTGGATTAGTGGGGCTGCTGCCAAATCCTCAGCGCTGCCACTCACAGCAGCTTGGTTGGAAGGCAAAGGATCTGGAGGTGGTGCAGCGAGGGGGTCTGAATCAGGGCTGATGCCATCACATGACAGCAGTGGGGCCAAGGCTCCTCCCTGCCCCAACAGAGTTCTACCCACATGTGCAGTGGAATGAATGAGTATCTCTGTGCTAGGGAAGTGGTGCTGGGGCCACTCTATGGGCAGATGACTGTAACTGTCAGCAGGGCTGGACAGAGGGACATCTTTGCCCAATCTAACCCACCAGCCTGGCACAATGAGGGTTTTAATGCAGCCCTAGTTCTGAGTAAAGGATTGCACTGAAAATAGTTATTTATTTATTTTTTATTGCCTTTATTATCCTTTCACTGAATGCCCAGGAACAACATTTAAAAAGTAAAACACATCAAATAGAATAAATAATAATAATAATAATAATTTATTTATACCCCACCATAGCTGCCAAGTTATCCCTTTTTTTAAGGGATTTTCCCTTAAGCTGAATAGGCTTCCTCACGAGAAAAGGGAAAACTTGGCAGCTATGTACCCCATCCATCTGGCTGGGTTTCCCCAGCCACTCTGGGTGGCTTCCAATAGAAGAATAAAATAATTGATTAAAGATTAAAAGCCTCCCTAAACAGGGCTGCCTTCAGATGTCTTCTAAAAATCTGGTAGCTGTTTTTCTCTTTGACATCTAATGGGAGGGCGTTCCACAAGGCGGGCGCCACTACCGAGAAGGCCTCCGCCTGGTTCCCTGTAACTTGGCTTCTCACAATGAGGGAACCGCCAGAAGGCCCTTGGTGCTGGACCTCTGTGTCCGGGCAGAATGATGGGGGTGGAGGCGCTCCTTCAGATATACTGGACCGAGGTCATTTAGGGCTTTAAGGGTCAGCACCAACACTTTGAATTGTGCTCAGAAACATACTGGATCAATTAATCTAAGGATCAATTAATCTAAGAGTCCCAAAACCTGTAGCCTATCTACGGCCAAAATACAATAGGATGTGGACACATGTCATTCACTGTAAACTAGCCTTTCACAAAACTCTCTAATTTATAGAACATGGTGCGTCAGCAGCAATATTATATTTTGGCTGTGAAAGAGCTAACGATGTTGAGGCTCTCCATTTAATCCATCCCTAACCCAGTTCATTAAAAGAACAGATGCACATTTAAACAATTAGAATTGGACTAAGGTCAGTGATGAATGGAGTGCTGCAATGAAGTCTCTTTGGCTAAACTAACGGATGCACACAGCCTTTGAGGTTAGTTATGCAGATTTCCAGAATTTAAAACTGTATTCTGGAAGGCCGCATTTCATCTGAATGGTTTCCTGGCCTGTGGGAAGCATTGCAGCACTAACTTAAGAGGGGAGGGAGGGAATCCCCACACATCAATAAGCAATATTGGTAGTCATAAACTTCAGAGCAGAGTTAATAAAAAGCCCTTTGTCCTCTCCAGTGGTTTTATTGTACAGCAAATGAGCATACTCTTTTCTTGCTCACAAAACAGACCATCTACTTAAGTGTTCTATTTGAAATTCATGCACTTGGAAGAGCTGGAGTTGTGTGTGCCCAGTTAGATACTCTGTCACAAATCAGCTGTTCATTGAGAAGTTGAGGGGCACTGCCCCTTGTTTTAAATTACACAACATCACACTTATCTCCTTTTCTCACTAGATAGTTTTAGATTATCCTGTAACTCTTCAGGCAATCCTAACTACCTATCATCTTCCCAATATTCAAATATATTTAAATATACTTATTTAACTGATTGATTAGTTAAAAGGCATATGATTAAGCATCCAGGCATTCTTAATCAGCTGACATGCGAGAATTATTACGCATCTTGATGATGTACTAAAATATGTCAAATAGTTTTTCAAAGTAAAGCTGACTTTATATTTTACTTATTTGGGAATATAGCCATTTGTTTTTAAGCATTTAATTATCTTTTCATTGAAAGCTCAGTATTTGTGACAACATTTTAATGTATTTGTAACACGTTTCAGTGTTGAATCATGCATGAATGGGGCTTCCATTTATCAGCTCAGGGATCATCCCCTGTGGCTGTTAAGTACTGTATACTTCCCCAAGTATGACTTTTCTACACCATTTCCTATTATCAGTGATGCAGTGGGTGGGGTGGGGGCAGCTGCAGGATGCTTTTTCAGAGCAGGAGGAATGACATTATCTGCCAGAGAGCCCCACTACAATTTTTTTTTTACTGTTCTTCAGCTTTTGATAGCTTTTAGGCAATATCACAATGAACTGCTGCACTTTAAAATTTGCCACTACACCCCTGATCATTATTGTACATTTAAACATAATCTCCCCTCTTCCATTCCCCAAAGTATTATTTGCAGAATAGACAGAACAGAAGGAAAGGTTTGGATTCATGTGCTGTGTCTTCTTTCAAACCACATTAAGAATTGGGGGATCGAATCTTGCATTTATCATGGATGTCATCGCAGGGCTGAATTGCAAAAGGCTCTTAAGCTACGTGCTTTATTGCTGATGATGACTATGGGCTTTGGCAACAATTAAAATAAATGTAATTTTGTAAGCTGATCAGAAAAAGGTCACATATTTCAAGTAGCTAATTAGCATTCCATCTTACTTTATTTATTTATTAAATTTACATCCCATGCTTCCTCCCAAAGGAGGGTCCTGGGCTGCATTAAGCATGATCGACAAATCTCTGGTGATGACTCCTTTATTAAAATTGGCAGTAATAAAAAAGACAAGCATTGACGGATATCCATTAGAATCATTTTGAGAGGAAGGAAAGGCCATTTCATCTTCATATCCTTTGGAATTAAAAGGCAAATCCATGTTATGTCTGGCAGAGCCCTGACTGAGTTGGACAAGCAGTAAATCTGGCTGAGACTCGGGCTGGCAGACTTACAAGCAGCCAGATGAGAAAACAGGTCCAGGACTTGGTCTTCCCTCTTAGAATACGTTTTTCAAACAGATACTCCATTTGAAAGTCTGAAGCTGTCAAGATCCAGGTGAAGCCTCTAATGCTCCTTCCTGTCACCTGGCAAGCGCTGAGCCGGCCAATGGCAGCAGGGGTGGAGGAAGGGGGTGTGGTGGGTGTGGTCTGCCCCAGGTGTCAATATGGAGGGGGGTGACAAAATGCCAGGCGGCACTCACCGCAGGGCCTGCTGCGAGCCCGAGCCATGCATCTCTCCTGGGAGAGACATGGTGGCTTGCGCACGAGAGCCTCCGTGCTGCCCAAACAGTCTGCCTGCTGCCTCCCCCCCCCCAGCTATAGGGCAGCTGAGTTGGAGGAGGCAGGCAGACTCCGGAGGCCATGTGGTGCACCCCACCCCTATGGGCGTCTCACCCCAGACGCCTGAGTGGCTTCCTCTGCCGCTGAATGGCAGCACTCGATTCTGGCCAGGTTCATGGATGATGACCAGCTAGGGAAAATAAGATCCTAGTGGCTCCATCTTCTGGAGATCTGCTATTGTAGAGCAGCGAATAAAGTGCTTAGGTCTGCCTGCCACTAAATTATATGTACAGTGGAACCTTGGTTGTCGAACGTCTTGGCTTTCAAACGCCGACGACCCAGAAGCAAATGCTTCCATTTTAGAACGCGCCTCAGAAGCATAGCTGTCAGGTTCTCCCTTTTTGAAAGGGAGATTCCCTTATGCTGAAATAGGCTTTCTCGTGAGAAAAGGGAAAACTGGACAGCTATGCTCAGAAGTCAAATGGCTTACGAGGCACATTTTTCCCCATGCATTTTGCCGACCGGCAATTGCTCCTCGCTTGTCGAACAATTCGGAACTTGAACAGTCTTCCGGAACGGATTACATTCGACAACTGAGGTTCCACTGTAATATGTGAAAAAATTGCCTTTTTGGATTTGTTGCTAATCTACAACAATACATATTAATTTATTAATGCTCCAGTACACTGAAGAATGCTGGTTTACCCTGACTGTGTTACAGTGAGATAAAACATACAGTATTCAACAAAACATGCTGTGGGAGCTAGCCCACTACCCTGATTCATTGATGGTTGAACAACTAGGGACAGTTGTTATAGTCATGTGCATTTCCTTTGTATTTGTATTGTCTGTATGTGTTCCACTCAACAAAGTGACAAAACAACTAAAATCTACGTACAACAGTGCATCGATATCAGTGATATCTACACAGAACAGTTCAAAACAGCTTCAGAATAACAAAGCCATAAGATATGCCCAGTGTCAATGTAAAAGCCAAGGCGAATTATTCATTGCTAACACAAAGAGTGAGATGCCTTCTGGCTGGAGCAGCAGCAAAATGCGCATGCTCAAAGAGATGCAGGGCAAGACTGGGGAACCTCAGCCCCAAGAAAGTTGCCCAGGAGGGCATGTGACCTTTGAAAAAGGTTCCCCAGTCCTGCTGCAGAGGGAGGCTGGACCAGTTGTCATGAATTTAGCCTGGGATCAGAGTAGGAGTGAACAGAAACTAAAGCACTGGCACCAGTTTTCAAAAGTATTTATTCATTTTTATCCATTCTAGAGCTATCAGTCAAACAGCACATTCACACATGCCCTGCAGCAATATAGTAACCAAAGGTAGTCACTCTGACTAATGAGTGGCCAGCCTGGTAGTACATAGAGACGGTGCAGCAGGACAATGTTCAAGCTTCCCACTGCCCCTTTGGGTGCTGCAGAGATCTTCACCCAAAGATTGCTCCGCCTTCAAAGTTCTTGCACTCTCAGCTCAGTCTTATATCACATCACACAGCCTTGAAAATTTGAGTAAATTCCTTTTAAAGCCATCTCAAGTTGGTTGCCATCACTGCATCTTGTGGGAGCCGAGCTCACATGTTCACTTCTTTTTATCTATCCTGTATTGGAGACTTTAGGTTAAGCTGGTTTATCATTGCTCCACTTGACTTTCCTCTGTCACATATGGCTTGGCTTACTTGCTTTGTCTTTGAGAGCCATTTATTTCATAAGCACCTTCTGTGGAGAACCTGCTCCCTCTTGTGGTATAGTGTACTATGGCTTTTGATTGCGTACATTAATTGGCGAGGGTTCGTGGATGACAGAGAAGACTTTGTCTTTGGTGCAAAAGGGCTTGACTTGAGAGACTTTCAGAAGCTGGATCCAGTCCTCACTCAGAGGCACTTTATCTACAAACTGCATTCAAATTTCTGGTGGCCATCTGCGAAGTGTTTTCTTCATCCCTGCTTTAAAATATGAATATCTTCTACAAAAAAAATTAAAATGATTGCAGTTTTAAAATCACTTATGCCAAGAAAGTATTTTCACTGATTTTCCCCTAGCTTGATTAATCTGGGGGCTGGTAGCCTTGAAATGTTGGCCTAAAGGCACACTAGAGATCCATGAATTACTGGTGGCTCATCAGTAATTCCCCAAATGCTAGCCTTAGGTTGCTATACTAAGAAGTAATCATTGCTTTTACCTCTAGGAAGATGGAGTGCTGCTGTAAGAAATGCTGGAGGTAAGTAGGAAACCTCAGGCCATGACAGATGGCAAGCATGCAACATAGAAAGTAATTTACTCCAGGAAAATGCTGTGCACAGTGTAATGTGTGTGTACAAGCTCTTGGTCCAACAAATGCAATTATGATTATGTTAAGAAAAATGACAATAACTAGACAAAGATCATGCTGCCTATCAAGGAATCAATCTAACTCAGACAAAAACCTTTCAATTCACTTCAGTGGGCATTTTAATCATCTTCAGGCATTAGCAGTGCATTCCAAATATAAGCCCAGATGTTAAAGTGCATCCTACAGAAGGAGGCCTCCGATAACATAAGAATATAAAGAGGAGTAGGATTTCACAGGGGGGGAAAGGATGACTAGTGAAGTATTCTGGAGACAGAAGCTGAAAGGCTACAGTCCTAGTGGCTTGTGGAATAGTGACTTGCCATCTTCACAGTTTAACGAAAAACAGTGACATAGTGATGCCCTCAAAATACAAATATGCTCAAATATTTCCACATCAGTCACAATTACCAATTATAAGAGACAATGAGCGGGTAGGCTAAAAGGGGTTGTACCAGACTATTTTAGACTCATTGTACTGAAGACCCATCCAGTGTAAAAGAGGTACAGATGCCATTTATGGGCATTTATACCCTCTTTTCACCAGATGACCATATGGGGAGAGAGAGAGAGAGAGAGAGAGAGAGAGAGAGAGAGAGAGAGAGAGAGAGAGAGAGAGAGAAGATCACACACAATACCCAAAGTTAGAAAACCAGCATGAGTGATTTGGGGACTGAGATTTAAACTAAGGATTTCTTTAATTCACTGTAGTCTCTGAAATGGTTGCAAGACTCTTTGATTGCAAAACCTTTTATTTGAACTCCAATGCTTTGTAGAAACTAATTGGCACTAATTAGTGTGATCCTTTTATCTCACTCCAACCAATACTCTTCCCTCTTCAGCGATACTATAAGGAACGAAGGGACAGGGGCCCATTCAGCTATATTGTCTTTAAGGACTGTTGTTGTCGTCGTCAAAATTAATTTCAATGCAGTTACTAAAGTCCTAGAGCCTCTTTATTAAATGCTTCAGCAAACAGAAGCTGTATTGCCCATAGCCAGAAGCGACACTGGTACCTTTGAATTTATTGATCTGAATTGGCATTTTGAAATGGTTGCTTCCAAAAATACTGCCCTCTCCATGATATTTAGGTCTTTGTGAATTCTAGGATATTGAACTTCAAACCACTAGGTTGAAATGCAAGGATTTTGCTTTCTATATGCCACAACTTTTCCTATATTTTTCCAGGTATGTCTGACTCTATTAACAGTGTTGTGATTTTACATGAATATTGGCATGTATTGTGGGGTTTTTTTTGACATTGTATACATTGCAGCAGCTTTTGGCTATAAGCAATAAACTTGACTGAGTGACTGTATTGTGATTTTACACTAATACAGGCCGATTTAATCCGGTCCTCGTGGCTCAACAATTTTGGTTGGCCCTTTGGTCACCCCCCCCCAATAGCCCTTCACTTCATCGAATCTGGCCCTCTTTGAAAAAAAGTTTGGACACCACTGCATTAATACATAAAATATCAAGTATTGTAATCCTAATTGCGGTGTTCCCAGCAGTGCCCCCGAGGCTCCATGCCCAGTGTGAGCAAACTACGGTAGTCACACTTCCCTAAATCCACCTCTGTCCTTCTCAGGTAGGACTCTGCTAGAAGCTAGAACCAACCCAAGCAAGAAAACTGCACATGGGGTACAGATGCAATCAATGCACTTCCACAGCAGGATCAGGGGTGTATAGGACCGAGGACATTTAGGGTCATATCATGTTACCTGCAATTAAGTAAAAAGCAGAAAAATAAACTCTGGTTGGAAGCGATCCACACATGCCTTTTTCTCATATTAGAAAGTTGCCGTTTCTTTCTCTCTCTGGTGTAAACCATGCATTAAACCCATAAGTATCTGTAATGCAGACTAATATCAGCTATATATTTTACAGACTGAGAACTGAGGTTGAGAGATACTGGTTTGCCTAACTCTTCCACAGATGTTTCGATTCTGGCAGTTTAATCCAAGTCTGCACAGCAGTTTTAAACAGTCTGGTATATAGTAAACAATCCATTTGTGCTGCTTCACTGAGTCAAGTGCAATTTTTGAACCTCTGTTCTTAGCATTTCAGGACCTTGTCTAGGAGCAGGGAACACTTACGTAAGAAGGGCATCATTGTTCCTTTGTGCAACCTTTAAAAAATCTGCAATGTTTTTATCATTATTGCTTCATGGAACTCAGCTTTCTGAAACAATTTAGCGGCTCAGAGTTATGGCAACTCCAAATATTTCAAAGAAAAGTGAATCAGGAGGGGAATGACATTTTCTTTAGAGTTGGCAGCCAAGTTTTCCCAAGCCAGTTCCAATTAAAAAAAAAAAAATGCCAGGGGCACATAAAAAATCTGCCTGAAATGGCCATCTTAAAAAACAAACCCTGAGCCAAAGTGGAATTCCCAATATATCTCCCTTCCATTCTCACACCCATCACCCTCCCAATTGCTTTCTTTGGTAATCTCAGTCCCCAATGCATCCTCTTCCCCTCTCTTCTCTTACCTGGCAAGCATATGAAGTAAAGAGGAGGGATGTTTGATCTTTCCCTCTGGCATTCTCATTACCACCATGCCTGGGCACAGCAAAGGGGTCTATGGGACACAGTAGTAGCCCTTGAGAGAGAAACAACTGCCATGACTCATACTTTGCACCCTGGTGTGTTGTTCATGGTGATGAAGAACAAAAGAATGGAAAGGGGAGTGGAGAGTATTTCAAGAAGTGGGGTTGGCATAAGAGGGGTTTTTGAAGACAAGATAGTAGTGTGTCATTTTCCCAAGGCTCCAAATAGCTAGGTAAAACAAGTCTTTTTTTTCAATATTATTTTTTGTGGGGGGGGGGGAGCTCTGGTCATTTTCAACTTAATCTGAGGTGAGTGGAAAAGCTCTCACCCATGTCTAATTTTCCTGCCATTTCAGTTCAGCAAAGTCTTCCACCACTATCTCCTGACAGCTTCAGGCTTTTTAATACCAATGTGAAGGCATTGTGAAATTGTCGTTTATAGTTTTCTAATCCTTACTGTTCTAGGAAAAGCCTGACTGATATAGAATGAAGAGCAGGCCTGTCTATGAAGTCCTATTGCACTAATGAGACAGTAAATGTTTCCATCAGTCTTGACATATAATGAGCCTATTTAGTCCAGCATCCTGTTCTCACAGTGACTAACCAGATGGCTGTGGGAAGTTTGAAAGCTGGACATGAGTGGCACATTGTTCTCTCCTTCTGCAGTTTCCAGCATCCATGGAGGCAGAGAATAGCCACTGTGGCTAGTAACCATTGATAGCCTTATCCTCCATGGATTTTCCCAGTTATCTTTTAAAGCCATCCAAATTGGTGGCCACCACTATCTCTTGTGTCGACCACAGCAAACTATGGCAAGTTCTTAAAGAAATGGGAGTGCCTGATCACCTCATCTGTCTCCTGAGAAATCTCTATGTGGGACAAGAAGCTACAGTTAGAACTGGATATGGAACAACTGATTGGTTCAAAATTGGGAAAGGAGTACGACAGGGTTGTATATTGTCTCCCTGCTTATTTAACTTATATGCAGAATTCATCATGCGAAAGGCTGGACTAGATGAATCCCAAGCCGGAATTAAGATTGCCGGAAGAAATATCAACAACCTCAGATATGCAGATGACACAACCTTGATGGCAGAAAGCGAGGAGGAATTAAAGAACCTTTTAATGAGGGTGAAAGAGGAGAGCACAAAATATGGTCTGAAGCTCAACATCAAAAAAACCAAGATCATGGCCACCGGTCCCATCACCTCCTGGCAAATAGAAGGGGAAGAAATGGAGGCAGTGAGAGATTTTACTTTCTTGGGCTCCTTGATCACTGCAGATGGTGATAGCAGTCACGAAATTAAAAGACGCCTGCTTCTTGGGAGAAAAGCAATGACAAACCTAGACAGCATCTTAAAAAGCAGAGACATCACCTTGCCGACAAAGGTCCGTATAGTTAAAGCTATGGTTTTCCCAGTAGTGATGTATGGAAGTGAGAGCTGGACCATAAAGAAGGCTGATCGCCAAAGAATTGATGCTTTTGAATTATGGTGCTGGAGGAGACTCTTGAGAGTCCCATGGACTGCTAGAAGATCAAACCTATCCATTCTTAAGGAAATCAGCCCTGAGTGCTCCCTGGAAGGACAGATCGTGAAGCTGAGGCTCCAATACTTTGGCCACCTCATGAGAAGAGAAGAATCCTTGGAAAAGACCCTGATGTTGGGAAAGATTGAGGGCACTAGGAGAAGGGGACGACAGAGGACAAGATGGTTGGACAGTGTTCTCGAAGCTACGAACATGAGTTTGACCAAACTGTGGGAGGCAGTGCAAGACAGGAGTGCCTGGCGTGCTCTGGTCCATGGGGTCACGAAGAGTCGGACACGACTAAACGACTAAACAACAACAACTATCTCTTGTGGGAGAGAATTACGTACATACTGTAGTTTAGCTATGTGTCATGCATGGTATGGCATGTGATCTTCTAACCAAGGCAACAAGGAACTGGGCCAAAGTCTTCTGTCTGGCTAATATAGAATAATGCTTTGCTATCTTCTTCCTCCCATTTTAGTTCATTGGAAAATAGTGAAATGAATCTTTCTTCCAAGTTTATTTTAATGGATGTCAGTTGTTAAGCTTAATGATCTGAAATTACCTGAATCCCTTGAAGAAGTCCCATATGGGACAGTGCTAAGCATTGCCATTTGCATGGCAAGCCATTTGCATGGCAAGCATTGCCATTTGCATGGCAAGATCCCCCCAGCTCCCTGAAATAAATACACAAACACAAGAATATTGGGTTAATGGGATAAATAAAGCCACAACTTTATTGGTTACAGATGTGAGCGGTTTGGCTTAAGCAATTGGGTGAAGCAAGACTATAAACTAGACAGCATGTTAAAAAGCAGAGACATCACCTTGCCTACAAAGGCCCGTATACTTAAAGCTATGGTTTTCCCAGTAGTGATGTATGGAAGTGAGAGATGGACCATAAAGAAGGCTGATTGCCAAAGAATTGATGCTTTTGAATTATGGTGCTGGAGGAGACTCTTGAGAGTCCCATGGACTGCAAGAAGATCAAACCTATTCATTCTGAAGGAAATCAGCCCTGAGTGCTCACTGGAAGGACAAACCAAGCAAGAAAAGAGGGTGGGTGGGCTGGAAGATCGTAAATTGGAAGCAAAGGAGGCCGCCTCCCCAGCCACACCACAATTTAAATTGTGGGTAGCCACGCCCCCAGGCAGCCCGATTGGCTGGCCGGAGGCGTGATGCAGCCTGGGATACCGCTGGCGTGGGCTGCGTACCTCTGCCCACAGCCAAGTCACAGGATGGCCCCAGATTCCCGCCCGCAAAGCGACCCTTCAAAGAGGGAGAGCTGACTTATCTCAACCTCCAGAAATGTTTCTACAATGCTCCTTATTTACTCTAACATCTTCAGATGACAGCAGTTCACTTACAAAATCCTCTGTACTGACTGTGGATGGCTGTGTAAAAGATTGAATCTTTGTGCAGTGTTTTGTTTCCTTTCTTACCAAAACTATTTTAAAAAAGCAATGTTTGTAGTTTTAAAAGAAGTGAGGGGGGCTATATTGATCCTGTTGGAATCAGAGACATGTTGGCCTCTGTAATGTGCTTATTGGGCATCTTGATACTTTTCTTAATTGCCTCACAGAATGTGATGAAGTGGTGTGGTACTACTAAAGAGAGGATTCAAATCTACAGCCTCGGTTTTCTGAAATAAAGATGTACTTTAAGGGTCATTTTCCTTAGTTATTTCTGGCCTTTTTAAAAAAGACACCATTATAATGAGTCAAATTTAAAAGGCTGGTTCAGCTGGACTTCTGGGGGAGACTTCAGTGTGATTGGCAGTAATGAGAAAGCTCTTCATAGGAGCTGCTCTATTTCCTTCCTCAGAGCACAGTTCTTCTGACAAGGGAAGAACTATTCAGTGTGACACAATGTGGCTGTTACTGAGTGTTATCACACATCTCCATGTGGTTGTCACTGTTGCTTAATGTCCAGAAAATGACCAGTTATGGCCGAGTGTCTACATCTGAACTGGAAGCCTTTCCCCAAGTTTCTAGTGGGTGATGAGGGACATGCCCTTAGAACTTCTTAAGAAACATTTTTGCTTTCTATTATTTTATTGCATATTCTCCAAGCTAAAGCCTTCCAACTTTCTTGAACAGAAAGGAGAAGACGACTCTGCCATTTACCTTTCATTTGCCGACACAGCCTCCCCAAGGAGCTGCTGATTCCCAAACCTACAAATAATGTGTGTGTGTGTGTGCTTTTAATGGGAGCAGCCATTTTCATTTCTTTGTTTCGGTGCAAAATACGTTTTGCACCAAGAAGGGGCACAAGAATCCCTTGAATCAATCAATCTTAAACTTCTTTCAATCTGTGGGTGGTGTGGTTTAAATTTCATTGTGGCTTTTACTAGTCATGAAGACTATTTGTGATTCAGTGGTCATATGCCACTGAATATCAGTTACTGGGGATCATGAATGGTGAAGTGTTATGCTTGTTGACTTCCCATACGCATTTGGTATGAAAAAAAGAGTGCGGGACCTCTGGTCTGATCCAACATGGTTTGTCTTACGTTTATAGACTGACTTAAATATTTCACCCACCCATACAGATCTGTACAGATTTGCCATTCATGTCTTAGGGTCATATATTTATTATTTCTGGATATCCCTGGATTGGAAACTTTGTAAAATGCCCCCCACACACACACACACACCTCACCACCATGTACTCTCTCCTTCTCAGTTTCTCTCTGTCCTCTTGTCCTTGATTCTTTTTTCCTCGCTTTCCATTACCTTATTTTACACCTTTTTTCCACATTTGCTTCTTACCAGAGTGCTAAACCAATGGCTTGCACCTCCAAGTCAATATTCTGAGCCACCCCATTTGAAGGGACACAATAAAAGTGCACCCATGAGTGTTCACCTTTAATGTTTAATGGGGGCTTGCAATCTCAATGAGCTACCAGCAATTCCATGTCTCAATAAGAAAAGTCATACATAAACATAAAGTGAGAATGCTAATAGAATTTGCCTTTTGGGTGAGGGGTCTTTAATCATGATGCCACACAGAGCCAACTAATATCCAATCTGTGTCAGTTAGCTGCAAGCCTTTTTGGTTTCAAAATTCTGGTCTTCAGGAAAAATAATAATCAAAAACCAAAAATAAAAAGGTGGCAAAAGCTTTTAGCAATGTGGTCCCTACAGAGAGTGACCCAGTGACATCAAAGATAGTAAACAAGAAGAGAGGTTCACCCACCCTTAGAAACAAGCCTCTAAAGCATTTTACCGCCACAAGTCATTTGAGAATGATGGCCTTACCTTTTACATGTCCTTCAAAGTTAAAGGTTTCAAATATAAGACGTAGAACTTTGCTTCAAAGTACTTGACAAAGAGCACGTGGCTTAGAGGCAGAACACACAGAAGGTCTATGCTTAACTCCTCACATCTTCATTTAACAGATCAAAGGGTCAGTAATGGAGTGCTGGCATAGTGTATGACTCCAGGGCAGGGGTGGGGAGCATGTAGACCCCCATCTATTGATAGTCCAAAACTCAGATCAGCCCCAATAAGGATAGTCAATGGTCAGGGATGAGGCACATTGGACTCCAGCAACATCTGAAGGGCCAATGGTCCCCCACCCTTGCGCTAGAGCAGAGTTTCCCAAACTTGGGTCTCCAGCTGTTATTGGACTACAACTCCCATCATCCCTACCTAGCAGGACCAGTGGTCAGGGATGATGAAAATTGTAGTCTAACAGCAGCCAAAAAAACCCCAAGTTTGGGAAACCCTGCTCTAGAGCCATAATAATATTGGAGTGTATTGCACAAGTCAGAAGTTGTGGAAGAGGGCCCATCTGTGTGAGGGGTACAGCTGCTCACCCTTTCTGAAGCAATACACTTCTAACTGTCCAGATTATAATCGTACTGGTGAGTACCATCACAAAAAGCAGTACACAAGGACCATCACCTCTTCTTTTTTTGCTGCCCATGGCATCCACTTGATGCTAGTACACATAACACTTTCAACAAGATATGAGCAAGGATGCCAAAAGGATTTCCTGGCTCAGTACACTTTATTTGGATAAGCTCCCTTGCCCTGTCCAGCAATCTATTGCCAGCCCATTGTGACCCAGACCACAGGACTGACTCAGGCTCTATCCACTGATGTCAAAATATCTCCCATCACAGGATGGGGAAAGCTGCCTTAAACCCCACATACTCTCTGTTAATTTTCCACTTATTTCTTGGAAACTCTTGCTCTTTCTTCTGGGTGGACAATGGTGTGAGTTGTTTTCAGAGCACTTTCTCTCTGCATCCTCTTGTTCTTTCCCTTTGACAGTATTCACTGGGAGAGCATTTACATGGTGGACAGTTCCTGTTGAAGGCTGCAGACATGCCAACAAAGAATCTCTAAAAAGATAGTGAAAGTATCCTATTTATCTCCAAAACCATGGAACAAAGAAAAGGGAAGGATAGATCTAAAAGACACTACAATTAATGGTGTTTGAACTAACTTCACAAATGCTACTTTTGAGAACTAAAGGATGTATGATTCTTGCAATCCCGCACTGCTACAGCTATACCTCTGATTAGAAGAAGCACAGCCTTTCTTCTTCTAATCCCTTTTTAATAATCAGAACAGTCTCAATTCATCCTACAATAAAGTACAGGGTGTTAAAACATTGCCCAGCTCTACAGGGAACCTTCCTAAGCTACGGGTTTTCCCATGAGGAAAATGGACTTCTGCCACATGCACACACACAGCCACATTCACACGCACACACAGTGTGAGTTTTGTCTGAATTTTCCAAGGACAGACCTTCAAAGCAACATTCTAGCAAAGCAATGGAGAAATGCTACTACATTGCTTTTGTAGACGACTTGTGTTTAAAGGGTTGGCCCTGGAGAAACTTGAAGGAGGCAAAATAAATGCCCTGGGCCTAGGGAAGGTTGTGCTACAAGGATATTGTTATGTACTGAGCTGAATCCTAGAACAATAGGATTCAGAATCAGCAGTCTGATTGGTCAGCAGGAGCTACCCAATCCAACTCCAGGTGGAAGTGAATCCGCAACCTGATTGGCCTGCAGGAGTAGCCAATCAGGCGGCTGGTAGAAGTGAATCTGTAACCTGATTGGCCTGTAGGAGCAGCCAATCAGGCTGCAGGCAGAAGTCAATCCACAACCTGATTGGCCCACAGTTGTAGCCCTGAAGTAGCCAATCACGCAAGGCCCATTGTGTAAATAATGTATATAAGCAGATGGTTTTGGGAAAAGAGCCATTCTTCTCTTCTTCTCCTTGATGACTATGAGCTCAATAAAGATATCCTGAACACGGGTGGACTTGGAAAAGAGTTCTCTTCAATTCAGCCAGGGACAAATAGCAACAAATAGAGAAAACCTAGTAAAGGTGTAACCTCCTGAAAGTGAGAGAGGGGGAAATGGTTCCCATTCTGTTGTGAGTGGATTGACACAGCAAATCTGCTTATTCCCTGGTTGCGTTCAGACCTTAGCTATTGAATAGAAGGAGAATATGAACCTCAGATTGATTTTGTATGTGAGTATTCTTGACTAGAGTGGAAAAGGACAATCAATTAAACTAATTTTAGGCAAGAAGATAGAATGGAAATTCTTAAAATAAAGATTTAGAGTGTAATAAGAGCCTGCCTGGACTCTTGATAAAATCATGAGACTCTCAGATCACATTGTGCAAAATGAAATGAGCTCAGCAATAAAGGTATTTGACTGCTAATCTGAGCCCTTCAGACTGAATGGGATGTGCTGTCTTGGCCACAGCGACATGTTGGACAAGGGATGGCTCTGAATTTCCAGACCTTTACAGTTGTTCACATCAGTCTGCTTAGGCTTTATCCAAAGTCTCACATTATCACAAAACATACCCATATACACAATCAAAAAAATGTTATCCAGATCCATCACTATGTACTCAATGTGAGACCTACTCAGACATGACTAACCTAGCTCATTAATTTCAGTGGGTCTACAGTGGGAAAACTTAGTTGTAATAAATAATAATAATAATAATAATAATAATAATAATAATAATTTATTTATACCCCGCCCATCTGGCTGGGTTTCCCCAGCCACTCTGGGTGGCTTCCAACAGAAAAATGAAATAAAATAATCTATTAAACATTAAAAGCCTCCCTAAACAGGGCTGCCTTCAGATGTCTTCTAAAAATCTGGTAGCTGTTTTTCTCTTTGACATCTGATGGGAGGGCGTTCCACAGGGCAGCCGCCACCACCAAGAAGGCCCTCTGTCTGGTTCCCTGCAACTTGGCTTCTCGCAACGAGGGAACCACCAGAAGGCCCTCGGAGCTGGACCTCAGTGTCCGGGCAGAACGATGGGAGTGGAGACGCTCCTTCAGGTATACTGGACCAAGGCCATTTAGGGCTTTAAAGGTCAGCACCAACACTTTGAACTGTGCTCGGAAACGTACTGGGAGCCAATGTAGAACTTTCAAGACCGGTGTTATGTGGTCTCGGCGGCCGCTCCCAGTCACCAGTCTAGCTGCCGCATTCTGGATTAGTTGTAGTTTCCGGGTCACCTTCAAAGGTAGCCCCACGTAGAGTGCATTGCAGTAGTCCAAGTGGGAGATAACTAGAGCATGCACCACTCTGGCGAGACAGTCTGCAGGCAGGTAGGGTCTCAGCCTGTGTACCAGATGGAGCTGATAGACAGCTGCCCTGGACACAGAATTGACCTGCGCCTCCATGGACAGCTGTGAGTCCAGAATGACTCCCAGGCTGCTCACCTGGTCCTTCAGGGGCACAGTTGCCCCATTCAGGACCAGGGAGTCCTCCACACCTGCCCGCCTCCTGTCCCCCACAAACAGTACTTCTGTCTTGTCAGGATTCAAACTCAATCTGTTAGCCGCCATCCATCCTCCAACCGCCTCCAGGCACTCACACAGGACCTTCACCGCCTTCACTGGTTCTGATTTAAAAGAGAGGTAGAGCTGGGTATCATCCACATACTGATGAATACCCAGCCCAGCTGCATGTAGATGTTAAAAAGCATGGGGGAGAGGACAGAGCCCTCACTATTGCTAATCAACTCACTATTGCTACTCTGAAGTAAGCAAGGGATATTTATAGATGGCCCCAATATTATTATTTTTGAAATCAATAATTCAGGGTCCAACAACCAATTACATATCCCTGTTCGCTATGTTATAAACATTAGAATATGTATATCATGTGTAACAATATGTCAATCAAAGGTCCACAAATCAAATGATCAGAAGGAAGCTATATAACAATTCAATAACAAGGGTAATGAAAAGAATGCATGAAGGAAAATAAATCAGGCTGTTCCTCTGCATTAGTTTTTTAAAAAAATGTAGGGTACAATCTAGTCCCTTCTGTGTATCTAACAATAGACTATGCAAGCAACTGCAGAATCATGTTCCTGATAGAAACCTCAAAGGCTAGCAAACAATATAGCAGACCCAAAATGCAGGTGCACAAATAGCTCCCTTTGGTCTTGTTGTTGGGTCTTTTGTACTTTGCCTCGGCTGCCCTTTTGACATCCTCTAGAGTGTTTCTGATCATAGCCGGTCTTATCTGCAGGCTGCTAGGCAAAATGAGATGCTAGTCTGTTTTCTAAAAGTCACCCAAAGATTTCAAAATGGCCTGTTTTCAGCATTGTACTCCTGGCCTCCACTGCAAATCCCCTCAGCTGCATTTTGAGGCTATATAAAAATGTCATGCTGGGTCAAACAAATGGGTCACCTTAGTTGACATTTTAGTGTTGGTAAAGAGAGGAGACTAGCCTCAACCTATTTGGGACTCTAGATCCTCACTCTGGAAGTCCTGAACCTCATTTCAAGATATGGAATTGTTGAGATTGCATATTAGCGAAAGTTACTTTGCATATTCCTACTATGAAAACTAAATGGCCTTGATGATTCCTGACTCAAATGAAGCTGCATCTATGGACAGTGGCAAATCAGCTGCTTCAGGGTGGTTCACCTCAGTTTGCCTTGATACACTCTGACTTCCCTTCTTAATATATGGACAAGGACAAAGCTTTTGACTCCCTGGAAAACATAATCTGAAAAGAAGTTTAAGCACACTCATTTCTGAAGAAAGCAGCTGTTTTCATTATGGGAAAAGGCTCCATTGAAAGGCTCTATTCAGCAATTCTCCAGCCACCTGTAATGGCAAACTCTTGTTACAACCACCCAAATAAAATAGACCAATCAGTCTTATTCAGGTAAGATTCAATTTTGTTTCTTCATTTTTCTTCATGAAGCAAGGCCTCCTTTTATTTAAGTGGAATAGCAAGAAATCATTGCTTGTTTGCCACAAAAGAACCAAGGCTTTAGCAAAATCATATCATTTTTTAAACAAATCATTAAATTCAGGTTTTCAAAGGTGAGCGTTCTTTTTTGGCACAGACTGTTAAAAAGTAACTGTTGCATGCTTATTATTTTTTAAATGTTATGATTATTCAGAATTGGGTTTGTGTCATGGCTACTTGGAGATCCAGGTTGGCAGGAAACTCAAAAAGAAGCAAGGAAACAAATCAAATTAAGTGACTTTGAATCCAGACTTGCTGATCTGAGAAGGGACAAATTCATTTACAGAAGAGTCTTCAGTACATTGAAGCACCTCATATTTGTAAAGTAGTGGGGAAATTTTCCAAGATTCCCCCTACTGCCTGCAGCCTCTCCCTGACACCAACTACCAATGAAATAAATGGAAAATGATGAACTGAAGTACTGATTAATGAGTGGCAGGGAGCTGCCTGAGTTGCATTAGCAGATGGTTTTTGCATGCCAAAGAGCCCAGGGCACTTTGGAGTCTTGAGTTAGTGAGGTTCCTTTGACAGCAGCAGGAAACTGAGCCTTTATTGCTACAGGCCCAGTTCCGTGGAATGTTCCTTCTGGTGCTGATGTGTTGACATGGCCACCAATGCGTTTCCTGAAGAATTGACAATTCACCTCAACTCAAGGTCTTGTCTTGATTGTCTAGAATAGCAATCAGTACTAAAATCAAGAGAGGCTATGCTCAAGAAATATGAACGACATGGGAGTGATTAAAGTGTTTGTCAGTTTCCAGGAGAGCCTCCTTCACTTTCCTTCCCATGGTTATGCCCAACAGCTATTATTTGCCAGATCCTCGTTTTCTTTCTTTACAGTGTAATCCACAACATGCTCACTATCCAGTAACTTTTTCAATATATTACCATGAGACACAATTCTTACAAAGTGATAATTCCTACAAGATGACTGTTATTGAAGTGATAGTTGTGCCTATGAACAGAAAAGTAGACTCTCAGACCGAATTTGGAAAAGTGGAAGTAACCTTTGATATTTCATTGACTCACTCCTATAGATCCAATATTTCAAGAAAATGAGTGTCAGACTAAGCTAAGAAAAAGGTTCTTCTCCTTCCCAATGCTGAAAGATGTACAAGTTAGGATGACTGCAGGTGCCCAGGGCTGAGTGCTATGTCAACATATGCATGTCATTACACTGATGTGACTCGCACATGCCGGGGGCGCGATGATAGTTGCACACACACTTGGGGGTGTGCATGTGGAGCCGCACCACACTTTGTGGGCTCCTGGTCCCCTCATTTAAAATGTTGTGGAAGCCACAGCATCCAGGGCCCCTGGGACCGGGTGCCTATGGTCACAGCCTTGGATTCAAGCAGAGATCTGGCCTCTCTCTCCCTCTCCCTCTCTCTTCCAGTCTGCTACTTTTGCATCTAAGGACGTGGGTGGCGCTGCAGTCCAAACCACAGAGCCTAGGGCTTGCCGATCGGAAGGTCGGTGGTTCAAATCCCCACAACAGGGTGAGCTCCCATTGCTCGGTCCCTGCTCTGTCAACCTAGCAGTTTGAAAGCACGTCAAAGTGCAAGTAGATAAAAAAGTACCACTCCGGGGGGAAGGTAAATGGCGTTTCCGTGTGCTGCTCTGGTTTTGCCAGAAGCAGCGTAGTCATGCTGGCCACATGACCCGGAAAAACTGTCTACGGACAAATATTAGCTCCTTCAGCCAGTAAAGTGAGATGAGCGCCGCAACCCCATAGTCGTTTGCAACTGGACTTAACTTTCAGGGGTCCTTTACCTTTTACTTTTGCATCTAGCTGACATAACTGCTAACTCTCAGCTCTGGATTTATTCCCAGTGGGGCCCCACCCATTTGCCACCTCCCACAGAGCCTCTTAATCCCCCTTAATGCTTCATCACCCCGCAGGAAGCTAGTTTGGCTTCATTAGATTTTAGCACTTGCTGGATCCAGGGATTAAATGGATCTGGCACCCACAAATTCATAATCTGTAACTATAATCCTCATATGGCCTCTGGTAGAGTTTTTTTTTATGTAACCAAACTTTTGAGCCAGACTTCATACTAATGATGATTAATACATTAATAAGTGCACACAGTAGCTGGAGGCAAATCATTGGTGCAAAGAAAAGGACAAAACCGTGGGTGACGTTTGCTGTTAACACCTTCCATGTCATGTGTATTCATGTTTGACTCCAAAACAACCCCCCAACCAAACACACACACACACACACAACACACACACACACACACACACACACACACACTCCAGTGTAGCATGCTTTCATACTGCAGTACATCAGTTAGAATCAAGAAGCAGGAATGAAAAAAAGGGTAATCAAGTACCCCACCACACAGGTTCCATACATCAGAAGTATTAGAGGCAAGTCACATATTTCTGCAAACAATAAACAAAACACTGCATTCCATACCAAAATGCCCAATGAACAGATTCCTCCATCAAAGTGGGGGGAGTGAGTCAATGTACAGAAGGAAACAAAGTCTATTGAAAGATCCACAGTAGCTTTCTGTGGAATACCATTTCTGACCAGATATGGCGGGTACTCACAATCTACACATTCTGGAAGCAATTCTGACAGGCTCCCTCAGGTGGATGAGTGGGTCTTTGCCATGAGCACCGATTTTGCATAGTTTCACTTTAAATATATCAGCCTGTTTTTTGCTTTAACTGTTTTTAATCGTATGTAACAAGGCAAAAAATTAAAATTTACTATTTATATAATTTGAGAATGCATGGAATTAAAACTTTTCTAAACGTAAGTCTATGTTTAAGTTATCTTAGCCAGCCTCTCTCTTCTAGGCAGGGAAACACGTATTATTTGTGGGGTTAAATTGTGGGGCCATGAGTCACTCAACCAAACAGAATGCCTCATGTTGGAGCAGGAGGAGAAGGCATCCCATAAAGATTTAAAAGATCTTTTAAAAATCATTTTTAAAGAGGTTCAAGATGAGTGATTTCTTACCAGGTTCATCATCTTCACTTCCCACTATGGCGGGGGCAAGCCCGGCCACTGGCTGTGGCTATGAGAGAAACAAAAAACTTTGGGGGTGTTAATGCTGTGAACCCCTCCATCGTAGACTGTGTGTGTGTGTGTGTGTGTGTGTGTAAATAAACCATATATCATAAAGACACCACATTATTCACTCTGCCATATTTCCAAACCCCTGAAATTTCACACCACTTAGAGACTGGGATGACGTGAAACAATATGACACATATTAGCACATTGTCTAGAATTCTTCAAAGTTTACACAGTATATTTTAATGCATATTAGAGCCAGAACATAATGGGTAAAAAAAGGGGGGGTGGCATGACTTTGATTGACTTTAAGACATTATTAGATGCATATTTGAACCATCTTATAAAAAATGGGGGGGGGGGGTATTAAGGGAAATACCCAGAAACTGACAGTGAATTTTATAATTGTAGTGTTTACATAGGGAATATTCAATATGGGATTTAACGTCTGCATTCTAATGTACTACAGTACTTAATGCAGAAGCATTAAAGCTGCAATCTCTCTCTCTCTCTCTCTCTCTCTCTCTCTCTCTCTCTCTCTCTCTCTCTCACACACACACACACACACACACACACACACACATATCCCTGGCAGTAGATACCACTTAATGCAATAGGGATTACTTTTGCTAGTGAGTATAGGATTGTAACTGAAGCCTCATGATAGGCAAGCTCTCTCTGGCTTACTTCAGTTTTCAGGCAATCTGAGGCTTGGAAAATGACAACCCAGCTCCTACCAGCTATCCCAAACACCCCTGTTTTCCATTACTTGCTCAAATGCAAGCAGGAGTGGATATCTAGTTCTCCTGAGGGCTACTGCAATTATGGATTTTGATACAGGTGAGTGCTGAATTCAGGGACTTGTCAAGCTCATTTAAGGAGGGAAAAAATTACCAGTATCTCTAGTTTAGCCTTTTGCCTACACATAGCAGCTTCCAATATATTCCACCTAGATCCATTTTTGGCCACTAAAAGGATTGATAATGTTATTTGGCGGGAGGGAGGGGCAGAGAGGAAAGAACTAATTTATAATGTATTTTAGCTTGGCTCAGCACAGAGAGATGCTGTATTTCAGAGAAATAGAAATGAAAGAAGTTGTAAAGGCTGAGATAAGCCTGAAGGAAATGGTTATGGTTTCTTGCCAAATAGTACTTTGCCCCTATTCAGAACAAAAACAACACTTTTTTCATAGGTCACAGCAGAAAAGGCTTAACAAAGACATGTTTTTTTTAAAAAAAAAACCAACCGAAGTTTTTCTTTTTCTTTTTTAAATAACTAAAAGAATGTAGCCAGTATGTGTTATCAAGCAAAAATCAGGAGTATGTTGTACAAACAGAAGTCCTTGAAAGTTTATTTCCTATAACTATAGGTATGCAATATATATAGTATATTTATAGTATTATATTATATTTATGTTCTATTAATAGTATAGTATTTTTAATAAGAATACAGAGAAATAATTGAACAGTAGGGATATAACATTTATATACGCTGCAATGAATATTCAAAATGGATTAACTGCAGACATGAGGGCATATTAGGATTCCAGATGAATGCCAAAAATTATAGAGTTACACTAACAAATGTCGGCAGCAGACAATGACCTTTAGGTGATATGCACATCCACTGATCTTTCAGTGCTATATCTTTGGGCATTTCCCAGATAGATAAATGATAACCAGTACTTCCTAATGATGGTTGACCTTGTCTATATTTCACTTGAAAATATATATTGTCTTACCGTATGTCTAAAGGGGTCTCATGTGAGCAGAAAAGCATTATCTGCTTGTGCCTGGTGCCACCATCAAACTTCCTCATCCTCCTGTAGCTTCAGTGCCACACCATCCCAGGGGACTTTGCTAGCAACTGAGCTCTGGACTTAGCAAGGCTCTTGTAAGCAAAGAACCTTCTCTGGGCTCAGAGAATGAAAACTACTTGTAACATCTGATAATACTATGTATGTACATAATGTGTATGTGTTGGCCTAGTAAAGATAACTCTGCTAAACAGTTGTTTCCTTTGGTGAGCTCAGCCACTTGACCGAGCACCCAACAGAGGTCCACTCAATCTTCTCTACATCCAAATCATAATTAGCAAATTTTTATATGTTAGTGCATGGCATGCTATGACAGAATTTGAGTATCAGGCAACAGAAAGCTGTTCTTCATATTCATAACCCTTCTGCCTAGCCAAGTATGGTCCCATGTTATTAATAACTCATTCTCATGCCATTGAGCTACATCATTTGTGGACATAGTCACATTGATTTAGGTGAACTAAACTGGTCCCTGATACAGCTTACAGTTACATAAAAGAGATGCAAATATGTTTGCAAAACCAATTTTTAAAAAACCAAGTTGATGACTGATTTTGGCTGATGCTGACTAAAATGCTTTTCACTTACTGGAGCATAAAGAAGTGGCAACCACACTATGAAGTGATATAAGAAGTGCTCATTGACTTTCAGGTAAGCGTGCTCTCAAAAACATAGCCTTACAAGAAAAGTGCATGCAAACTATGGCAGTTCTTAAAATATGAAAAACTGCAAAAAAATTGCAATCTTTTCTATTTTGCTTGTTGCGGGAAGAAAATTGTAATTAAATTTAAAAAGAAAAGATAGATTTCCTGCCACATTGCTTTTACAGTGTAATAGTTCTGCAAACCACTCAAGTCATCTAGGCAATATGTAATATAATAATAATAATAATAATAATAATAATAATAATAATAATAATAATAATAATAATAAATTATTTATACCCCGCCCATCTGGCCGGGTCTCCCCAGCCACTCTGGGCGGCTTCCAACAGAAAAATAAAACAATAATCTATTAAACATTAAAAGCCTCCCTGAACAGGGCTGCCTTCAGATGTCTTCTAAAAGTCTGGTAGTTGTTTTCCTTTTTGACATCTGCTGGGAGGGCATTCCACAGGGCAGACGCCACCACCGAGAAGACCCTCTGCCTAGTTCCCTGCAACTTGGCTTCTCGCAACGAGGGAACTGCCAGAAGGGCAGTAAACAAAATCCATTGAAATCAAAGCCTGATGAATCAAAAACATCAAGTTATAGCATCCACATTAAGGAACATCCCACTAGTAATCACCCTGCCCTTGCCCTTTCTCTTCTTGCCCTGCCTATAGATACACAGAATAGGGGAAGACATGAAGGCAAAATGAATACGAAGGGGCTTTGCCTAAGCTTCTCTGATCAGACTGATCTAAGATTAGAGATTGCAGAGCTCTCTCACTTGAGCAGCTCAGGCATTTGCCAGAGCTGTGTGCTGCAGGTTAGCTTAGGAATTTCATAGTCCCTCAGAAAAAGATGCCTTTGGGTGCTTTTGCACAGCTACCTCTCGCTGTGATTTGTCTCCAGAACTTGGATGGAAAACACAGGCTCACCATTCATTTTCAGGCACTTTGTTAAGCTGTGAAAGGTTCACCTTCACCAACTATACAAATGGCAGCAGAAAAAACAAAACTCACCTGAGTGGTAACCATCACCTTCATTTCAAAATACAGAGGGGAATAAGTTAATATACTGGGAAGAACTTGTATGGGGTGGCTACTGTGGTACCTTCCAGCTGTTGTTGAACTGCTAGTCCCATAGCTCCAGCCACCATAGCCCATGGTCAAGGATGATGAGTGTTATCCTTGTGTTATCCAGCAATATCTGGAGGGCATCATCATAGAGCATAGACTTGTAGAGTTGGAAGGCACCACAGGGGTCATCTGGTCCAACCCCCTGCAATGCAGGCATCTTTAGCCCCACACGGGGCTCGAACCTGTGACCTTGAGATTAAGACTCTCATGCTCTACCGACTGAACTATCCCAGGCCTGCCCTAGCTCCCTCTAGCTTAGAAATGCTATAATGAAGTGAGGGTGGGTGAGTTGGTTTAACCATAATTGTTTAACCACTATTTGTTTATTAAAATATTCCTTTCGTGTATCAGAGTATTATTCATCATTTAAAACAATGACAAATATATAGACGTGTACAAATAGCACCCTAATAGCACGACAAATATATTGACGTGTACAAATAGCACCCTAATACTCGATCAGCGCCATCAATTAGCAAACAACACTGGATATCTGTTTGGTAAGGGGGAACTACCTCAGAAGGTGATGGAGTCAGCTTAACTGGAGGTTTTTAAAGAGAGGTGGGATGGCCATCTGCCAGGGGTTCTTTAGCTCTGATTCCTGTATTTGAGGGGGTTGGACTAGATAATCTTATGAGTCTTTCCCAGCTCTACAATTCAATGATTCTATGATTCATGCACCAGCATGTATATACATACATATATACATAATGCTGGATATATATGGATTGGAGAAAAATATATTTAGAACGACAAGTCTCAGAAAAGTCATACTTTTGGTATTTTATAGTAGAATGCTAATTCATAGTTCATAGGGAAGAAAATTGGGCACTAAAATAATTTTGCTGAAAAGAAAATATGCACGGCCAAAAATATAATTCACAATCCTTTTGCCAACAAACATATTACAGACAACAGTAATATGCCAAATCCATTTAAACACTACTCAGTTCAAAGCCAAGCAAAAACTCATGATGTGTTTAATTTGCCAGAAATTTAATGAGCGAATACCGGAAGCTAATATTATCTATTTAAAAATAGAGAGACGGTCATAGTGGCAAGGGCCCTAGCACTGAGTGAGAGTCCTCCCTCTAATAAAACATGGTGACTTTATCAGACTGTCACCTGGAGGCAGCCATTACATTAAGTACCTCAGTGGGAGAAAAGGGAAGCAGGGCTTGTCCGCTTCATTGAAACAATAGCTTCCATCAGACACCACCTACCCCAACCCCTTGTGCCAGGGGATTGATTTTTCCCCCTTCTTCATTACCTGTCCTTTTTCTTTTGTGTGTCTTTTTTAAAAAATAAATCTGTAAGTTTGCAGGCAGGGACTGTCTTGTTTTAATTGTGTGTAAGCCACTCTGGGAGCCGTTTTTGGCTGTATACTCATATACAAATATACATTTTATTGCATAAATTATTAGGTTGGAAAACTGTATCACAAAATTTGGAAAAGTGAATTTTGAAGGCTCACTATGTTTCAGTTTGCACATGGTTTCAGAAAGCACATATTAGGTTTGTTTTAAACTCATAACCAATCTAAAGGAGGAAAGGAGAAATGTGGGTGGGGAACTTGCGTGTGGAGGTCCCCAAACCACCACCCCCCCAATAACTCACCACGGAGACAGGATTTAAGTTTAATGGTTTTTTGGCATGAATTTGGCCACAACTTTTATTTAATACAAAACATGTGAGTGGTTGCGTAGGCATTGGTTCTCAACTGTCACCTAAGGACAGAAATGATAATAGTAACTTGCCTTGTCAACACGGGGAAATCCAACAGGGAGAGATGGGGACCCGGGTGCAATGAACTCTCCCCTCTCAGGCTCCCAGAGGCATCAATATGCCGGCCTGGCCCCCTACCTTGGGGTTACAGACACAGCATAGAGCCCCTGTATTCCTGACCAGGATTTCCCCAACCACGCAAGCATAAACTTGGGGCCAACTTAATCAATAAGACCCTTTAATACAACCAAAATAACCAATGCCTAACTGCCAACCTTACAAGTTGTGACTATTTGCTATGCAGTAGGCGAAAACCCAGATGGCACCAGCCAATCAGCCAAATGGGAAAAATTCCTACCGGCCCCTGAATACAGGCGACCAACGAAGTCATAGCAATGTCAACACAGAGGCCTAAAAATAGCGGAGGGAGGGTGGGGATCAGAAACACAGCCAAAGAGAAGGAAAAAACCAAGCATTTAAGTATTTATACCCCAGGGGCTTGCCTTACCAAATTGTTACATGTGATTTTGCCCAACAACAGCCCAGATCCAATCGAACGGTGGCCACTCATGCCCCCCCCCCTTGACTCAGGCGTGGTTTGCCAGCCCCCACCGCAAATCGTGCTCTCTATAATAAAGAACCCGCATTATAAGAGGGAGGGGAGATGAAATGGAAGAAGGGGGAAGAGGCTGAGTAAGGAAAAGTGGCAGTGGGAACAGTTTATTAATAAACACGAATTCCTGTCACTTGATTCTTAATGCTTAGCTGTAACACAGATAGTCTTCAACTAAGAAGCAAATTCAGCTGGGCAATGTGTTCCTACAATAATTAGACAAGTTATCACAGACTTAATTATGTCTGGTCCCAGATTCTCTTTAATGTTTAAACATAAAATATACTTTTAAGCAGAACATTTTATCTGTGTTATTTTTGAAGTTACTCCCAATTCCAACTTTCAAAAGAACCTAAAGGGCAACACTGAAAGCAAGAAACATGATCATTTATTTGGAAAATAGTACATTTGCTGCTGCTGCCCCTTGCAAAGCAAACTACATGGTCAAAGAGCAGATGTTATCCATGTAAAATGAGAATGTCTTCTTTTATGCCCCATTCACCCCATCCTAACTTCATGCAAATCCAGGATTGCGATGCTGCACCAATACTCCAATGGCAGTTGCCCAGTGACAGTCCTACATTTTTATGTATATAGAAAGATATATGCATTTAAAAATGGCCTCACCTTACTAATTGACAGTGAGTGTTCTAAGCAGTCACAACACGAGACCTAGTAAAAGGAATTTCTCACAATGGCAAAGATTTGATCACATAATGTGTTGCTGTAACAGTGAACTTTATAACAGGCAATTTATAACAAACTTCACATTTGTGTACTGCACAGTACAGTGGAACCTCGGAAACTGAACGCCTTGGTACCGATACTCGTATGTTTCGGCTCCCGAACGATCAAAACCCAGAAGTGAGTGTTCCGGTTTTCAAATGGTTTTCGGAAGCCGAACGTCTGGCGCGGTTTCCGATTGGCTGCAGGACACTCCTGCAGCCAATCAGAAGCCACACTTTGGAAGTCGAATGCTTTGGAAGCCGAACAGACTTCCGGAATGGATTCTGTTCGACTTCCAAGGTTTGACTTTATTTATTTATTTATTGTAAGAAACCTACTGTGAAACAACTTATTTCCTTTTAACTTAGGGCTTTTGTGCGTCATCAAGTACACAAGTTATCCAGATAATATTTATAGTACTCTCCAGGTGAGAAAATGATTTCTGGAGAGCCTTAGGAAAAGAAACCCAGCAAGAAAGATGCAAGCAAACGCTTGATGTCTAGCTGTAAAAGCTTTCAATTACTTTGTTTATGAGGCATAAAGTATCAGAAATGTAGATTTATGAAGCAACAGCCAACAGTCATGTAAGAGCATTTAATTTCATTTAGAGATTTGATGAAGGAAGGTGAACTGAGTAACTCAAACAACCACTATGTTTATTGTGATATATGTGACATTATATTTCTATGACATTAAGAAACATGACCTACCTGAAAATACATTGAAATCCCTAGACTGATATCCCTAGTCACCCTTTAACTTTATCCTGTGCAATAATTTTTCTGTACCAGGGCATTTATTTGTAGCGGGCGGGAACTCAGTGGCATGCAAGATGTCTCAGGTACAATCCCTGGCTTCTCTAGGTCACTTCTGCCTGAACTATGGAGGAGCCACTGTCACTCAGTGGAGACAGTACTGAGAGCAGCGCTGGGAAAACTCATTTTTAATAGCAGCTAGGACTCATTCCAGTTCACCCTGTGCAAAAAAGGAACTATCTCAAGTTCGTCCTTTTTACAAAACAAGCATGTTTATCCAAATGAACTTCTTAAGTTTATAAAAAAAGTTCATCCTTGGCCAATTTATGTCGCTTCAGCTTTTAAAGGACACCAGAGTTTTTAACTGGCTTCCCTATCCGCTCCGAAGTAAGTGCTATTGAATTCAGTGGGCCTAACTCGCAGGTAAGTGGGTTTTAGGATTGCAGTCTTAGCAAAGGGATCAGAAGCTGGATTGCAGCAATGATCCACCTCCTCTTTCAAACAGTAGAATCTTATGTGCCTGGCATTTTGAACAGTACAATGGCGCATTACTAACATATGTAACGGCCCCCTTTGATGGGGCACTTCTGGTGGTTCTCCAAGCCCCTGAGGTTTGGTTGGCAACCACTAGGGATTGAGCCTTCAGGGTAAGTGCCCCTGCCCTACTTACAACTTTGGCAGGGACTGTCCTTGCTTTCTTCCAGACATTTTCTGAAAACTCCACTGTTTAGAGAGGCCTTCACAACATGGCTTTTTCTTTAAACCAAACAGTGCCCAGTGATGTTTGCAATTCTATTCTATGGATACTTACTGTATAGACTGGTTTTATTGTATTTCACATGTTGCAATCTGCCTTGTTATATTTTACGGCAGAGCGGATTGTAAATTTTCAAATGAGCAAATGCCATACAAACTATGTAGATGTGGGCAATACAATAAAATACCACCCCCACCCCACCCCATTCCTTTGAAAGTAGACACAGATTAAAAGCGCATCCTGTTTAGTTGATTAGTTATGGGGAGGGGAATTGTAAAAGTACGACTTTCAACTAAAACATTCATGAGCTTTAGACAAAGATAGCCAACGTGGTGCCCTCCACCTGTCATTGGGCTCACAAGTTCCCACCAGCTCCAGCCAGTATGGCCAGAGGCCAGAAATGGGAGTTAGCTCCCCCTACCTACTGATTTAGGGCCAAAAAAAGTGACCTCGCCAAACTGGTTAGAAATGAAAAGCCATCCCTTCAAAAACATTTTTAATGCGGCTGAAGAAAGAGATAATATTCATGGCACATCCTGCCATCCATGTTTTCAGGGAAGAAAAACTGAAAAAGTGGAGGTCACATCTGTTCTTTCTCTTGGCAGATATTCTGTCAAAGTGTACCGCAGCTGAGGGGAATTCTTCACACTGAAATCAAATTAAAACTGGCTTTGTGGTGGTTTGTTCCCCTCCCCTGCTTTCATTTTTTCTTTCTTTGCTTTATATGTTTCCAGATTTGGGAGGGATTTTTCTCCCCCTTTTTACAGCATCCTGGAAGTCGCCCAGGGAAGAGAGTGCTACATAACCTCATAACCATTTCTTCATTTGCTCACTTGCTGGTCCTCACCCTACACACACGCCCTACATATCTGACCCTCATCGATCATGTAAGAAGCAGATGGGTGCCTTGACAGTATATTCTTTACCACCAGGTGAAATGGACATTGATCTATCTATAAGCAGTTCTCCAAAAGGAACACTCCACGAATGGGGGCCCACAAAATCTATTTGCGGATACAGAAGGAAATAACTGCTGCTTGAAGCTGGGAGGCTGAGCTAGAAACAGAGAAGGCAAAATCCGAAGAAAGATACAAAACCTAAGAATTTGCTATTAGTCTGCAAACTCCATTGTCACCTGTTTAGATCCAAGGGGAGATTTTTGGGGGTGCATCTCATAATTTGCAGCTAGGGACAGCTTTTTTAAAAAGCCTCCTTCATGTTTATTTCAGAGAGTATTACAGGAATTTGGTGGATTTTGAGAATTAAGCAATTTTGGCACAGCTGACAGTTTCAGTGTGGTAAGGAAAGAAGATAAGCAAAGGTTACCCTGGTGAACACTCTGACATCTGTATGGTGGAGAGCCATTAATACAACTGACTTCTTATGGAAGACCAGAGCAAGAGGCTATGGGAAAGTTGGTCTTTAACCCTGGCAAACACAATTAAAACTGACCTGCAGCGTAAATTAGTAACGCAGTGTCTTCTTCAGTAAAAGAATAAAAGCTTTACTGAGTTAAAATAAACTTGTTTGCAAATAACAGCATAGTGAACAGAAGATTAAACTAGCTTCAGAGCATACACAGAGTTACTGAGTCACACAGAGTCTCCATTGAGCACAGGCTTCACAGAGCACAGGCTCCATCTTCACACACACACACACACACACACTGACTGACTGACTGACTGAGTCTGCCTGCCAAGCAGATACAATACTTATACAGAAAATGAGTCATCCTCAATATGAGTCACAATGATTCAGCATGCTAAATGATTCTGCAGCTTTTCAGCATTTCACAACATTTCTAGACTCCTTTACTGCTTCTGCTCTCAAATACCTTTGTCACATGACAAAAACATCTTAATAATAATAATAAATCTGGCTGGGTTTCCGCTCTAGGCGGCTCCCAACAGAATACTAAAAACACGCTAAAACATTAAAAACTTCCCTAAACAGGGCTGCCGTCAGATGTCTCCTAAAAGTCAGGTAGTTGTTTGTTTCCTTGACATCTGATGGGAGGACGTTCCACAGGGCAGGTGCCACTACTGAGAAGACCCTCTGCCTTGTTCCCTGTAACCTCACTTCTCAGAGCCAGGATGGAGTCAGCCATGCCAGAAATACAGTGGAATAGGTATGCTCTGCATTTGCAAGAACTCGATCGTTTAGTGTGGCAGCATCTGCACTTTGGAACTCCCTGCCTATTGAGATCAAGCAGGCGCCTTCACACAGTACTCTTTTCAGCACCTGCTAAAAACATTCCAGGTTAGACAAGTCTACCCAGATACTTAGAAAGCTGAGGTAATTTTGGTATTTTAATTTTGTATTTTCCCTCCATTTTATAGTTTATCTCTTTGTAAACCACTTTGAGGGGTTTTTTATGATCAAGTGGTGTATACATTTTATGAATAAAATGAAATAAAATGCTCTCCGCTTTCACTTGAAGTTAAGGGCCCAGACCAGACAGCCTTTCAAATAGAGAATTCCTTTAAAACGAGGTCTGAGCTCCGTAAGGTGGGACACATTGGCACTGCATTTGCATGGGATGTGTGTTATCACCGTTTCTGCTAGCTGCAGGCACTGACAAAGATAAATTCTGCTTTACCTGTCCTGGAGCTGGAATAACAATCTCAAAGCTGTACTTTGGTTACCTATGCAAGTGCAGGTAACTGTCTTCTTAAACAGAGCCATGCCTATCCTTGCCCCCCTTTACTAGGCTTTACGGCTTTGGGTTTAAGATCTGTGAAAGCGAACCAGCACATGTCTGAGCCTAGGTTAGCCCCTGTTGGATATTTGCTCATAATGGGCCATGTCACAGCAAATGCTTGGAATATGTTCATAAGAAGTACCACTGAAAGCCAATTCTTTAAAAACCTACAAGTGTATCAGACATCAGGAGGAAATCAGCACAGTTCACCTTCCTTTTTCCAGGGCAGGCGTGATGGAGAATGTGGCCTGGGTTTGATTTGAAATTAATACAAAGCAACAGCACTAGCTGAATAAGTTATATATCTAAACTGTTGGGTCTTCTAGCACCCCCAAATGGAATCTAGAAACAGCTGCATGGACCTAGGCCTAGCAGCAAACTCGTCTCCTTCAGCATATCGGAATAAACAACAGATTCACTCCTATTCATATTGCAGTATTTCCTCTCTCAAAATGCATACATATGCACATGTATTGAAAATTGCATATACATCTTATAAAATCACAGGGGTATTGAAAAAATGTTTTGTTGAAAGGTAAAATTTCATATCAACCCTGTTTGACTTCAATACAATACTTTCCTGTTGTGACTGTCACTAAGTCACTCCTTCTCAGACAAAGCGAATATTATATCTTATCTAAAAATAAGGTGATTGGGAAAGTGTTCTCTGCTAAACTTTGTTTTTACGTCTTCAAGAATATAAGCAGGACCTGCAACAAATAGTTGCTGTGCATCTCCAGATCTACAGAGGACTTCTGCTCTTCAAGACACATATGCATATCTAAAGTATCCCCTAGGTCAGTGGTTCCCAACAGGTGGTCCGGGGACCCCCAGGGGTCCGCGAGCTATGCCAGAGGGGTCCGCAAGATGCTATTAGAATAAAAAAAATATTAAATATATTTCGTATGATAACAGATTTTTTGTTTTGGCCGCTTCCTGCATGAGCAGAGTCTAGCGCAAAACTAGAATTAGATAGAGGCAGTAGTTCTGCTGTATGCCGTTAGGTGGCGCTTTACAAACACTACTGTTTTGCAAAGAGGCAGCGCGCACATTCTACTAACGCTCACCTCCCCAAGATGCTTTGCGTGTGTCAGCTTCATTTGTGCGTTACTGCGCAGGTACCCTGTCTTCTCCATTCCCCTCCCTCCTCCCTGGCAGGCGCTGCCTCTTTGCAAAACAGTAGTGTTTGTAAACAAAGCGCTGTTTTTCGCGGAAGCTACAGTTCGCGTAGTTAAAAATGGACCGTTGGTTAAAAAGTGGTTCGTTAAAACGACAAAGGCCTACAGATGACGAGGAAGAACTGTAAAAAACGTATAAATATAAAATATAAAAAGACTCTTAATTTGGCTCTCACTTTTTAATTTTAGGATTAGGAATTAATGGGGGTCCTTGTCACAATAGCGGCTCGATGAGGGGTCCTCGAGAAAATTTTGTTGGGAACCCCTGCCCTAGGTATAAAGAAACTACTACGGTACCTTTTCTTCCCTTGTATGGCCTCGTTTCACTTCCAAATTGATAGGCATTCAACCACCCAAGGTCATTATTAGAAGGAATGGTATACAGTTTATGAACTGTGGGTGTTTGTATTAGAATCTTAATGTTTTATTTATTTATTTTAAGGATATCGTGTAGTTATGCTTCTTTTAAAAAACATAAGCCACTTGTAGACCTTGGTAACATGTGACTAATGGGAAATAAATCATGGTTAGTAAACTCAAGCAGCAACTGGAAGAGAGGTGGAATTCCCTCTGTACTTCAGTTAAGACTTTTAAAAAGTGCTGCTTTGTCGACAAGTTCTTACATCTAAAACTGAGGTGACACAGCCAAGAAATGAAGATCAGACAAGCATGGAGAGCAAATGGCTTTTGAAGATGGGTTTAAATGAAGTGGGGAGGTAACTGGGAAGCCTGATGGGAGATAACACGAACAAAGAGGAGGCAGGAGTGGAAAAGAAGGGGGCAGGTGACCATTTGCAGTATGACAGTTGTGCAAAAATGGAGATCAGGCTGCTATTACCCTTCAGCAGGATGAAGTGGCCCATAGTTGTCAATCATATTTTTACAAACATGGTAAAAATACCAATTGGATTTTCTGCTTTAAGTACCAACATGATTCAGGCCATATCATAAAAAATAGGCTCTAAAGGAAAGTGGATTTTAAACATCATGGTCCCTACATGAGCCATCACCACACAGAAGCATGTTTGGTGATGTGCAACATTTGAATTGCGAGGCCTTGTTTTAATCGCCACTGTTGGGCTATGTAAATGGCTTTAGTCCACTTGGGGATCTGGTCGCAATAAAACAGAACAGCAAGCTTGCAATTGTCTCTCTTCACTGTTTCACAACACAATATCTTTACCCGTCATCATTTTGCAGGTTTTATTTACTTATTTGTACCTAAGAAATTTATTAAACAACAATAATGGGGAAGGTTCAAATTAACATTAGTGGACAAGTTGGAGAGTTGGCATTACTGCACAAGCAGAACTGTAACAGTACAAAACAGTATACGATAGGCAGGGCCGGCCCTAAGGCAAGGCTGGGTGGCGCAATGCGCCAGGGCGCCGGGCCGCCAGGGGGCGCCGCACTGCTGCACCCACCAGACAGCCGCACTGGGAAACGGGGGGCGCTGGAGGGATCTTCCACCATGGCACCAGATATGCTTAAGACGGCCCTGACGATAGGTTAACACTTTTGCCAATCCTAGGTACTAATTCAATTTAGCTGTTGCACTACCATAGGAACAGGGCTTCATCTAACAGGCTGGGTCTTGCAATAGTGAGTTGCCACAGTTGGATCTCTAAATAATGATGATGATGATGATGATGATGATGATGATGGATGATGTCTGGGCAAAAGCATCTTCACTCATACACTAGAGTTGGAATAAGTATAACATAGATACATCAATTCAAGAATACACAAAGGAACATGAATGGAACATGTCCAGATTTTTAGTTGCCCATCCAGAAACCTATCTTACTTAGTGTAAGGAACATGCAAACTTATGCTGCACATTAGCAAACATTCCTCAAATGCATTCATATCATTTCATTCTTACGCAGAGATACAGCTTGCAATGAGAAGCTACTTTCATTCTGGGAAGCTGAAGGGATGAGAGTACATAACTATACTACAGATTAAAGTCAATATTGGTCACAATCTTGTAAATCCACATACCGGTAGATCCCATGAGGATGAAGAGTAAAACGGGGAAAGATTTAAAAGGTTCTGTTCAGTCATGGGTTTTTAAACCCAGGAGTCTTAAGTGTTTGCTTCGACAGATTGACTGCTGGTGTTTAAATAATCTCATGGTTTATTTATTGAGGGGCATGGAGCAAGAAATGTCAAGAATGGCTGAAGCTGGCACAGCATATACATCTTCTTCCACTTCAGTTTACTAGTCCACATCCAGTCTATCACTACCTCTACACAACAATGCAGCATCTGCACAGCCCCACACAGCAAACCAACCCCACTGGTTATCCCTTCCTGTGGCTGTGTATAGATGTTAACCAATAGAGGAGACAACCCTATAGGACCCCACAGTGCAATTGCCATGGAGCTAAGCAGAGCTAAGACACTCGCCAGAGCAGAGTGAAGCAAAGCCAGCATATCACCAAGATACCATGGTCAGCATGACCAAAAGCTGGTATGAAATCAAGGAGAATCAACTGCCATGATCCATGGAGAGTCCAGTCATGAATAGGTCAGTAGCTTCTCATTCCCCTAGTTGGCCAGGAAAGCACAGCGTGGATGTTTGAAGCTGAACATCTAATGTCCTGAACTCGGCTTCAAGTGACAAGAAAGGAGATTCCAACTAAACATATGGAAAAAAACTTGCTGACAGTAAGAGCTGTTTGACAGTGGAACAGCCTGCCTCAGGAGGTTGTGGACTCTCCTTCCTTGGAGGTTTTTAAGCAGAGGTTGAATAGCCATCTGTATGGATGTTTGACCTGTGATTCCTGCATTGCAGGGGATTGCACTAGATGACCCTTGGGTCCCTTCCAACTCTATGATTCCATGAACCTCTGGCCTACCTGGCAGCAAGTCAGTATTTCAAGTGCCCAGTCCAGGGTCAATCCATGACTGCAAAGTCCTGCAGAGATTCTGGAGCATCCAAGCTGAGGTCCATCAACATGGGCAGTTGAGCAGACACAGCATTCTGCTCTGCTGCCCTTTTATACTTTGCATACAGATTGCAGCATCTGGGCTCAATGTGGCATGTGACCCTCACCTATCCAAGCCAACTTCAACTGGGGAATCACACACCTCCTCCCAAAGCTTGCGAGCCCCACCTGGCCAGGATTTTGGGCCCTTGCCTACCTCTGCCTCCTAGGGAGCACCGCCCGCTGTTCCTTACGCCTTAGAGCAGGCATGGCCAAACTTCGGCCCGCCAGCTGTTTTGGGACTACAATTCCCATCATCCCTGACCACTGGTCCTGTTAGCTAGGGATGATGGGATTTGTAGTCCCAAGACATCTGGAGGGCCAAGTTTGGCCATGCCTGCCTTAGAGCCTGTTGTGTTCAGAGAGAAAGGGCCCCTCTGGCTCTGGTGATGAGTCCTGCTGCTCTGGTTCCTGTGCAATGACCCCCTTCCCCTTGTCATCCTCTGTCACCCTGTGAGTACTTCCTACACCGACCTCTCCTTCTCCTTCCCCATCCCCAGCTTGCCCCAGTCCCAGCTACACCCCTTGCTGGGATCCTCTTCCTCCTCCCCGTTGTTCTACCAGTTCATGACATCCAATTTGGACTAGCAAAGGCCTGGTGCAACTGACTGAGTTCTATTATTTATTTATTTATTTTATAATGCTTTTTATTAACTTTTCATTACAGCACGCACACACATGACACTTAAGAAACAAACTAAAAACACACACACAAAACAAATGGCAAACATATAGCCATAAATTCACACGTTCTTACATACAGACTTATGTTACCCTATGTTCTCTTTCCGATTCTTATTCTATTCTAATAGACTTTCTTTCTCCTCAAAGCGGTTCTGGTTTCGTGTTTGATAAACGGTTTCTTTCTCATTTAATCATTTCTACCCTTCTCCATATACTCCATAATTTATTTTGCAGAAATTACTCAAAGCAAGTCCAGGTTTGATTTGGGGGCACTATTTTTTTTTAAAAGTAATCTATGTACATTCCTCACTCTTTTTGAAATTTTTGGTTAGGCTGTCCCCCTAACTGCATCCATCATTTTTGCCAATTCAAGAAAATCAAATAGTCTGCCTTGCCACTCTTTTTTTGTTTGTACTGTTTCACTTTTCCAATTTTTTGCAATTAATATTGCTGCTGGTGATGCATAAAGGAATAGTCTCTTATTTTCATTTGGGATGTCTGAGTCTAATATGCCCAATAAAAAGGCTTCTGGTTTTTTAAAAAATAAAAGTTTGTTTAAATATTTTTTTTCAGCTCCTCATAAAAAGTGTCCCAGAAGCTCTTAATTTTGTTGCAGGTCCACCACATATGAAATAGTGTCCCTTCTGCTTGGTTACACCCCCAGCACATTTTAGATCTCATTTTGAATATTTTGCTAGGTGTTATATACCACCTATCAAACATCTTTAGGAAATTTTCCTTTATCGAGTGCAATTGACTGAGTTTTATAGCAGGTCATCATTGACTAGAAACCCCATCTCTCAGTGGTGCCTCCTGGGCAGTTAAAGGGCTGGTGTGTATTTCTGTAGCCATTGGCTTCTTTGAGCTGATGGAATTTCTGGCTGTGGGATCTTCACTCAAGGTTCTGTAAACCTCCAAGGAGTCTGAGGACCAGCCTCAGAATCTGATGACAGCTATTTTCTGCAGGTTCAGAGGAGGGGAGGTGGGCAAAAAGCAGCATATTAACAGTACAGCGCATATTCTACCAGCACCAAATTTTATTTATATTTTCAATTTCCTTTTGCAGCAATTTCAAGAGTGACCCAAAAATGTATTCTGATCATATTCATCAAATTTGTTCATGACTTTTTGTTTTCTCATAGTCAAACAAGGACATTTCTCTAACAAATTCTCCACAAAGCATTTTGTATTGCACAGGGTTTTGCTGCCCTCTCGTGTTGGAAATCAGTTTGAAGATGTTTCATGCTAGAAGTACCTTCCAATGGAGAATTAGGGCTTCTCTGCAAATACATCTTAAAGACGCCCACTCCCGTTGCACTTTTTCCAAAGTTCTGCTGCATTTTTTGCAAAGGTGTGGTGCCAGTATCCCTTCACTTTGGGAGAAACTAATTTTGAGGACTCAGAAAATTGTAACTGCATCTAGAAAGGGAATAGACAGCTAAATGGCTAATTGCCACTCTTTATTCTCCTCCTCCCATACAACTGTCATAGAGGATTCTGCTTTCTGAGCATCAGAAGGAAGAAATCGGGGAATACAACTCTTTATGAAGAGGAGTGAAACTAAGCAAAGTCATGCAGAGTGCACTTCATTCAGCAGCGGAGATCCACTAGTGGGCAGAGTGCAAGGGGGGAGAGTGGAAGGTTTTACATACACACAGAGTTGCTGCCTCTAGGTCTTATACTGCAACATGGATCATGTCATTTTCAAACTGCTGCCCTATTCATGCATTACTCACATGTAGCGTATTCGTGTGGTGAAACAGGAGTGCTGCTGGCCCACTCCCAAAATTGTGCACCTGAGCTAGCCATGCTTCCCAATAGTCACATGGATCTTTTTTAAAAAAGCTATGAAAAAAAAACCATTATATAGCTCTCAATGTGATTTTCAATTGACTGCTGTACAATGCCACCTGCTGTCACATTTTTATAACACATTTATAATGTTATAACTCACCAGTATAGATTAGTCCAGTGCAGATGGCTGCTCATACATGGAACTCCACTTGACTGAGACACTCAGTCGCATTAACCCCCTACTAGTATGTAGACCTCAATAAGTAAGCAGTTGCTCACACATAGGAAATCCTTGGAAGTCATTCAGCATGAAGTCATTGGAAGGCAAGGCTAGCTTGGGGTGTGATGTCAGGGATAGGGACAACAGAACTGCCCCACATCAACACCTTGCATGTAAATAATGTGTAGATAGGACTTGTGAAAAAAGTCATTCAGACACTTGCATGATTTGGCAGCAAAAATCAACATCGTCCTATGAATGATAATATCACATGGGAGCAGGTCCTGTTGAACTCACTCATGCATACCTTGCATGTAGGGACTAGAGATGATTTCATGTGAATGGAAGAAAACTGCAAAATACAGATGACATGACACAGATGTCAGTAAAACGCAAATTATTTTGCATGAAAAGCTTAAACTTTTGGTACTCGAGAATTATGCTGCAAATCTATCAGGTGAGTAAGTTATGGTGGGAGGGTTTCCTCACTTTATTTGATTACAATGGTACCTCGGTTTATGAACACAATTGGTTCCGGAAGTCTGTTCATAAGCTGAAGCGTTCCAGATGGTCTGCGGAGTACTTAAACTGAAGTGTTCATAAACTGAAGCAAACTTTCCCATTGAAAGTAATGTAAAGTGGATTAATCCGTTCCAGACGGGTCTGCGGAGTACTCAACCTGAAGCGTACTTAACCCGAAGCATGGGTGTAATTGGTTCTGGAAGTCTGTTCATAAACTGAAGCATTCATAAACTGAAGCGAACTTTCCCATTGAAAGTAATGGAAAGTGAATTAATCCGTTCCAGATGGGTCCGCGGCGTTCGTAAACCAAAAATTCGTAAACCGAGGTGTTCATAAACCGAAGTTCCACTGTATATTGAAAGGCAGAAAGGATGGGAGATGGCTCAGTTGCTAAATTTTATTAGGCCAGATGGGGCACTTCATAGCTAAAGATTTGTCAAATCCCTATTTATATTTTATACATAAAATACAAAAAATATGGGAATCCACAACTGTTTGCTAGATTGCATAGCGTTCCAGGGGCTAAGTAGAGAGGCTTGGAGGGCTGCATGAGACCTCAGGGCCATAAGTTCAACACCACTGCTTTAAACTATGTAATTTGAGTCCCACATTTTTATGTGATACTAGCTGTTCCGGCCACGCATTGCTATGGCTCAGTCTGTTAAATGGACCTTCAGAGTCCCCTCACCTTCAGAGTTCCTGTGTGTGACATCATCTTCCTTCCACGTGACAGCACCCATCACCCCAACGGCTCTATCTGCCCCCCCTTGCAAACCCCTGCGGCCTGGCCAGTTCCCCCACATTGGTGTTGTTTTCTGTTAAAGGCCCATATTCAGTTGGTTGGAATGTTTTGTTGTGATGTCACTGCTAGTATGCAGCCAATGGCAGCAGGTGAGGTGTATGTTCCTTTGACGTCCACTGGAGGGCGCTGTGTTTTTTTTTAAAAAAATCATGTTTTTACCTGTGATAGGTGACCCATCTATGTAATATAAGTGCATGCAAACATGCCCACATTGGTCTGGAACGTTGTGTCAAAATTTCAACCCAATTGGTCAAGTGGTTTGGGAGAAAAGTGGATGCCCACCAACACACACACACACACACACACACACACACACACATATATATATATTGATATTTCCCTCTAAGACAAGCATGTAGTCATTGTTTACGTAGCACCACTGAATAAAAATATACTATTTTTTTCTTTCCCACCATCCCATGGCAAGAACAGCTATTTTTAGGCTTCTCAATCTTCAGGTATGCAACGAACATTATTTCACTTCTGTAGACACTGCCGCAAATTGACTGCTGACTCATAAAGATGCACAGTTCAGCCAAAATCTCATCTTATTCCTCTTAGTAGTTACTGCATGCCATTAACTGGGGTAATATGACTCTCACAAAATTGTACTGCATTGCATTTGTACTTGGGGACAAAAGGGAAGGTTGTGATGGGGAAAAAATAAGGGGTCAGGGAGATTGTTCCACCAGTGACAGAAATGCACTGGTGGAATGATTTCCTTAGTGCTATGTTGAATGCAACCCTTAGCTTCTTAGCCTTTATAGTTCTGTGTTAATAGCTAAAAGATATGTACTAAAAGTGGGACGCGAGTGGCGCTGTGGTCTAAACCACTGAGCCTAGGGCTTGCCGATCGGAAGGTCGGCGGTTCGAATCCCCGCCATGGGGTGAGCTCCCGTTGCTCGGTCCCAGCTCCTGCCCACCTAGCAGTTTGAAAGCATGTCAAAGTGCAAGTAGATAAATAGGTACCACTCTGGTGGGAAGGTAAATGGTGTTTCTGTGTGCTGCTCTGGTTTTGCCAGAAGCGGTTTAGTCATGCTGGCCACATGACCCGGAAAAACTGTCTGCGGACAAACGTCCTTGGCCAGTAAAGCGAGATGAGCGCCGCAACCCCAGAATCATTCATGACTGAACTTAACTGTCAGGGTCATGTACTAAATGCTCCATGATAGCCAACAGCCATGAAAACCACGAGCAGACAAACAGTTAAACTGCACAGTCTAATATGGCAATATCTCCACTTGACACAACACAATGCTACTAGCATATCATCATTGTAATATGTCACTTGATGCATTAACAATCCCAGTTAAAAAAGAGACCGTACAGCATCCATATACTTTGTCCCATTGTCTACATATTGTTTTTTTTCACACCCATTTAAAATAAGTACGATGTATTGCTGTGTCACGAAACTTTGAAAACCTTTTCCTGGTGTGCTTTATCGACTCCTGTCCCTGACTGTTACTCATTGTTAGCAGTCCTGTCATGGCTATTAAATGATTGGGCTGATCCTCTTGGCTTACATTAAGTTAGCACTTAAGATCAATGAAACGTCTTGATAATTAATCACTTCAACAATGAGAACCACTGTCAAATTAAGCTTTAATCTCTTACAGCTCGAGCCTCGTAGTGCTCAGCACTCTTAGCTGCCACTCTTCACACACAATTTCATTGTCTTCAAATTAAAATCTTTATCCTTTCCAGGCACAGTAAAGTTCAACTATCTTCAATCACTTCAGTTTTCATGATAAATTAGGCTGAAATCCTTGTTTTGAAAATGTCAGCCTATTCAAATACCCCTGTATTTTAAAATAAATAAATAATAAAACTCCCCTCAAGGGTAAATGTAAGCCAGTGGACAAAGATTTTGAAAACCTGGGTTCAAGGCTTACCTCAGCGAAGCTTTCATTGTGCAGCTTTGAGGGAATTGCTATTTCACAGTCTTAGTCCCACATCTCTAAAATTGAAATTATTATCCTCACAAATAGGGTAAAACTCTTTGCATAATAATACCACAATATTGAACATGTTTAGTTGGAATAGAAAGAACTTTATTTCGATTAAACCTTATTTCATGCTAGTCTATATATGTGTGTGTGTGTGTGTGTGTGTGTGTGTGTGTGTGTGTGTAAAAAGGGCATGTGGGTGTGTTTCCACTTTTCTCCAAAACCGCTTGACCGATAGCGTTCAAATTCGGACAAAACGTCACATGCGAATGTGAGAGTAATCTTATAAAGTTTGCTTAGACAGATGTCACACCTGGGCCACGTAAAAACCCCAAAACCACGTGTTCCAGAACTCACAACTCACCCTAAAGTGCATGCTGGGGAAAAGAACAGAGAAGCAGTGTCTCCATTGGCTGCAGACAATCGGTGACATCACAAAATTCCACAGCAACCAACTGAAATCAGGCCTTTTGCAGCAACAAGGCCCAGTATTGCCCAGCAGACTGAATAGGCCGCAGCATTGCCCAGCCGAGAGAACTGGCTAGGCTGCAACATTGCCCAGCCGGGAAAACTGACTAGGCCGCACCATTGCCCAGGTGGGAGAACTGACTGGGCCGCAGCATTGCCCAGCCAGGAGAACTGCACCATTGCCCAGCTAGAAGAACTGCACCGTTGCCTAGCCAGGAGAACTGATTAGGCCACAGCATTGCCCAGCCGGGAAAACTGACTAGGCTGCAGCATTGCCCAGCCGGGAGAACTGACTAGGCCGCAGCATTGCCCAGCCAAGAGAACTGACTAGGCCACAACATTGCCCAGCTGGGAAAACTGACTAGGCCGCACCAGTTCTCCCAGCTGGGAGAACTGACTAGGCCACACCATTGCCCAGCTGGGAGAACTGACTAGGGTGCAGCATTGCCCATCCGGGAGAACTGACTAGGTCACAGGCAACAACAAACTAAATATGGGCCTTTTACAGGGTCGTGCTTTTGGGTAGGATAAATGTGTCAGGGCGGGGGTGGGGTAATTTCAGATAACACGCGTGGGTAGGGGAGTCTGGGTTGTGACAGGGCAAAATTTTACAGAACATGTGTATTGGGGGGAATGATTGTATGCAAAATGAAGGGGAACTCTGAAGGTGAGGGGACTCTGAAGGGAGACTCTGAAGGTCCATTTAACAGAAAAAGGTCCATTTAACACAAAAAGCCACAGCAACGCGTGGCAGGGCCAGCTAGTACTATATAAAGTACAATATTACAAATTGTACATTAACAGTACATTCTTTATTATACAAAATTATTTCATCACTGTCTCTCTAATCCAATTATATCCTATCCTTCTGTGTAACAATAAAGCAAGAACAGTAACACAACATTTTGAATTCACAGAATTCCTTTATTCGCAACAGCTGCGCTGCTTGCCCATTTATTTCTGGGACTAATTCAAGGTGCTCATATTGGTGTTTAAAAGCCTAGGTGACTTCGGCCCCAAATATCTGAAGGAGCACCTCTTTGCCTTCAGGAGCACTTAAATTTTGCTTTGGGTTTCAGGTGCATTCTGAGGAAGGGCATTTTGGCTGAAATTCTGAAGGGGAAGGGGAAAACACGTTGGGATTGGGCTTTGGGGTGTGGCTTTTTACTGCTCCCCTTGCCTTTTTCATTTCTTCTTTTTGTATATCTACTGTAGTAGGAGTCAAAGTTCTGCTGCTGCCATCTTTCCACCAACTCAAACAGCTGTAGAGCAGCAGAAAAAAAAGGGCTTTGGGCACCATTTTGAGCAAGTTTCAAGACACATAAGCATTTTAAAAGCTTTTATTCCTTTCTGCCTTAACTGTTGGGTACTTGTGAGAGAGCCAGAAGGAGTTTTCCAGGAGTATAGCTTCTCTGGGAGACCAAATCACAGCAGAGAAGCTGGGGACCATACAATTGAGCTCTGTGGCCTCAGCAGGCGCCTGCCTCCTAGCAGATTTCCATGGCAGCGCAGCAGCAGAAAGAGTTTGCATGCGCCTCACTGAAATGGAGTGGAAATATTCCTTTACTTGAAGAAACTGAAATGATACTGAACTTCCCCATGGGAGCATTTGGGGGAGATTATTTCGGGGGGGGGGGAAGGATCTCATGCCTTCTGAAAACTTGTGGGTGACAAGGAAGGGAGAGGGAGGGGGCAGTTCTGGCACTTTTTGTCCAGGAACAAACACTGCAGCTACTGGTGTGTTTTCCACTGTGAGAGGATGATTTAGATTACAGAAAGATGTAGAAGAGGACTAAACGGTTTCTCTTTCCTTCCCAGTGACCATGCCTCCATCCAGTTTGAGTCTTCCTGCTATCTCTTATACATTACACCAGAAAGTCCTGGATCGCCGGCATAATGCCCTGAGACTGGAAAATTATGTATTGCCATGGGAGTTCATGAGTGAGATCAGATTAGAAGAAGCTCACAACTCAAACCGCCGCATATCAGCTGTCCTGTGAATCTGAGTTTATCTGATATGGCTTTCCTCTATACATACCAAATTCAAAATTGATTGATACATATGCAAAAGTGTCTCCCATCTCGAGATTCAAGTGATTTGGAGGTCAAACTGCTAACTTCCTTTAAACAAATGAAGTTTTGCATGATAATGTAATTTATATCTTTGTCCAATCCAGTTTGCCTCCTGGGCAATGAATTCTTCACCCACACGTAGCACCATTCTTATTCAACTTCTGCCACTTTTATTTAAATCAGTCCAGGCTAAATGGAAGAAGCACAAAGGAAGTTAATGGTGTCTGTTAATTCAATGAATTCAGCACCAGCTCCCTTGAAGAGATTCTGGATAGACAGAGTGAATGGAATTGTAGGGGAAGCCTACAAGTGTGGGGAAACCTACAAGCTACATTCTCAATTTCTTACAACATGGGGATCGGGGAAGGGTGCAGGGGTAGAACATCTGCTTGCCAAGCAGAAAGGCCCAGGTTCAATCCCTGGTATCTCTAGATACTGCTAGGAGAAATTCCTGCCTGAAACCTGGAAAGCCACTGCCAGTCAGGGTAGCAAGTAAAATAAAAAAATTCCTTCAGTAGCACCTTAAAGACCAACTAAGTTTTTATTTTGGTATGAGCTTTCGTGTGCATGCACACTTCTTCAGATACAGTGAAATGGAAGTTTCCAGGCACTTATGTAGAGAAGGGGTGGGGAGGGGTGGGGATGGGGAGGGGGGATCACTCAGAAGGGTGGTGGAAATGGGTGATTGACTGACTGATAGCTGTTGATGACCGCAAACGACTGCAAATGGTTTTGCATGAAAAAGCAAGGGTTGAGATGGCTGAAGATCGCTTATCATGTATAATGAGATAAGAACCCGATATCTCTGTTCAAACCAGGTCCCTCCATGGTTTTGAGCTTGGTGATAAGTTGCAATTCAGCAACTTCTCTTTCCAGTCTATTTCTGAAATTCTTTTGTAGTAAGACAGCTACTTTGAGATCTTGTATAGAATGTCCTGGGAGATTGAAGTGTTCTCCTACTGGTTTTTCTGTCTTCTGGTTCCTGATGTCAGATTTATGTCCATTTATCCTTTGGCGTAGGGTTTGGCCTGTTTGTCCAATATAGAGAGCTGAAGGGCACTGTTGGCATTTGATGGCATACACAATGTTAGAGGATGAGCAATTAAATAGTCCTGAGATGGTATGTTGGATGTTGTTGGGGCCAGTAATGGTGTTGTCTGGGTGTATGTGGCAGCAAAGTTGGCATCTGGGTTTATTGCAGGCTCTGGTACCAGTGTCCATGTTAAGTCTGGTGGTTGTATTATTGTGGGTGAGGAGTTGTTTAAGATTGGGTGGCTGTCTGTAGGCAATGAAAGGTCTTCCTCCCAGAGCTTGAGAAAGGGAGCGGTCATTGTCCAGGAGAGGCTGTAGATCTCTGATGATGCGTTGTACTGTTTTAGCTTGGGAGCTGTATGTGATGACTAGTGGTGTTCTGTTATTTTCTTTTTTGGGTCTGTCTTGCAGCAGGTTCTCTCTAGGTATCTGTCTGGCTCTGTTGATCTGTTGTTTAACTTCATCAGGTGGATATTTTAGTTCTAAAAAGGTTTGCTGTAGATCTCTTAGGTGAGATTCTCTGTCTGTAGAGTTGGAACAGATGCGGTTGTAACGTAAGGCCTGGCTGTATACGATGGATTGTTTGGTATGTTTGGGATGGTAGCTAGAAGCATGTAGATATGTTTGTCGGTCAGTTGGTTTTCTGTATAAGGTGGTGTCTATACGTCCATCCTGTATTTTTATAGTAGTGTCCAAAAAATGTATTTCTTGCATAGATTGGTTCATTGTTAGGTTGATGGTGGGGTGAAAGTCATTGAATGTCTGGTGGAAGGTTTCCAGGGTCTGTTGTCCATGTGTCCAGATAATAAAAATATCGTCAATGTATCGCAGGTACAGGAGAGGTTTGAGTGGGTAGGAGTTAAGGAAACGTTGTTCTAAATCTGCCATGAAGATGTTGGCATACTGTGGGGCCATGCGGGTGCCCATGGCTGTGCCGCTGATCTGGAGGAACAGGTCATCACCAAATTTGAAGTGGTTGTGGGTAAGGACAAAGTGGCAGAGTTTGGTAGCAAAGTCCGCTGTGGTTTTATCTGAAATGGTGTTCCTTATGGCTTGTAAACCATCATTGTGTGGGATGTTGGTATATAGAGATTCCACATCCATAGTGGCTAGTATAGTATTGTTAGGAAGATTGTTCAAATATTGTATTTTCCTCAGAAAATCTGTGGTGTCACGTACGTAGCTGGGAGCACTGATAGCATATGGTTTCAGAACAGAGTCCATATAGCCGGAAACACCCACTGTAATGGTGCCAATACCTGAGATGATGGGGCGTCCTGGGTTTCCTGGTTTGTGTATTTTGGGTAGAAGATAGAAAGTTCCTGGCCGAGGTTCCGCTGGTGTGTTTGTGAGGATCTGTTCTTGGATGTGTAGGGGTAGCTCCTTAATAATCTTGTTCAGTTCTTTTTTGTATGCTTGTGTGGGGTCTGAGTCCAATTTCATGTAAAAGGCAGTATTGGAAAGTTGTCTGTGGGCCTCTTGGATGTAATCAGTTTTGTTCATGATGACGACAGCTCCACCCTTGTCTGCCTCTTTAATTATAATGTCTGGGTTGTTCCTGAGATTTTCTATGGCTCTCCTTTCAGCATGGTTTAGATTTTGTTGTAAGCGATGGTGTTTTCTGGTCACATCCGTTTGGATTCTGTGGCGGAAGCATTCAATGTACAGATCTAGTGTGGTATTGCGTCCATCAGGAGGGGTCCACGTGGAGTCCCTTTTTGTGTAACTTCTTTTCGGTGGTAGTTGGTGGTCAATGTTCTGTTCATTGATGCGTTTGGAGGGTGATGGTTGTTCCCCAGTAAGTTGAGAGGTGTTGTGTTGTGGGGATGTAGTTTGTTCTACTTTGTCTTGTTCTTGTGTGTGATGAAAATACTCCTTCAGGCGTAAACGGCGGAAAAATGCTTCCAGGTCCCCGCAGAACTGAATCATGTGTTGGGATTTGGCAGGGCAGAATGATAGTCCCCGTGAAAGGACGGATTCCTCAGCTGGGCTGAGTGTTTGCTGTGAAAGATTGACAATGTTGTTGATCTTGTTTTGATTGGTGGCCTGTAGGTTGGAAAGGTTGCAGACCATCACCCTCCAAACGCATCAATGAACAGAATGCTTCCGCCACAGAATCCAAACGGATGTGACCAGAAAACACCATCGCTTACAACAAAATCTAAACCATGCTGAAAGGAGAGCCATAGAAAATCTCAGGAACAACCCAGACATTATAATTAAAGAGGCAGACAAGGGTGGAGCTGTCGTCATCATGAACAAAACTGATTACATCCAAGAGGCCCACAGACAACTTTCCAATACTGCCTTTTACATGAAATTGGACTCAGACCCCACACAAGCATACAAAAAAGAACTGAACAAGATTATTAAGGAGCTACCCCTACACATCCAAGAACAGATCCTCACAAACACACCAGCGGAACCTCGGCCAGGAACTTTCTATCTTCTACCCAAAATACACAAACCAGGAAACCCAGGACGCCCCATCATCTCAGGTATTGGCACCATTACAGTGGGTGTTTCCGGCTATATGGACTCTGTTCTGAAACCATATGCTATCAGTGCTCCCAGCTATGTACGTGACACCACAGATTTTCTGAGGAAAATACAATATTTGAACAATCTTCCTAACAATACTATACTAGCCACTATGGATGTGGAATCTCTATATACCAACATCCCACACAATGATGGTTTACAAGCCATAAGGAACACCATTTCAGATAAAACCACAGCGGACTTTGCTACCAAACTCTGCCACTTTGTCCTTACCCACAACCACTTCAAATTTGGTGATGACCTGTTCCTCCAGATCAGCGGCACAGCCATGGGCACCCGCATGGCCCCACAGTATGCCAACATCTTCATGGCAGATTTAGAACAACGTTTCCTTAACTCCTACCCACTCAAACCTCTCCTGTACCTGCGATACATTGACGATATTTTTATTATCTGGACACATGGACAACAGACCCTGGAAACCTTCCACCAGACATTCAATGACTTTCACCCCACCATCAACCTAACAATGAACCAATCTATGCAAGAAATACATTTTTTGGACACTACTATAAAAATACAGGATGGACGTATAGACACCACCTTATACAGAAAACCAACTGACCGACAAACATATCTACATGCTTCTAGCTACCATCCCAAACATACCAAACAATCCATCGTATAAAGCCAGGCCTTACGTTACAACCGCATCTGTTCCAACTCTACAGACAGAGAATCTCACCTAAGAGATCTACAGCAAACCTTTTTAGAACTAAAATATCCACCTGATGAAGTTAAACAACAGATCAACAGAGCCAGACAGATACCTAGAGAGAACCTGCTGCAAGACAGACCCAAAAAAGAAAATAACAGAACACCACTAGTCATCACATACAGCTCCCAAGCTAAAACAGTACAACGCATCATCAGAGATCTACAGCCTCTCCTGGACAATGACCGCTCCCTTTCTCAAGCTCTGGGAGGAAGACCTTTCATTGCCTACAGACAGCCACCCAATCTTAAACAACTCCTCACCCACAATAATACAACCACCAGACTTAACATGGACACTGGTACCAGAGCCTGCAATAAACCCAGATGCCAACTTTGCTGCCACATACACCCAGACAACACCATTACTGGCCCCAACAACATCCAACATACCATCTCAGGACTATTTAATTGCTCATCCTCTAACATTGTGTATGCCATCAAATGCCAACAGTGCCCTTCAGCTCTCTATATTGGACAAACAGGCCAAACCCTACGCCAAAGGATAAATGGACATAAATCTGACATCAGGAACCAGAAGACAGAAAAACCAGTAGGAGAACACTTCAATCTCCCAGGACATTCTATACAAGATCTCAAAGTAGCTGTCTTACTACAAAAGAATTTCAGAAATAGACTGGAAAGAGAAGTTGCTGAATTGCAACTTATCACCAAGCTCAAAACCATGGAGGGACCTGGTTTGAACAGAGATATCGGGTTCTTATCTCATTATACATGATAAGCGATCTTCAGCCATCTCAACCCTTGCTTTTTCATGCAAAACCATTTGCAGTCGTTTGCGGTCATCAACAGCTATCAGTCAGTCAATCACCCATTTCCACCACCCTTCTGAGTGATCCCCCCTCCCCATCCCCACCCCTCCCCACCCCTTCTCTACATAAGTGCCTGGAAACTTCCATTTCACTGTATCTGAAGAAGTGTGCATGCACACGAAAGCTCATACCAAAAAATAAAAAAAATAAAATAAAAACTTAGTTGGTCTTTAAGGTGCTACTGAAGGAATTTTTTTATTTTACTTCGATCCAGACCAACACGGCTACCTACCTGTAACCAGGGTAGCAAGTATTGAGCTAGATGGGTCAATGACTCAGTATAAGGCAGCTTAAAAGGGACGCAGGTGGCATTGTGGTTAAACCACTGAGCCTCATGGGCTTGCCACTCAGAAGGTTGCCAGTTTGAATCCCTGCAACAGGGTGAGCTCCCGTTGCTTTGTCCCAGCTCCTGCCAACCTAGCAGTTCAAAAGCACGTCAAAGTGCAAGTAGATAAATAGGCACCACTGCCGCGGGAAGGTAAACAGTATTTCCGTGCGCTCTCCAGAAAGCTTCTGTGGACAAACGCCAGCTCCCTTAGCCTGAAAGCGAGATGAGCGCCACAACCCCATAGTTGCCTTTGAATGGACTTAACCATCTAGGGGTCCTTTACCTTTTTTAAAAAAAATAAGGCAGCTTCCTATGTTTCTAATATATTAAACATTTCTCAGATTCCTGTAGTGAGTATGGTTATTTTCAAATACCAATTTCACCATGTTTTTATTTTCAAAATTGCTGTTTAATGAGCCATCTAGTGATTATCCCGAAACATATGAGGAGTGGTGTGCAGACACAAAATGCCCTCCTGTGGAGCAAATAGCTTCTGTTTCATGATGGCACGTTAGGCAAGCACTAATGAAACAGAACAGCAGAGGGCACTGCCAATCCATAGGTAGGAGCCATTTGTGCTAAGTTGATTTGAATGGTCTTTCTCAGCAAAGCTAAAATCTTAAGATTTTCTCCAATTAAAAGTATCTTAGGCTGCATTTGCAGCAAACTGGAGTGATAACAACAGGTTTTCACTGTGTGTTCAGCAAACCTTCAAACCTTCATCTGTCTATGGTTTGTCCAGGGGCTTGCAGAGCTAAAGCAGTCCAGGTAAACATTCTGCAATCGGAACACATTTCTGACCTTCAAAATAGCTGAAAATTCATGGCATCAGATTTCTCAGAGAGGTATTAAAAATTGTTCAACTGACACCTTGAATTCTGAAATCAGGTTTTGATGCTTCAGTACAGTATTTGCATTTTTATGCTACAGCTGGGAGTAAGGTGAGAGGTGTTATTATACAGGTGCAATGACACAGTAAGCAGAAAATACATCACTGCTTTCATCAGATTTTGCACATAACATTACAAAACAACAACAACACACCTCTGGTCTAAAAAGATTTGAAAAAAACTATATACTGATATGAAAGAGGATGTGACTAAACGTCAGAAACACTAGAGAAACAGAGGCTACTGGAGCTTTTCCGTTGCCTGATTGGGTTTGGATTTGGAATTTGTTTTAGGGGAACACAGTTTCACTGGAAAATATCTGGTGCTAGCTGGACTGTACAAAACTGAAATGTAGATATGGAGGTCTCAGATTCCCTCCCCCACCCCCCAGCCTTTGTTGCCAGGCTAGAGAAATAAGAAACTGGTCAAGAGGGCAGGTATAAGAGAACAATTAGCAGTAAGCTACTGTCTGGTGGGATGCGGGTGGTGCTGTGGGTTAAACCACTGAGCCTAGGATTTGCCGAGCAGAAGGTTGGCGGTTTGAATCCCCGCAACAGGGTGAGCTCCCATTGCTTGGGCCTGCAAACCTAGCATTTCGAAAGCATGTCAAAGTGGCAGGTAGATAAATAGGTATGCTTCGGTGGGAAGGTAAACGGTGTTTCCGTGTGCTGCTCTGGTTCACTAGAAGCGGCTTTGTCATGCTGGCCACATGACCTGGAAGCTGTATGCCGGCTCCCTCGACCAATAACACAAGATGAACGCTGCAACTCTAGAGTTGGTCATGACTGGACCTAATGCTCAGGGGTCCCTTTACCTTTACCTTTACTGTCTGATGAGGGTAAGTCTTGGTAACCTAATTATAGCCATGTGACCTTGGGGAAAGGGCCACTGGGTCGTCCATTGGCAGTTACATCGATTGATGTGGAGTGGGTAGGGGCAGGGAATCACACAGGCCACAGGGTAAGCTAGACCAGACATAGAAAATAGTCTAGGGGCATGACACAAGGCTGCTACCTTCAACAGCAGCCGCACAGCCATTCCAAGGTTGTTATTGTGTGGATGTCACAGAAAGTGATATAGGATCTCTCCATTTGCATTTTCTTCCTGCAATGTCCACTGATGGGTATTAAAATCCTATAAATCATAGCAACATTTTTTTTCACTAGCCGTTTTCAGGCTTTGCTCTTTTTTTTTTTAAAGCCACTTCAGTTTTAACTCACATATACCATATTTAACAAGAACCCTGTCATAAGCTCATATTTATGGATTTAGTCAATAAAAATCAGTTGGACGTAATTGATAGCTCTATATTCTTATTGTGTTTAAATTATGCAATTATCAATCCTGGCCTCTGGGTTGCTATTAAAATGTGCATAGTAAATGGAGGAGCTGGATATCATGTTGTCGTGTCTTTCCTTGACAGAAGAGCAGAACACTGAAACAAGTGGATTTAGTGCGGCTATTTCCCCCTTCCTACTGCCTCCCGCAAAGGGAGAAGGAAAGTAATGCTGTTGGCCAGGCTTTTCTTCTCTATGATAAAAGTTTAGCAGCTACCAAATTCTGCTGAGTTTAATGTCCTTGCTCCCTGCATGAGCCATTACAGATCTGAATTCCATTATTAAATATTTTTGCACAGCTGAGGGGGGCAGGGAGGGGAATGTGGACCCAGGCCGGCACTATCCATATCTCAGGTAGGCTTGGCCTATCCCATCATGCAAAGCCTGAAAACGGCTAGTGGATTGGCTGAGATAATCTTAGTGGTCACTAATAAGACTTACTAGGAACTGTTCCATTGATTTTTATGGCTTGGATCCAGGCTTGCTCTTCTATTGGCAGAAGGGTGTTTGAGCCAGCAGAGACTCCAACTGAGAGGAAGGAGAAGGAGTTTGCCACACACACTTCCTGCAGCTTCTTTCGCATATTCCAGAAGAACCCCAAGCCTCCAGAGCAGAGGTGTGATGAGGCTGCAGGAAGAAAGTGTAATTGACAAAAAATCACCTCCACCCTTCCATGAGAGGGAACATCCCATGAGCTGATCTCTGGATCCAAGCCTATATATTTTTTATATTTTGTTCCTTTTCCATCTGGCTATTGTACACAACACTGAAAATATTGTTAAAACCAGGATGCAAATGGTGGAGGAGCTGAATTTAAGGGATTAGAGCATGGGTAGGCAAACTAAGGCCTGGGGGGCTGGATCCAGCCCAATCACCTTCTAAATCTGGCCCGCAGATGGTCCAGGAATCAGCATGTTTTTACATGAGTAGAGTGTGTGCTTTTATTTAAAATGCGCCTCTGGGTTATTTTTGGGGCATAGGAATTCGTTCATTTTTCTTCTTCTTCAAAATATAGTCCACCACCCCCCACAAGGTCTGAGGGACAGTGGAGCGGCCCCCTGCTGAAAAAGTTTGCTGGCCCCTGGATTAGAGCATGAGACATACAGCAATAGATGCACTTCATTGCATTCCTTCCTGCATGGTGTTTGTTCTCTGAGTGTCAGAACAGAATTCACTTCCCGGGGGAGCATAACTTTACCACAGTCCTAGTTTGTTTAAAATGCTCAAGTCTCAGAATGCCTCCCAATAGGCCTACTCTTTGACACACAACTGTAAAAAAATGAGGGACCAGAAAATGTGACTGTGAAAGAACAGTTATCCCTGCCCTGCCTAATATTTATTTTATGTGGTTTTTCATAAGGTATCAATTGCCTCGTCAAAAATACTGCCCGGGGCCATGTACAATAAAATACGTAAAACCTATACGATAAAACATCATAAAACCAGACAAAAACAACTGAGTATATTCTCATAAAGGAGCTCTTAGCCCAAATACCTGCCTAAAGAGGAAAGTATTCATCTTCTACCTAAGAAGAAACTGGCTCAGGTGGGCCTCATTGGAAGAAACTGCCAGAGAAAAAAGGCTGGTAACCTGCTGTCACAGAGGAGCAATATGGAGGTAGCTGTGCACAACAGAGTTCCATTGTCCTGCCTGCAGTGAGCCCAGCTTCTGGTATGGCACTGTAGTGCTGAGAATGCTGGTTTGCTTGTAGGTGGCATCTTCTAGTTCTTTAGTACCCTGATTTTAATGCAGAACATTGCTTACATGTAAAAACGAAATGTGAGTGCAAAATCTGAATTCCTGCAAAGTTTATTGTTCCACTTCTAAATATTATCAAGGATGTGCAGTGACTTCAGACAAAGCTGAAGCAGGGTGTTTGGGAGTGTTTCTTGGTCTGTCTGAGATAAAGGTAGAATGTGCACTTCATCATGCATTTGACACCAAAAAAGAAAACACTACAGAGAAATGTCTGTGCAAAGCGAAACTGGTATCTCTAAGGTTACCTTATAAGGGAGACAACGGGGAGAGGGTTAGAACAAATGCTCTTCTGGAAAGAGGGCAAATTCTGCTGTAACTGACAGGTCAATTTTATAATCAGAGGGGATGATTTACCCAGACCTTTCAATCCCAATGCTTTGGGGAAGGGATGTTGATGGAAATAAAAACAGCCTCTTGTTCATGTGCTTCTTTCTCTTTGCAAATTGTTTCCCCCCTGAGAAGCAGAACTTTACAGAGTTCTGCTGCAGCCTTTTGTTAACCACTCATCATTCCAACCTAGTCCCTTATTTATAACCCATTTTCTTCCAAATAGTTTTAAAATAAAATAATAATAATAATAATAATAATAATAATAATAATATTGACAGATTCCTTATCTAGGAAGAACTTCTTTCGTGTCTGCTGTTTTCATAACAATGGGAGAGAGTGAGTGATTCCATTTTTAACCCTCCAAAGAGAAGCTGACGTGAGCCATTTTCTGAAGTACCGAATCAGAGTCCTCGCCAGATCTTGTGGTCAGTGCACATCTCTATTATTCTTCTGTAGGTTTGCTCTGCCCCACATTCTACTTTGCCTGTCTTCTATTTTATATGGAGAATCATTTTTTGCCAGATATTCAGATTCACCCACTCACACCAAAGAAGCCCAAGATGAAACAGGCAAGGACCGAGTAAGAATTCACCTGGCAACTGCCATTTGCTTCTTTGGCCTTGCCCACATTGCACATATGACTGCTTAGGAATGCACAGCATTCTTGCATATTACTGTATCTGGAATGGATCTATCAAGAAAAAACAAAAACAAGTGGCACTTTTTAATATTAGATTAGGTTGATCTTCTGATTGCTCAACTTGTATATAAAATATAAAATATTTTAAAACAGCAATATTAAGCCTAGAAATCGCAGTTGTTTCAGTGTGTGTGTGTGTGTGTGTGTGTGTGTACACACCACATACAGACGTACCTTGGAAGTCAAATGGAATCCATTCCGGAAGTTCGTTTGACTTCCAAAACGTTCAACTTCCAAGGTGTGGCATCCTGCAGCCAACTGGAAGCCACAGAAGCCGCACAGGATGTTTGGCTTCTGAAAAATCATTCAAAAACAATCACTTCTGGTTTTCGATTGTTCGGGAGCCGAAACGTTCGAGTTTACAGGCTTTTGGCTTCCAAGGTTCCAGTGTGTGTGTGTGTGTGTGTGTGCATTTACATCCCACCTTTTCTCCAAGGAGCTCAATGTGCTGTATATGATTCTCCCCCACCTCATTTAAACCCCACAACAACCCTGTTAGGTAGGTTAGGTAGGGAGATAATGACTGGCCAAGGTCACCCAACAAACTTCATGACTGAGTGGGGACTGGAACCCTTGTCTCTCAGGTCTTACTTTAGCACTTTAATCACTGGACTACACAGGCTCTTGTGTTATTCTCTCTATTGCTGAAGCACAGACACAAGTGCTGGTGCATATGCAGCCAAAACACCACCACACATGCACAAGTAAAAAAAAAACACCCAACATATTGGGAAGGGGAAAACTAAGGAGAACCACCACCACCACCCAACTCAGCCCATTGAGGACTGTGTGTGCTTAGTACCCAAAAAATGCTGCCTTTGGGTGGTAGAGGGAAGAAAAGTGGGAAAGAGGATGGAATGGAGTAACCTGGAGAAGGTCATAACTAATTGACTGAACAATAAAAAAGAGAACTACACATAGAAACACTTCGTCGCTGGTCCCACTTCTACCTCTGTCTTTTCTTAAATAATTCCCAGATATTAAGAAAATTGTAGCCAAAACCTGCTTTGCATCTCTTCAGCATAATACACAAAATGGGTTGATAGGACCCTCCAAGTGAATATGAAATCCTGCCTGCTCATCTGCAGTTACATGCAAGTGCTGTACAAAAGTAATGTGTCCATATCAAAAGGCCAAAGCCAGTATAATAAATGGGAATAATTTTCCAACACCAAGGAACTTGCTCAGTTATGTTTTGCATGCCTTCCTAGAAAAGGAAAATGTTAAAATTGTTCACTTGCAGTTTGGGCTTTTTTTTTTTTAATGAAGAAGAAAAACATTGATTGAGCTCAATCTTTACGTATTGCATTAGGTAATAAGAGATGGAATTGAAGTGTAGCTATGCAAAGCTTTCTCTTCTGCAGTACCAATGGCAAAGGAGAGATAGAACCTTCCTCTTCTTTGTTTTTTATATAGTCATGTATGTTAGATCCACTATATGGTACATTGTTCTCTTAAATTAGCTGATCTTATCCCTCCCTCACTATACTCAGGCACACACCCCTGCACTGCAAAAATAAACACAAAAATAAACACACAAAGACCATAAAGAAGGCTGATCGTCGAAGAATTGATGCTTTCGAATTATGGTGCTGGAGGAGACTCTTGAGAGTCCCATGGACTGCAAGAAGATCAAACCTATCCATTCTTAAGGAAATCAGCACCGAGTGCTCACTGGAAGGACAGATCGTGAAGCTGAGGCTCCAATACTTTGGCCACCTCATGAGAAGAGAAGAATCCTTGGAAAAGATCCTGATGTTGGGAAAGATTGAGGGCACTAGGAGAAGGGGACGACAGAGGACGAGATGGTTGGACAGTGTTCTCGAAGCTACGAACATGAGTTTGACCAAACTGCGGGAGGCAATGCAAGATAGGAGTGCCTGGCGTGCTATGGTCCATGGGGTCACGAAGAGTTGGACACGACTAAATGACTAAACAACAACAAAACACACAAAAACCAGGCTACCAGAATGTCTATTAGAAGGCTTGAGAATGTTGATCCTTCCAGACACTAGGGTTACCGTTTCTGCACTGCGCTACGTACACTTCATCCCACATGTATTATTTGGGGATCTGCAGATCAGATATTTCAATGGTCTATTGAAAGCATTTTCCTTCAGTCACAGTTCTTCAGGTGCTCTGCCCACATAGAAACTGTCATGAAGTAGTGATCCTGTGAGCAATGACCGCTGGGTTGGGGCCCTCAGGCAGGTGGTAACAATGAGTCCCCCAAGTGGGAGCATGTGATGGGGATGGCTGGTTGCCAGCATCCCCCAGCCCCTATAAATCTTCGAGTTAACCTGCCAGGGGAGGCAGAGAACACGCCGTGTTTTAGACTTGCTGTTTGATGTTCTGTAGCTGGTGCCAGAGAAGAAGACAAGAAAGTCTGGTATCCCGTTCGGTGCCTGCATGTGATGGATTAGTAGCTTAGAGGGAAGACTCGGGAAAGCGACCCCCTTCTTGACAGAAACTTCTAAATCGTTCTTTCTTCTCAGATAAGGAATTTCTAGTCATATATACCACAAGTCTTCTTTGAAACCTCTTGTATGTTTTCTTTCGCCTAGCAGCACTGAACAATAATATGGAAGCATACAAATTTCTTTAACAGATCTGATTTGTTGAGTCCATTGGATATAGAAGTTTCCAACAGCAACAATACAGTTTCTGTATATCATGTGTAGAGTTTGGAATGCAGAAAATATGTACACAATTCATGTTTTATTTGGAGATGCAGATATTTGTACAAACAAGGAAAAAGCACAGCAGTTGATGACTAAAAGACAATGGGAGCGCATTGTTAATATATCTTTAGCTTCACATGTTTTGATTTTGTCTATTGTATCTTCAAGAAAGATGCAATCACACAGAAGAATGCAAAGTAATTTTATTAAAAGCCTTTCAAAACAGTATAAAGCTCCATTTCATTCAGTAAATATCAAGTAGTCCATACATTCATTTTTCAATGTAGCTTAATACTGTCTTTTGAATTCTATGGGAGCTGAGTATGCAGTTAATCCACAGGAAGTTGTGGACTCTCCTTGGAGGTGTTTAAGCAAAGGTTGGATGGCCATCTATCATGGATGCTTTAGTTAAGATTCCTGCATTGCAGAGGGTTGGACTAGATGACCCTCAAGGTTCCTTCCAACTCTACAATTCTATGATTCAGTGAGTCCAACAGTTTAGACTGGGGCTCCCATACATCCAGACATTACCGAGATTTCCAAGGCCGAATTGACATGGGGGGGGTCTGAAAGGCAGCGCTTTGTCCTGGGGTTTATCTAAGAAAAGCTCAACAATTTTGGGGGTGTTCCATTTCCTGAATTTGCAGGTAGAAATTGACCTAGCCCAGAAACACTTGTTTTCCTATGAATCATTTAGAAGCATGAACATCGAATACTTCTGGCTTAATTAGTTAAGGGATCTGAATTTATTGCCATATGAATCCATATATACTTCTTCACAGATTGATATTACTGGGTAAAAGTAGCAGAATGGGACAGCATTAAACATTGATTGAGGACTGTTCAGCTGTCACCATCATTAAAAAACTAAAATCTCAGCACGAAGACTGCGATGATATCTTACTCTTCAAATTATCTGAGAGTCAACAAGGACCATTACTATAACATACAGACATGTGAATCAGTATCCTTGTTGTATCTGTCTAGCTAACTGTCTCTACTCTGCTGCACCTTGCTTCATAAAACAAATACAAAGAGGAAGTTAACCAGCAAAAAAGTATTGTAGCCCCTTAAAGACTGTGACCTAAATAGAGATGGGCACACTTGAGCCATTGATTTCAGTGGGCTTTAAGCATGGGACAACACTGTGTTGGATTTAAGCCAAAGACTTAACCACAAATTAACTACAACATATTCAGGACTGGTGAAGTTTTGTGTGCAGGGGGCTCCTGCTGGTGACACATCTACTTTGGCAGAGCCTTCCTCTAGCATACAGAGCTGCTAGCTCCTTCCCTTGATGGACAGCTCCTCTCCATTGGTAGAGCAGTACAGCTTCCTGTGGCTCCTCAGCCTTTGGCCAGCTCTTGAATTACTTGGTAACAAATTTATTATGACATAAGCTTCCAAGTCCAGAACACCAGAGGTGTATGTTTTTCAGGCTGCAAAACTGTTGGCCTGCCTCGCCAAAGCGTTGGTGGTGCTATGTCCAGCTTTTGTCATGTTGCAGACTACAAGTGGGAGAATCGCTCATTTGAATGTTCCCCCTTTATTAGATTTTTAAAAAAGTAAAGTATGCTGCAAGAGTATTCAATACAATATCCTTAAAAAAAAACCTTTAAGAGTATTGGTTTTTTAAACATTTTAAATGTTGATGTTCTCTTATTTTCTAATCTAAAGCATTACTGTCTAATTCATGGGGTCCTGATGATTCTACATCTTGCTCTGTGAGTCAAAACACATATTATAGTTGTCATGAAGATACCATCAAGAATGGCTTCCACGTTTTGCTTGCCTTGTCCATAACATTTGCACATACTGACTGCCTGAATTGCTCTCATGATATTCTGAATTTATATGAAGCCCAAGCTACTAGCTAGAACATGAAGTACTGTCAGACAAACTTGCAAGGGCTACTCTGATATATTCTTTAAGGGGGAAAACCTTTATAAAAGCAGTTCAAAAATTATAGCAATAAAGATAGAGCAGTTTAAAAGTTAATCTGAAATTTTGCACAATATAAGCAAGCAACTGCAGTGATACCAAGTGCTCAGCTTCCACCATAGCTGCCAAGTTATCCCTTTTTTTAAGGGAAATTCCATTATGCTGAATAGGCTTCCTCGCGAGAAAAGGGAAAACTTGGCAGCTATGGCTTCCACATCTCTGGCTGATGATGTCGCTTGCTCCAGTGGGATTCCTGGACCAGCCCATCTATTTTTCTCTGTTTAATTTAGTTTAGCCTTTGCTGAGCAGACAATTGTTCATTACAGAATTAGACAGCAAACTGATTTAATGCCATATCCCACTGAGCAGGCAACTGAGTGAAGAAATTACTTAAGGCAGGCAAAGAGCCTAGCATTTGAACAAGTTGGTGTTGTTCAACAAAGGTCAACTTAAAATTGCCAGAGGCCTCTCAGTGGTTTTCCTGTACTGCATGTGAGACAACTACCTTGAAAATGAACCCACGTTTGTAGCTGTGTTGATAAATCGTACCTAGGATTGCCAACATTTTCTTGGCATGGCTGCTATACCTTTAACAAGCAGAAATTCACCAGGTTAAGTTTTCTGACTTGTTACACCTACACACTGGAAATCTTTTGCTTACCACGGAGCCATTAAATGCACAAACACCCTGTAGGGAAAGAAGTACCTCATTATGCTTTGTTTGGTAGTTGCATCCCCAGGGTTGGTGTAAACAAATCATTATAAATGGCAGAATTGTAAAATCTTCCATTTTCCATCTGCATTTCTCTCTTTTGTCCAAGCTGAAGGCCATTTAAGAACTCCACTGGTTATCATCTGGCGGGCAGCAGACTCTGTATGGCATGTGTACTGCACTCTTGAGTGGCATCCTGTCTCATTCTTTGGACTTGCCCTGTGGCACACTTGCAAAATGGTTGGCCAGCTCCACAGATGTATGTCAAATATCTCCAAGGACTACAGCTGTTAAAGGCAAGGGAGATCACCATTGGAGGCCAAAGCTGACACCTCTAGAAAAAAATATATATGGTCAGTTCCCCAGGGTTCATGTAAACAAATCAGTATCAATGGCAGAACTGAAAAAGCTTCAACTTTGCATTTCAATTCTACCTTCTTGTCTCCCTGAATTCATAAACTGTGAATTTCATTGGCCACAATCTGGCAGCAAGAAATTCTGCTGAACACTCTTAGTCGGAAATAAACTGCACCCAATAAATGAAAATAATTTTAAGCGGCCAGTTCATAGCTGCCAAGTTTTCCCTTTTCTCGCGAGGAAGCCTATTCAGCATAAGGGAAAATCCCTTAAAAAGGGGGATAACTTGGCAGCTATGGGCCAGTTGGAGCCTAGAACTCACAACTGTGATGCATTTTGTAATTTCAACGTTTTGGGCCAAATCCATACATGAGCCACTAGCTATCTAATTTTATGCATGTATATATTTGAAATATTTATATCCCACATTTTAATTTCAAGAAAATTCACAAAGTAGGTTCTTTAAAAACACAGCAAAAAAAAGTCAAACATTCAATAAAACGCAAACTCTGTAAATTGAGCAACCTGGTAGAACACAGCACAAGAGAATAACAATAATAATATAAACTATTCATCTAAATACCAAACAAAGACATTTGACTTGGCAGCGAACACTTTATAGGATAGGCACCAAAGCTACTGTTTCTGAAGCCAGTGTTCCCCAGTTTGACATCACTATCAAACAACATTTCATAGGATCAGAGAATTGTAGAGTTGGAAGGGATAATGAGGATCATCTAGTCAACCCCCCTGCAAAGCAGGAATATGCAGCTGTCCCATATGGGGACTGAACTTGCAACCTTGGCATTATCAGCACCATGCTCTAACCAACTGAGCTATTGAAGGTCTTAACTGGGCAAGTTCATACATGAGAAAGTATTCCTTTAAATGCCCAGCTCTCAAGCAGTAAAGAGCTTTTCGTATCAAAACCAGCACTTTGTATTGTACCAGAAACACACAGGTACCAACTGAGGATCTTTGCACATGATTAAGCTATGTTCCATGTGAATAGTTCAAGTCAATATCCTTTCCAAAATATTTTGCATCAATTGGCATTTTAGCAGTCTTTGGGCATCCCCATGGAACATGCACTGCAGTAATCTATTTGCATGGATAAATCATCAGCAAGGGCATGGATAATTAATCCTGCTATCTCTATCCTGGAGGGGTTATGCTAGCGAAAGGTGCTTTGTATATCACAAATGTCATCTGGCAATCTAAAGTAAGGGCTGGACCTAACAACTGTGAACAGCTCAAGCTGTTAACCTGCTCTTTGAAGAAGAGCACAGGCTCATATAGGGTGAATGCCAACTCCGTGGTCAGAAAAGTCAACCACTGAAACAGACATCTGGATGAGCTTCAGGTTATTCACCCTCATCCAGTCCATTACTGACCCCTGCTCAGAACAGATATGAACCATGGATTCTGTGAACATTTGTGTACATGTGCTTTAGCAAAATGTGCCCCAGGGTCCCCTTGCTTGTTGTTGTTGCTGTTTCTGCTGAGTTCTGTGTATTTCTTCCATGTCTGGGGACTGGTGACACAAGAGACTCACCCCTGGCTCAGCCTGTGCATATTGGGTCTCTCTGTGTCCACATGGCATGTAGCCACTTTCAGCAGTTTTTCCAGGGGCACTGCTAGCCTTGTACTTCATAGTAGCATAAAGCAAGTATAGGATCGCTCTATTATCTTAAATGAATGTGGAATACTGTATTATTATTATCTGTGGCTTAGATCTAAGCAAACTTATACATTTAAACATATGTGCACACAGACAAAAATGCACACACACTTTTGCAAACAAATATTATGATGCTGATAGTCATTTTTGACAACATGGAAATATACACAGAAGTAACAGGGAAAGTCTGTTGCATTGCAAGAATATACAAGGATGATCTTGACTATCAATAACCTTCCCTATCAAAAGATTATAGCAGTTAGTGAAACTAGTAAGAGGTTCTACATTATGTACAACCTACATAAAGGGATTTAATTGATGTCATATTTTACTAGGAAATATAAATCGACAGATTAAACATTTATGTCCATTAAGCAAATTTTTTTGTATTGTGCTCAGCGGCATGCCAGGCCTTGGTAGAGGATGCAATGGGAGTCAATTTCTACAACAGTATGATATATGATGTTTACAGTAGTATGAACAGGAAATGAATTAATAAAAGAGTCTAGGGGTTTGGATTTTAAAATTTAACACAAGGGCAAATTTGTCTCAAGCTTTGCCTTGCAAAGTAGAACACAGCAGTTGCTCTAAGACATATCAGTTCCAGCATGGCATATGCAAAAGCCCACATGGCTATCACGAATCTCACAGACCATTTTGTTTGATTGTAATTGCATGAAAACCAATATAGGAGTACATCAGCATAAAATTGAATTAGTGCCATGGTAAATCACAGACATTTCTAGGTGCATGCATTGGTGATTAGACTAATTTTTGCTGCCTATAATGGTAGTGATAAAAAAGAAAGTCTTGTTCTTAGAACCCAACTGTGCACAAGCTCCTAGTAAGAGGAAAGATAATAGACTTCAGTCAATTAAAAATTTAAACAGATCTCTTATTTAATGCAAACCATCTGGTACATGATAATACATGCAATGTGCCTGGAGATAGAAGAGATGGACTGGGCCAGATTCTACAGAAGCATTCCAACCACTTACTTTACCTCCCAGTTTTACTGTGCAAGAACCTTAGACTAAAGCTGTGCTAAATACTTTGGAAACAAGTGGGGCTTGTGGGGTGAGATCTCTGGAAATGGCTAAGTCAAAGTCTATTATGGCTTAGCTTTAGAGAACTTGTGACCCTCCAGATTTCATTGGACTTCATCTCTCATCCTCCCTGACGATTGGCCTTACTAGCTGGGTCTGATGGGAATCAGAGTCCAACAACATCTGGAAGGCCATAAATTCCCAAACCCTGATGAAAAGCTTAATTACATTACTATACTTCTTTCCATACTTGTCACTTTGTATATACTGATGTATATTTCATCAGTGATAGAGTTTAGGAATGTGAATCCTTTGTGAACAAAATTTATTTGTGCCAGGAAAATAAATAAGAATCACTCCTGTTACGTTGGCATGAGAGCAAGGGCCGCACCCCTTTTTAGGTGTTTTAGATTATCTCCTGCTGTAATGATTATTTCATACTAGATGTGCTCCCAATTTTGTTATAAAGACATTTGTTTTGTGAGCAGTTATTTACACTGATTCAGGAATGTAATGGAGGGGAACATAAGGGAGGCAATTTTTGGATTTTTCAGGGCAGTAGCAATGGTGCTATCTGCCAAAGCACCAGGATAATGGATGGGTCCTCCTTACTCTGGCAAGTGAGTGAGGTGATAATGAAGCTTTCACATGTTCTGCTGTTTGTGATGCATATTGCTTGAGATATATTAGCATAGAGGAAGCCGGACAATGAGAACAAAACAATATACAAACAGAGGCTGGGTACCTATTTCATTTTATTTTATGTTCCTACTTCATGCTAATACGGTAGTTTAAATTGCACAACTATTTGATGGGAGACTAGGGTAGGTCATGACCCTTTGAATCAGGCATGTCAAACTGGCGGCCCTCCAGATGTTTTGGCCTACAACTCCCATGATCCCTAGCTAGCAGGACCAGTGGTTGGGGAAGATGGGAATTGTAGTCCAAAACATCTGGAGGGCCGCCAGTTTGACATGCCTGCTTTGAATTATAGCTAAGAAAATGTTTGAGTTCCACACAATCTAGGTTTCTCTAACCTTGAGACTAATGGGTGGAAATGTGTTAATAATAATAATAATAATAATAATAATAATAATAATAATAATAATTATTATTTGTACCCCACCCATCTGGCTCGGTTTCCCCAGCCACTCTGGGCAGCTTCCAACAAAGATTAAAAATACATAAACAAAAACAAAACAGTTATACTAAAATTAATCCCCAACCAGATATCCATCCCACCCACCCCCAACAAAGCAAAAGAGGGTGGAGAGGAGAAAAAACTTAAAATGCCACCAACTGCTTAAGGACATTTTAAAACACATTAGACACTTGGAACAGGGAAGCAATAGCAGAACAACTGCACACCTCCCCAAGAGTTTGTTCCAAATGAGTCCAGCCCCAGTCTAGGCACTGCAGCAGGAGTCCTTTTAACGCTGGGAGTGTGAAGGCCTGGGCCAGCTGGAAAAGGCCTTGGAAGGGAGCAGGCCCTGCAGTCCTCACCACATCCAATGGTTTACCTATGGCTGCAGTGCCTCAGGCATAGAATGTTCCTTCATCAGGTCTCTAGGATGGCCAATTATTTTATTTTATTTTATTTATTTTGTTAGTTTGTTAGTTGCTGTAGTATACTGCCCTTCATCTGAAGCTCACAGGGTGGTTTACAACATAAAACTACAAAATGGTAGGGAATAATAATAATAATAATAATAATAATAATAATAATAATAATAATAAAAAACAATGAACCAAAAGCTCCCTCCTACAAACACATTTAAAAGGTCATAGATTTCTTAACCAGCCCAAGGCCTGGTTACAGAGAAGCATTTTTGCCTGACACCAATTAGTATGCACACCTTGCTGATGTGATTGCATTAGGAATGGCATGGAGGAAGACGCCTTCATATTCAGGATGCCTCGTGTATCTTTGCATAATGCCCAAAGGGTCACTGCTATGTTCTATGCTAATGGACAGCAGACAGGCTACACTCCTGCTTGCTCATGCCCTGGGTTTCTAAGTCCCAGATGAAATGGAGATTTTAGCAGCCAAGGTATTGTATAGATACTTAAAATGAGAGCAAGGTTGCGCCTCTAGGTAACATGTTAGATAACATACTTTTTTCATACTTTTCATACTTTTAACATACTTATAACATGCTAGAAAGAACATTATATTTCTTTCACTGACTGGTCACACTTCAGAAGTTTTCTTTTTGACATTTATATTCTGCCCCGTGTCAATCCAATCCTTAAAGGGTTAAAGGATATTGTCACTCGAGACCGAAGATGACCAAAGCCTTAGACCTCACATGCAAGGAAACCCTAGACTCAGATTGTGTCTGGGAACATGCTTTTCAAACAAAGAAGCTGTGAATGCTAAGTATGAGCTTGTGATGAAAAATCACAGTGTGGTTTGATATGCATAGATTTACATGCAGTGAGAAGCAGCAGGGGTTAATGGTTAAGACCTAGCAGGTGCAGGTAAGGAGACAACTGAGATTAAAAAAACTCAGAAGCTAGTGATGAAAGACAGTGGGGTGAGAATGTCCTTTACTTGACAGTGCCATGCCACAACACAAATGATCTTGTGTCATAGCTGCCAAGTTATCCCTTTTTTAAAGGGATTTTCCCTTATGCTGAATAGGCTTCCTCGCGAGAAAGGGGAAAACTTGGCAGCTATGTCTTGTGTTCAAAGAACAATGACAAGGCTGGCGGCAAGACAGGCCATCAGAGGTTCAAAGACAACATACCAAGAAAGACTCTATTAACCAGAAGATACACACAGATGGATACTTCAGAGAAAGTTTAAAGGAACAACAAAAGGACTATTTGAGGACAAAGGTTAGGTGACCACAAAACAAAAACTGAAGGTAATTGGAACAGGTGATGACCTCACTATTGGTGAATGGTGAAATTATTCCACCATGAGGGTCCCTATCACTGACCAGAACTAGGGTATAAGAAACGCCATGCAATGGAAGCTGAAAGGCATTCACCTTACTTTTGGCTTCACCTTACCTTTATCTTTTTTTATAAGGGTTTTTTGTTGGTTTGAAGGTTTTTGCCAAAAAATAAAGCAAGATATCTAAGCCAAACGATGCATTTTGCTTTGACTTTATTCAGTGGACACAAAGTAAGGGAACACTTTTCTGCAGAATAAAGGTCACAAATTGTTGTCCATCTGCCAGCCATTATGGTACTGGTTCCTCAGTACCATAAATGTTATGATGGTGTGATGGAAAGATGGGTCTGTTATGGTCCCGGTTGGATTTTGATTCGTATTGGAATATCCATACAATTCATGAGCTTCGGAGCAGTTTCCTTTGTGCAGCTCTAATGTGACTAATGACAGTAATATTACCTGGCCAGTTTTACTCCAAGAGTCTCTGCAAGCTTTGTACCCTGTAAATTTTACTTTTATGGCATTTCATGCTTCTGCACATTGCTGCCAGAGTTACCTGCAGCATTTATTGCTTTAACAACATTTTCAAACAGTCTGCCAGAAACTAATTGGCTTTCAATGTCACAAAGTAAACATGGCAAAGGCAAGTTAAGGAACATCAATGTCTAACAAATAAGCAGACAGATGCATGGATCCACAGACAGATGCATGGAAACTACAGTGGCATTTAATCATATCAGCTAGTAGAAAGAAAGAAAGAAAGAAAGAAAGAAAGAAAGAAAGAAAGAAAGAAAGAAAGAAAGAAAGAAAGAAAGAAAGAAAGAAAGAAGGTCTATCATTTGCTAAGTGTAAAGGCACACTTTGGAGTTGACTCAGCTCATATTGAGGGTTCCAACAGGGGCAACTTTGAAACTATGGAAGTCGCTTTCTCAGGAGACAGTGATGGCAACCAACCTAGATGGATTTTAAAGAGGATAAGGCAAATTCATGGTGGAGAGGGCTATTGATGGCTGTGCTGTGCCTCCACAGTTGGAGGCAGTGGTGCTTCTTAATACCAATTGCTGTGAACCACCAGAAGGGAGAGAGGTCTTGAATCCTGCTTGGAGGTTTCTCACAGGCATCTAGTTGGCCACTGTAAGAACACTGCAATGAACAGGCAACTGTTCCATACGGGGATCGAGCATGCAACCTTGGCATTATCAGCACCATGCCCTAACCAACTGAGCTACCAACCAAGAAACTGTTGAAGATTCATTCCTCGTGCCTGCTGTCATGGGATTGTTCATCACATGATGGTGTATGTTTGTGTTACTCTGTTTCCTGAAGTGGGACTGTTGTCCTTTGTTCTTTCTCTTTGCTGCCTGATGCTAGAAGGAGAGGGAGCCATGTTGCAGTGTTCCATGTTTTTATATGTAAATAAACGTAGATTAGCCAAGATGCTGGGTTTCTGAGTTCTGTTACGAAACTGCCCAACTCTGCGGATCCGTAAGTGTGCTGTTTCTTGGCATCAGTCGCTGTGATGTTTGGACTGAAGAAAGCTTTTGAAGCTCCCGAACAATTGACCAGGTTGCCTGTGTGCCTGCTCAGCCTACTTGCTGTGACTTCCAGATCCCTGCCACTCTTCCTTCTCATGGTTCTTTATCTTTAAAACAGACTTCGACCAGAGAGACCTTTAAAGAGAAGAACTCCTTCAAACAGAAGACTGTCTTCTGTAAAGTAGGATATATGACCATCCTAATTTAAAGCATGCAGTTCTAACTGGGGGAAACTGCCACTGTGACAGACAAGGTCTGAAAAGCTACATTAAGAAAGGCTAGTAGCTCACAATGCGGAATAGTACGCTGCCTTGGAGCAGAGTAGCAGAGTTCACATTTGCAGAATGGGGCTATTCCATCTTCCCTTTGCAGTTCCTGGCCCTCTCCCATCCCCAATCTACACACACCAAAAGAGGAGAAGCTTCAGAAGCCAGAGGCTTACTGGGAAATTTCAGCTACCAAAAAAGAAAAAAAAACCAAAAACTTCTGCTTTGGAGTAGATTTCAAGGTGACTTAACAGACCAAACTGACTTCTATCTAAGCATGTTGTATATTTTGTGTAGGCTTTTCATAACATGTCAATACATCATTATGTGTTATTGGGCAGAAATGCACTGCCACAAATGGAGCGGGGGAAACCACCCTGATTTTTGATACCTACCAATCCTAAGTGATGAACTTGGACAAACAGTCTGTACCAAGGGTTTGCGATCTTGAATTAACTTTATTCTTCAAATAACTAATCACTCAATTAGCAAATGGTAGGGGAGTGGATGAAGTGGATGAAGGAAGGAAATAAAACAAGTAGTTCACAGCTTGCAACCTGTGACAGCCAATGATGTGGTATATTGGGAAATAAGAAGCTGAACAATGGCTGAGTGGCCCAGATGCCTTTAGCATTGGGTGCTTGGAAGTGCATGGATATGGTGATGTCAATGCCATGCAGGTATACAGCTGTTAACAGATCAGTAGCATCTAAAGCAGGTCTGAAGCTCATTTTGGGTTATGCAAGCCAGAAAACAGTACATGGTGTTCACCTAGTAGCTGTCATTCCACTGCCACCATCTCCTGCCACCTGTTAGAAAGGGTATTGGTCTTCCCAGCTGCTACCTAGCAGCAGTGGTCTCTTACTTTCTACTGAAAGTAACTGCTGCTTACCAGTTTCACAGAAGAATGACTAACACCAAGCCTAGAAATCCTACATCCTACTTTCTAAAGTTGCTCTGAGAGTCAAAGTAGCTGGTGACAGAAGCTTCCATTAAAACAAGGCCCACCATGGTGTTCTCCAAGTTCTATTGTTAAAAATTAATTTGGCAGATTTATCTGTTCAGCTGTCTTTTGTACATGAATTACAGTGGCTGGTGGATGATGCAAACAATTATCTTTATATCAAGATGGAATATGCAGTCTGTAATGTGTGTGTGTGTGTGTGTGTTAAAAAAAAATATGGTTTTTACATATGGAATTTAAAATTATTTTAAAATGCTTTATAGAGGGAACTGTTTTTAAATGTTCTTACACTTTTCTTCTTTTGTGGTTGTAATTATTTTATAACTTGCTATTTTATTATTGTAGCCAACCCTGGAACTTTACAGTAAAGGACAGGAATCGGAATCTAATAAGAGAAATAAACAAATACATACTCGCATTAAAAATCTGAGGAAAAGATCAGTTATGGAGATATAGTGTGCAAGAAAGGAGGGGCCATGATGAAAATGGGGCTGGGAAATTTCTTTTGAAGGACCTAGGCACATGAGGGACTTCGTAGTGAGGAGAGGAAGGGAGTAGGCATATGTGGGCACAAGCAGAAATTTTTTTGATCATTTATTTAAAACTCTTCACTTTCACCTTTCCTTGGTGGGGAACAAAAATAAAATCAGAAGTTAGCATTAAAAATATCTCTTACAAACACTAGAACACTAACACTTTAAACCAACAGCAGAAACAGCAGCAGCAATAAAAATAAATATGCAAAGTTCCAGAGACAGTTAAAGTCATTTTCATAAAATTTATGATCCAAATGCCTTCAGAGGTTGCCTGTGTGTGTGTGACAGTTTGATTTGTGAGATGTTGTAGAATTTCCTAAATTAAAAACACGGTATATAAATGGACCCAATAAAATAAATAATGAATAATAAAATGGAAACTTTTTCACTGTTTTATGAAAGGCCATTAGAAAGGAAGCAAGATGGGCAATTGAATAGACAACTACTTTGAGAAGGGCTGCAGCTCAGTGGCAGAGCATCACCTTTGCATGCAAAAGGCCCCAAGGTCAATCCATGGCATAGCCAGGTAGGGCTGGAGAGACCCCTAACATAAAAGCCTGGAGAACCGTCATCATCCAGTGTCAACAATACTGGACCAATGAAGCTTGGACCAATGAAGCTTGCACCTTAAAGAACTGCAGAGTTCAGAAAAGTCAGCTAGGTAATGTGTCTTCTGTAACAGAAAAGGGCATGCCTCTAAAATTCTTCTTTCTGTGCAAATGCAGAAGCTGTCTCTGCCATCTGTAAGTAAACCCTGAGAGACCCAAGAGGATAGTGTGTAAATGGGATTCATAAACTGATTTCAAGCCAAAGCTACCAAACAGAAAATCCAGTACCTTCAAATAAATTGTTTCCCACACGGTCAGAAAGACACCCAGTTTGGGTACCAGTGTAACACAGGGATGCATCACAACTGTTTGCTCTTGCTCTATTCCACAGTTTCAAGTTCCCCTGCTGAATTTGTCTGGTTAAGCATTTCCAAATCACAGTAGGATAAATGCTGCTGCAACTGTTTTAATTCTTGTAATTTTCAGTAGATTACAGCTAGTAGCAAATAATTGTAGTTACTGTGCTGCAATACTACAATTTTATGTTCCAGCTAGCAGTGTTGCTAACATTGGCTTTATTATATTCCCTGTCTTCTTGTGCAGTCTCCGAAAATCTAATAGTAAAATAAAAATCCCAGGAAGGCACATATATTTCTATAAAGCATTGGCAAAAGCACAATACAGCATGAAAACCTTCACCTGAAATGCTCTTGATACACATGAGAACTATGATTTCTTTAATAAATCTAGTTTGAAAAGCTTTATAAACAGATACATTAATTTTTTTTACAAAAAGAAGTGGGCAACTCATTTCTATAGTGCATTCGTGACTACTTTACTGTCATAACTACAAGCTAGTGTATATTCTATACTTGGTGAACAGTGTCAAGAGTCATGACGTAGTCAAGATGATGCAGGTATGTTTAAATCAATTGTACAACCAGTCACAATGCTGGGCCCGAACAACATCCCTGCCAACTCACAAGGAAAGCACAATCCATACCTATATTCTTCCCCAGAGGTTTTTAAGCAGAGGCTAGATGGCCATCTGTCATGGATGCTTTAGTTGAGATTCCTGCATTGCAGGTGGTTGGACCAGATGACCCTTTGTGTGCCTTCCAACTCTAAGATTCCATGATTCTATGAAGTATCACAACCACAGGGAAGGGCTGTAGCTCCCGTTGTAGAGCACTTGCTTTGTATATAAAAGGTTCCAGGCTCAATGCCTGGTATCTCCAGCTAGAACTGGGAAAGATACCTTTTCTCTGAAACTCTGGAGAGCAGCTGATGGTCTGTGTGGAAGTACTAATCTAGATGGATCAATGGTCTGACATAGTAGAAGGCAGCTTTTGATGTTTCCGAGTTCAAATCCATATTCCCGTAGGCTATGTAATTTCATTTTCTTAACTGGAATAGCTGCTTACAGTTAGCATTCCCAATACTACTCAAAACTGACATATATTGGCATCTACATAATTGAAATAAGTGTTTTGCAACAGTTCGTTTCAGAATTCAGCATAGTAGCTGTGTTGAAGCCGCAAACACAACAAAGGCAGACACATCACAACACCATCAAATGCAAGAACGTGGCGTGCATTTGATGACATAGGGCCTTGCCCGCAAAAAGATTGTGGTTAGATATATTTGCTTGTCTTTAATATGCCACTGATTGGTACTAAAGAGAGGAAATGGGTCAAGGTATCATCACACAAATAAATCCTTATCACTGAGGAAAGAATAGAAAAGTTATGTGTGGAGGGTCAAATCCAGTCAAAGCAGTGGATTTTGGTGGAAATGGAAGAGCTCAGATGGCATAAGCTGCTATCTCCTGGTGTCAGATTTACACATTCAAATGATGTGTGCAGATTACAGATAACAATACTTAACCAATATCAATGGCCACCAGAGTTGGGATTTGGAACTTCTTATTTCCACAAACTTACCAAAATAATCTTTTTCTGCTCAAGGTAGTCCAAAACTTCATGAAAATAGATTTTTTCTTTATTAATTTACTTGTCATAGAATGTTTTTCATCACATCCTGATCACTAGTGGTTTCCAATATATCGTATTCATGAAACACAATTAAGATTATCACAATTTATAACAAAAACAGACAGTGCAGTCACTTCTAAAATCTGGTGCATGCTAAAGTCTTTCAAAAGCCTGTTAGAATATGTATGTTGTTACTTGGTGATGGAAAAATGGCAATGTGGTCGTTATCTGTGCCGCCAGGAAGAGGGAATTTCACAGTTGGTGTGCCGGAGAGACACTATGCTGTACTGTGAATGTACACCTGCTGTCACCCAACCACCACTGAGCTCAGGTTCCAGGTCAGCTGATATGGGAACAGGCACTTCATCAAGCATCTCAGCTCAGGGCTTTATATGTTAACATGAATACCTTAAATTTGGCCATGCAATGTATAGGCAGCCGGTGCATGTCCTGAAAAATGGGTGTCATACGTAGTGCTGTATCAGCCAGTACTCTAGTGGCAGCATTCTACACTAGCTCCATTTTTAGACCATCTTCAAGCTCCTGCCAACCTAGCAGTTCGAAAGCACATCAAAATGCAAGTAGATAAATAGGAATCGCTACAGCGGGAAGGTAAACGGCGTTTCCATGTGCTGCTCTGGTTTGCCAGAAGCGGCTTTGTCATGCTGGCCACATGACCTGGAAGCTATACGCCGGCTCCCTCGGGCAATAATGCGAGATGAGCGCGCAACCCCAGAGTCGGTCATGACTGGTCAGGGGTCCCTTTACCTTTACCTTTTACAAGAGAATTGGGGGAGCAGGCTTATGGACGCTATAATGTGAAACACAAGCCCCCCCCCCCCACTTTCTGGATGTACTCACTTTTTTCGAAACAAAAGAGGCCCAATTGTTGTTATCGTCCCTCATAGAGATCACCTGTTCGTCACATGACATCACAGCAAGATTGATGGATTTGGTAGGTTTGACTTGGGAACTCCATAAGCTGTAATATAACAGTGTTTCAAAAGGGTGTGATTCATGAGAGGGCCCTTCTTTGCTGATACAGTCATGATCTTCACCTTCTTCATGTCAGTACAACCAACCAACTTGGGCAAACATATGTGGGATAAGAATGCCATCTGACTACTACCAATTCTGCCTGTTTCTGATGGAGAAGACTTGTGGGTGATCAGAGTAGGTGTAAAGCTTTTTGACCAGGAACAAAGCAGCACCAGGTCTAGTTAGGCATATGGCCTGTGAGCTGCATGATACAAAACGTACACAAATATATCTGCACGTAAGTGTGCACTTTTATCAGGGATGGTGAGAAAGGGTTGTCGGTACAATCAGAAACTTTGGTATCCAGTTGCAATTTCAGATAATGCATTGTCTAGGCTTGTAAACATTTCTTAGATGTGCATTAAGTAGGTAGGAATTTTAGTTGGGATTCTCAAATGTAGCCTATTATTCAGAGTACATGCTTTATAAAACAGTGAGAAGATGGCATTTTACATGGTTTTTACCTGCCATTTTCCTATTAATTCTAGGCTGTTTGGTTGCTTTTCTGGTTCCCTTTGTCTGAAATAAATATGCTATGAGACTTTCTTCCAGGCTGCAGGTATTTGTATGCTCAATCACGTCTAGGGAGAGCAATTATTCCTAAATATGGTAATAGGCTCTGTGTAAAAAGCTTCAAATAGAGGAATTGTGCCCTCTTTTTTGCTGGTTACACACAAAAGAGGTTAGGAAGAGGAAAAATTACATTTCACACTCTGTAATTTTGTTAAGTGTTGCCAAAAGCAAAAGCCTTTAGCAGTTTAATACTAAAACAAAATTAACCTTATTTATGGCAGTTTTAAATTAAGTAATTTGAGAAGGTTCTTGTGTAATGCATACCTGAAAGCAGTGAACCAAATGTTCTCCTGTTGGTCAAAAGTGGTGGATGAATATCTAACCAACAAACAGCCTTGCATTATATGAAACAAGTGTGATCCTTCCTGAATCAGTTACATGTGCAGTCCAGTCCATCAGGGAGCACACAGTGAACAGGACGATGTCACAACACTATACAGTGGTACCTCGGTTTACGAATAGCCCTGTTTAAGAACTATTCGGTATACGAACTCTGCAAAACCAGAAGTAGGTGTTCCAGTTAGCAAATTTTACCTCGGTCTACGAATAGAAGCCGAATGTTGGAAAGGCACCAGCGGCGGGAGGCCTCATTAGGGAAAGCGTGCCTTGGTTTAAGAACAGCTTTGGTTTATGAACGGACTAAGTTCATAAACCAAGGTACCACATTTCAATAAAACACAATTCTGAGGGCAAACACAACCAATACAGAGTTAGGGCAATGCTTCCGGAGTATCTGAAACATTTCCTCTTTTTTGTCACATGAAAAAAAAAATCACTGAAAGGGGGGGGGTATTATTATATCAAAAATGTTCACAAAAGTGCCTCACCTTTTCATCATGGTTCTTTGTTTTGAGCTGATGTTTATCTGAACATGTTTATTGAGATCTTAATAATGAATTAATATTGCTCTGCAAAATGCATATTTTCTGTAAATTCACATGATCCTTTCCTACGGTTTCATATTTGGGGTCTGACCAAGTTCAACTCAGATTTTTTCTTCATTTCCAGAGACTTTCCCTTCATATCATTTGATCATATTGTTTGATTTCCTTCATAACCCTTGATATTGTTTTCAAATTCTTTCTCTCTATGTTATTTATTTCTCTCATGCTGCTGAATCAAACACATCCTCTTGTGCATTAAGCTGAGATGCTTGAACAAACTGGGCCAGAGTGAAAGTTGTCTATTATGTAGAAGAAAGCCCATCATCTTGTTCAGCACAGCTGTAAATCTGCATAACTGGCAGCACAAAACAAGGGAGCAAACTCTACCCAAAGATGGAAGGGGTGGTTAAATTCATTGGCAACTGAGCTTGGTGTTTCTTCTCCTACAGATGGGTAACTTGAAGCAGAATCTTTTAAACTCATTTGGCTCCAATCACAGTGCAAGGCAGTGGTGCAACGGTGAAAAGAACTCTTTAACTAAAAAACCCACAAGCTTAGTGGGCATACATGAGAGTGCCTTTTCATCGGTGGTTCCACTTTTGTAGAAATAAACTCCAAATGATATCAGACAAACTATATCCTTGTGAATTTTTTGAGTGGGCCATGAAAACATACTTGTTCTATTGAATTAGCACTGTTAGCCACCTCGACCATTATTTAGTGTAAAGGTAGAATACAAATATAATACATTTTTAAAAAAATTACTGTAATGTCTCCAGGAATTGTAGCTCCGACTGATGGGTGGGCTCTTTCCTGGACTCAACTCTTGGGCTCTGGACTCTCAGCCTGGCGTCCCCGAGAGCCCGGCACCCAGGTGCCCCGCACCCTAGCACCTATGGGTAAGACGGCCCTGAATACAGAGCATTGCACTCAAACACATTTTATTCCCTGATCTTCTTTCAGATTCAGTATTTTAGATAAGGAAGCTTTGTAACTGGGTGTTCCCCCCGCTCTTTTTTTAAATTAAAAAACAGTATTATATGAAGTATTAGTAGATAGCCAGTCATAATCACATTGGCACAGAGAGGATAGTGGACAATATGCTAAATTAGATGCCACTGAAATGAGTAGGACTTGCATTCAAGTCATCTGGATATACAAACCACCTAAATTTGAGAATTGGGCTTAAATATGACTTGGTGCCACTGAAGTCTTTGATATTAAGGTGATATAGAAGCTATAAGGCAACTGGCCTTGCTATTTATGTGTTTCTCAAAAACATACTGATTAAATAGATGAGACTATTTGGAACAGATTATTTGACAATTGCTGCTGAACACGGTAAAAGACTGCATCCAGGATATCTGTTGCCAAAGGTACTGCAGTATTCTATCAATATCCTGGGATCCAATGTCTATTATTGCTAGAACTTTTCTGTTTTATCCTAACTACACACTGGTGAAGCAAATGTTGGTACTAGACTATGAGACTGATCTTTTTTGAGTAAAAGTCCCTGGCTCCCTTAATCAAAGGGGGAAATGTTAAAGTAAATGTTAAAAACCATACAGTTATTCAGATTCTTTAATATGGAAGCAGCCCATGAAAGCTTTCAGTTTGGTAGACAGCTATCTATATATTAGACTTGGCAGTAAAACTTTTCTAATAACTGAGGATATATTGGTCGCTTCCACATTTTATTGTCCTTACATTCATAAGCTGACACTAGAGTCCTTTTACTTAAATGTCTGGACTAATGTATCAGTCCAATTAATGCTTTTATTCTCCTTGAAGGGCAGCCTAATAACAATTAGATTGCTTTATTCCTAAAAGACAAATCAAGTTCTGCAATATGCCTCTATATAGCCATAAACAAAATGTCTGATGTCATCACCTTAAATATCGGGAAAGAGAGACATTGGCATCTCCTGTAGCTCTTTTTTAAACTAGCTAGCATTTCCCTATGTTAACTGAGCCCTTTGACAGTAATAGGTATTAATTCAGCAATGCCTATTGTTCAAGACAGGCTTGATTAACTGTCAAATCCCATGCTGTTGATACTAACTCCTAGGCTCCTTTCTCTGACAGTTGAGCTCTTAACTTTTAAGATGAATGGAAAGTTTAAGAGATGACTTCATGTACCTACCTCGGGACCAAGAGCTGGAAATTGATATTTTTTTCTTGCTAAGAGCCAGCCAATAGCATAGCTGTGGAGCAAGAGACCACTCCATCTGACTTCAAATGACACAACAGAAAATGTCTCTGAACATTTAAAGTACTATTTGGACTCAAAAGACATACTCAGTATCCTAGAGAGACTAATTTAATTGCCCTCTGCTGATCTACTGAAAATGCCTTAGCCTGGGAAAATCGCATTCTAGCCTCTGAGGCTTCATGTATATTCTTTTTTATATATTAAAAAAATTCATGCAATATCAAAGGAAATGCCTATAAGAATATAAATTCTGAGCATGCATTTGCTAATATCAGATTTTTCTGAACAGGATGCAGAAATTGCTAGGTGAATGTTCTGGGCCTGCATTAGACAAGAGGTTACATAAAATGATGGGTTCCTTCAGCCTTAAAAAATCTATGAATACATTTATCTAAGGTTCCTTGCAATTTATATTCATGGTGAAATTTTCCCAGAGTCCGGTTTTGATTCAAAGGGGCCATTTTCACAGTTACAATGTGATTTAGCAACAAGAGGCACTTAGGCTTCCTACGTAAGGTTATATCAGGTAAGAAATTGTATGCTGTGTCTTAGCATTTACAGTATGTCTTTTTCAGCACAACCCCATCATACATGTGTTTATTTGGAAATAAGCTCAGAGTTCATTCAAACTTACTGCCTAGTACCACAGTCTTAGACACAATGCAGCACATCCTGAACAAACCCCTAATGTATTTGAAGAAATCCTTTCAAGTGTTATTTTTATCAGCTAATAATAATTTTTTCCTTATTGGGACTGCTAAGGGTGTCACCAGTTGCTTTAATCAAACCATTGTTTTTTATGTTCAAGTTCCTATTCTAGTTCGAGTTAGACATACACTTTCAGAGAGTGATTCTCCATTCTGCTCTGTTTTGGGAAACAATAAAGATTCGGTCACGTTTGGCTTGACTCCCTGACAATGTGAGCAGCTGAGGAATATTGACTTCCACAAGAATATATTATCCATATAAAGATGACAAAAGAAGGGCAGCTGAACCAAGAAATTCACAATGGAAATGGACTCAGATGGAAAACTGTGGCACCTGAGACACTTGCAAGAATTATTTATAATGCCATTTCGGTAGCCATTTTGATTTGCTTTATGTAAATATATGTACGAGACCAAAAGTTACTGCAAAATATGTCTCATCTATTCAAAGTTTAATAAATGAAGGTCTGTTCATCATCTTATGAAATATCCAATAGAATACACTTTCATATTACTGCCAAAATTAAATCAATTTTCCCAACTATGTCTTACAGTGCCCTAGATTAGAAATGTCTATACAATTTTTTGACATTCAAATAGTGGGAGACAAAAAAAAATAGGTAGTTAGCAAGTGACTTCTCCTTGGAACCAAACACAAGGCTGCAAATAATAGCCTTTATTGTCTTTCTATATTCAGACATCACCTTCCAGTAATTTACCAGAATCATTACTCACTGGATGAATCATTAGCTATTGGAGAAATGATGGAAAGTGTCATATATTAAAAGACAAATTTATAAGTTAGAAACAGAGCTTTAGGATATCTGAAAATGTAATCAATACAGATGGAAGTTATATAATGTCATATATTGTTATAGCAAAAACTTCACATCTAATTTTAAAACAATTCCTCAACCTAAATAATAAGTATGGTCAGTATAGTCATGTGACTTGAGAACCCAGCTTAAGTTAAATTGGCAAAAAGGGTGGTATAATATAAACTGTTTAAAGGTTTGTTTTCCCTTTGTCAGACGTACGCTGTCTTAGCTAGCAGTAACCCTGCGAGAAAATGGAGTTTGGATCTGGCTTATTTTGCCTTGGCTTAACTTTAATTTCTCCTGCCAACCTAGCAGTTCAAAAGCACGTCAAAATGCAAGTAGATAAACAGGAACTGCTACAGCGGGAAGGTAAATGGCGTTTCCATGTGCTACTCTGGTTTGCCAGAAGCAGCTTTGTCATGCTGGCCACATGACCTGGAAGCTGTACGCCGGCTCCCTCAGCCAATAATGCGAGATGAGCGCGCAACCCCAGAGTCGTTCACGACAGGACCTAATGGTCAGGGGTCCCTTTACCTTTTTAACTTTACTTTATATAGGTACAGTCATACCTCGGTTTAAGTATGCCTCGGTTTGAGTACTTTCAGTTTAAGTACTCCGCGGACCCGTCTGGAATAGATTAATCTTCTTTCCATTACTTTCAATGGGAAAGTTCGCTTCAGGTTAAGTACGCTTCAGGTTAAGTACAGTCTTCCAGAACCAATTGTGTACTTAAAGCGAGGTACCACTATATAAGTATAGTGTACAGGATTTTCCTGTATTATAAAACTTGACTACTTCAGTAACCTTTTTTTAAAAAAAAAATTGATGATCAGCTGGTTAGTCTTTTGCTGTCAGCAATCACTGGATGCATTTCATTTGTTCAAACTGCTGGGCTATTCCAACTGTTTTCCAAATTAATGTGGATTTCCATTGCCATTTTTTATGTAGCAAAGTGATTACAGTCATCGCAATGTGAAAGATCCACTTGCCAGCAGGGATGTGATGAGATTATCAGTGTGCTTAGACAGACCCTTTGTTCAAAATTCATCTTAGTGTGTGTTTGCACAGTCAATTTTGACAATAAAGGGCACATTGAAGTGAATTATCCCCAGCACACATTAAGTTTATTGTGGATGTGCCCTTGTTTTGTGCAAATAGATTTTATGATCTTATTCAGGACGTTATTCTGTAGGGTCCTTTATTCTATTTAGTCCATTTTATAGACTGCCCCTGTGAGGGCTTTGAGAAGTTGATAACAAAACAAAATAATTAAATGATGTGGTCAGTCTTACATTTAGTTAGATTTTGAAGCAACTTATTTTTATGTTTAAGTTTATGGCTAAAATATAATTATGGCATGTTTTCATTTTAAAAAAGAAGCAGCTTAACCATACCAGAATGACAGTGGGGGAATTGCCACCAGCTGACCTTTTCCTGGACAAAATAATTATGTGAAGCTATTCTTATACAATACACCATAGGAGTGCTTCACATATCTATCATCCAGAAAGTTCCTCCACAGACTTACCATCAAGGCAAGTGCATGATGGAACATGTGGCACAGAGCACCTGTATTTCACAGGCCTTTCCACTAAGGGTAAAGTAGTGAGGGATCCAGAATCCACCATATGGATGCATGTATGTATGTAGCTACTATTCTACTTGGAGAGGGAAAGCTCTCACTAACAGAAGTTGGCCAAATTAGAGTTTCCAGCTTGCCGACTTTGTCTCTCAAACTGTTGAAAAGATAATTCCTTGCAATTGCTTTCCTGCACGAAGTTTGTCAAATTCAGGCAATGTGATAGCATAGTTGCACCAGTCACCAAGCTGTATTGCTCTTTAGATGCAGTTAACTGTTGCAACCCATTCCCATCACATCCTCCAGCTAGCATTGTTTCTGAGATTTATTTCACTCCTGGCCATTAATATGGACAGCTGGCTCTGCCCTGAATATATTCTCATGATAATATCCATGTATATCAGGGGTTGGCAAACTACAGCCCCCGGGCCAGATTAGGCCCACCTGGGTCCTAAATCCAGCCTACGCCGCAAAGTCGGAACCTGCCACAAAGCCGAGACTCCCGGTGGTGGCGATGGGAGGAGAGCGGCAGTGCCTCTGCCACTTAAACACTGTGCCTGGTTTACCTCAGCGGCATTTGATTGGTAGAGCCGCTGCCGCTTGACCTCCTCCTCCCATTGTCGTCGCTGCCCTGGTGCTCCTGCGGGCCAGAGAGCAGAGCAGACAAGCTCGCCCTGCCTATCCACGAGAAGCAGCAGTGGCGGCAGCGGTGGCAGCCCCTAGGAAGGTAAGCGCAGCGGTTGGGGTTGGGGGTGGGGAGGGGGACTACTTGCCCACCTCTCTTCTTCTTCCAGACCCCCCCCCCTGTGCCACTTCTCTGGCCCACCGCAAGGTCTGAGGGACATTGGACCAGCCCACTGCTAAAAATAATAATAACAACCCCTGGTGTATATTCTATATGTGCATGTTGACCTGCCAGTTGTTATTCTGATCCACCAAGGTGCATGTTTTTGGCAGAACAACATATGTGTGGAATAGAAGTTGGCACCTGCTGAATCAGGCTGACAGCACATCTATTCCGGCATCCTGTTCTCACACTGGCCAACCAGATGCCCGTGAGAAGCCTGCCAGCAGGACCTGAGCACAAGAGCACTCTGCCCATCTGCGATTCCCAGCAATTGGTATTCAGAGGCATATAGCCATTAACAGTGGAGACAGAACAAAGCCATCATGACTAGTAACCACTGATAGCATTGCACTCCATGAATTTGTCAAATCCTCTTTTAAAGCCTCCAGGTTGGTGGCCATCATCACAGCCTCCTGTGGGAGTGTGTGGAGAAGTACTTTCTCTCTTTTTTTGTCCTGAACCTTTCAACATTCAGCTTCACTGGATGCTCACTAGTTCTAGTGTTGTGAGAGAGGGTGAAAAGCTTTTCTCTATCCACGTTCTTCATGCCATGCATATAAATTTCTATCGTGGCATAGGAGAGTTGCTCCATCCCTTTGATCATTTTGGCCATCCTTTTCTAGAAGATAATGTAATGAGTTGAAGAAATAAAAATGCTTTGGAGAAAACTGGCAAAAGAATGACTGGAGGAGAGCTCCGGTGTTCCAGTGAAAGGGGTGGTGAAGCCACTGCCTAAGGTGGTGCACTTGTACACTGGACCCTCTCTGTGGGAAGCCCATGCAATAGTAATGCAGGGGGGTAGAGTGCCTGTGCAAATTGTTTCATAAATATTGTATGGCTCTCAATCTTTCTGGGGGCGAAAGGAAAGGTGTTACAGCCGTGGAGGCTCAAGAGAGGTTCGATAGAGCTCAAGATGCCCAGCAGCAAATTCCTGCAGGAGAAGAGCACATAGACAAAAAAAAGGACGCTTATTGTGTCAGAATCAGTTGTGAAAGTAAATGATAACAGGGATTAAAGAGCATCTTATGAAAGCACAATGTGTTGCTGGGGAATTGGAACAGCAGAATGAGAGTCTGCTCAAACAAGTTTCTCAGATTGCTGGACTAAAGGAATTAGCTACGGAGTTAACACATGAAAAGCATGTTCCATCTCCCCTGTGTTCTTGTGAGCAGGGAAGGAGGAAAATGGAACAGCATTGTAAAATTGTAAGATGCTTGTTTAACTGGTATTTTATTAAATATGAATAATTCCTTGAATTTAGGAAATTGAGGGGTTAAAGTGTGTCTTTTTCAGTCCAGTTAGAGAAATTGGGTATAATGGAAAAGTTAATATGCCAATATGCATTAACTGAATGGCCTAAAGTAATAGGTTTGTTCAACATAATGGATGTATCAGTTTGCAGTCAACAGGAATGAGGATATTGTCCATGTCATACATTATCTCTAACCTGAGTAAGAATCTAGAACACTTATTGGTGGCTCTGGAAAATGATCTGTCTCCAAATTTTTTGAAATATATCCCAGTTGGATAAAAATAAGTATACTGGATGGAATAATGTATCTGCTTCTCAGTATCAGTCTGTGTGTGGAAAAGCTGTGTGATTTCTTTCTTTTTATTCAGATGCTTTAACATAGGCTGGGGCAAAAAGAGCACCCTATTGGCAAAAATCAATATATTTCCTGGAATACAACCAGTCTCTTTATTGGTTTTCAAAAAAATAAAACTCTTTCTTCACACTTAGACCTGCACCACTGGAGTTTTTTGTCAGAAAGAAAAATTACCCAGACTCATTACATTGGCTGGGACAAAAAACAGATCCCCACATGTAAAATTCAATTGGTTTACTTCCTCCCTCCACCTTTTTTTTTTTTTTTTGGTCCCTGGTGATTTTTCTGTACAGAATGAAAACTGAAAACAGTAAGCGGCTGAAATGTAGAGACATTGCTTATTACTGGACAGGACTGCACTGTGAATCTACTCGGGTGTAATTTCACCCTCAAAGGTCTGGGGTATTAAAGAGCTGAGTTAAATGATAATAAATGTTTATTATAATAATAGGAAATGCAGAAAGGAAATTGATCCTCTGCTGTCTGTCAAGTGATCCCAAGTATGCACTCTTGCTTAAGTACATAAGAAGTACCATGCTGTGTCAGGCCAAGGACCACCTAGCATTCTTTGCAAAAGCCCAGAAACCAACAAGTACAAGACTGTCCTTTGGGAACTGGTCTTCTGCTAGATGATGGTCTACCCATCCACTCTTTAACTGGCCAACTAAAGACACACACACCCAACAGCACCGTGCCTGTTTTTGTATTTGTCCCAATCAGAACCTTCTGACTAATCATCAGGTTCTTCCAATGATTCTAAATCCTTGTTGGTCTATAACAGGCATCCCCAAACTTCGGCCCTCCAGATGTTTTGGACTACAATTCCCATCTTCTCTGACCACTGGTCCTGCTAGCTAGGGATCATGGGACTTGTAGGCCAAAACATCTGGAGGGCCGCAGTTTGGGGGTGCCTGGTCTGTAACTAAGGACCATTGATTCTGAAAAGAGTGGTCACTAAAAGACTTGCCTCAATTTGGCAATTTTCCTGACCTCCATTATAGCCAGATTTTACTGGTAACTTCCACACACATAAACTGTGTTGAAAACCTTAACTGCTTCTTGGAAGACCACGTCTTTTTGTTTGCTTCTAGCTTCAGTCAAAAGTGAACTGCCAGTTTATCATCTCACAAAGTTAACCCTTTACAAAACAGTGCTGATAACAGTATACTGTTGTTATTGCTTAACCATCCCCTCACAATCTAATTGTTTCTTCAAAGCATGAATACAGAGGTTCAGCCACAAGGAATGAAAGGAATAGTTGGATTTTCACCATAATATACAGAGAGAAGTTGAGTGAGGACTTGGTAAGAAAAAGAGAAATCTAAGATAAAGTCAAGACCTCTTCTCTAGTCAGTGAGATATATGGGCATTGTCAGTGAAGAAGGTCTGTTTGTGAGTAAGATATGAACAAGAAGGTCTTTTTCCACACACAGTGTATAAGAAGGCTGTTTCCCACAGGCATCTGAGCGGCCACTGCAAGAATAGCACATTGGACTAGATGGGCCATTAGCCTGATCCAGCAGACTTGTCTTGTGTTCTTAACCAGAACTTGTGTTCTAGTTTATAGAAGGCAAGGAGATACATCATAGGAACACAGATGTCCAATACTATAAATGCCTACTCAGAACTTAGTCTCATTGTTTTTCATTGTAACTTACTCCTGGGATTTGACCATTTCTTAATTTTTTATTAGGATGCAAGCACCAAATATTGAGAGCCACAGTCTCTGCTAAGATCGGACATGGGCAAAATAAAACCAAGTGGCATTTCACATCCTGTCGCAATACAAGTGCAGCTTTAAAATGTAGCTTGATATATAACACTGATGGACATAAGGTAATATATTCTCAGACCTATCTCTTTTTAGTTTAATAGTAATAAATGGAAGTGAATTCAGTACTACTTAGTTTACAAGTCACATTTAAATGTATCTTCTGAGGACCACTTTCCTATGAAGAATGGAACATTTCATATTTTTCCCCTTAAAAACCAGGAGATTAATTTTCAGCAGTTGGTGTAGGAAAATGTACAGATGGTTCCTTTCAATTACACACAAAAGCAGTATTTTCCTCTCAACTGCTCTGAACTTTATACAGGTGTATCTCAGATGAGAAATGACAATTTCATGCATTACTTTCAGTCCACGTTTTTGAATTCTGGGCCTGAGTGACCTCAAAAATCAGAAATAAGGTCAAAAGTCTTGCATGAGGTTTTTCAAGTCTGCATTCATACATCCTTAAAGAAAAGCTTTTCAGGTATTGTGAAGTCTACAGCAAGGCTTTTCTGTGGATGTAAAGACAGCCATAAAACTGTAGGGGGCAGAGATTGAGGCACTATCGTTTGATTTATAGCTTCATTCTTTTCACACAAAGCTCACCTCACTTAAAACATAAAAAAATGAAATAAAAAAATCAAGTTATTGTTTAGAGAGCTAGCAAGCGATGGATAATAAGGAAAGCATGTGGTAGGACACAAAATAAATTACTGCAGTGTTTCTCCAACTTCCAAACAAGAACAGTTCTGGTTCAGGAACCAACCAAACTGAAATGGGAGCCTTGTAGCAAAGTTTGGGGTTCACAGATGGCACCAATGGAAGTTGGTCCATTTGGGCAGGTGGGATACTGTCTCCCCACCCACCTGCCTTCTTTCTTGCAATGAGCCCAAGGGGTGACCCTGCATGCCAGCTTCCTCCTCCTTAGTCTTGGTGTTGTCATTGTAGATCTCAACAAAGAGAAGGATGGGCCAAGGGGACTAGAACTGGCTCTTCCTATCATTTTCTCTGACTCCACCTACTGTTGCTGACCCTTGCGGCCTTCCACCTTAGTTGTTCCAATGGGCACCAGTCACTGAAGGACATCCCCCCCCCATTTCCAGCCTACTGAAAACTTCCAGTTATGTGCTATGTAGTGGTAAAGGCCTTAGGACTGGAGTCCCCAGCTCTGAACCTGACTGCTTTATTGTAACTTAACTGGAGGGGAGTAGAGAGATTTTTTAAAACTCATGGTGTGAGGGATTCAGGGCAGTATTCTGCTAAATAAAGGCACAAGATTTTGACTTGCACTATGAGACTTTCAACCCTTCTCCTCTGCTTGTGTGCTCCCTGCACCATTTCCGTATCTTCTCTGGAGGGCTGAGGAGTTCTCCCCATAGCTGCCAAGTTATCCCTTTTTTAAAGGGATTTTCCCTTATGCTGAATAGGCTTCCTCGCGAGAAAAGGGAAAACTTGGCAGCTATGGTTCTCCCTGGTCCCATTCCCCCTGTCAAATTCTTGGCTTCATTGCCCTCCACACACTGTGTGCTGAATTTTTGCAGCAAGAAATCTTCTCTGTTTGTATAGATCCTGGCATGATTTAGAACCCAGCTCCCCCTGCCACATGATCAGGAGAGAATATTCTTTAGAATATTTTTCCTGCAGGGCAGGTGAGATCTTTCCATTTTTTAAAAAAACAACAACCAGGGAAATCCAAGATAGGACATGATACTTCCTAACTTTGGCATTCACGGTGAATCAGTAAGTTGCCTCACCACACATTGCAGTGAATAGCAGCAAGTACTGGACTGATTTCACTCATCCAATCAAGTCAAAGCGGAAGAACTGATGTAAAGTCTGAAAGCAATGGGAAAGACAGCATTCATTATGAGTGCTGTTATATTCAGCTTGCTCTGAAATTAACATTTCCATGGAGAATACAGCAAAGGCATTCTACAGAACCAGTACAGTATAAAGAACCTGTACACAACCCACAGAAGCAAGGAAACAGTATAACTTAAAGGATACAATATTTGGTCCTCAAGTGATCTCCTTCCCAAGGCAACTTGCAATTCAAGAACAGACTGGTATGGTGACACTTAAGGTTGATGCAGCAAAGGAATTTGGAAGTTGGAAACAAAATCTGTGCCAGGGGTGGGGGTGGGGGTGAGGAATAGAGTGGAAGTCCATAAAAGAGATTTTGTTTAAGAGAAAACATCAAGCTATGCAAATGATAGCTAAACAAATACCAGATGGTGGGTACATACAATTAGATTTGCTTTTTCTTTCCCTAAGATTTGCAGTCATTGCTTCAATAGGAATATTATGAATGTTTTCAGTACAAGCTTGGTGCATATCTGACCATTATTTGATGAGTCTCTGACATCACAAACAAACCAGTGTGCTCATTAGCACCAATAAGTTGTCATTCAGAGGATAATTAACTGTGCTTTAGCTAGAGGTGTCTTTCTGCATATAATTCCACAGACTGAGAACGATAATTGCTATGACATGAATGTTATGTAACTTACATGTCAAGAAGATAGCGCAGGGCACCCCTCTGTCTCTGGCCATTAAAGTCAGGTATTACATTCACCAGGATTACTATGGACCAGGACTTCCTACTACTTCCATTGCCTGTGCAGCATCCAGAGGGTGAGCCTTTTCTGCCCTGGCATCAAGCCTTTGGAACCCCCCCCCCCCTAGTCCATTGTTCCAATTCTCTAATATTATTTAAGAAAATGTATGATGGCTAAGCTTTTCCTTGAGCAAAGGAACCACAATGTTTTCTTACCGCATCTAGCAAGAAGATTCTTTATAATCAGATGCTATGAGAAATGAGGTGCCTTCAGTAGAGGTTGGTCAATTAGGAAAATAGGGCAGTGCCCTGCCAGCCTCAGTCTGCCCCCAGTGAATCCAAGGGGTGGAACTGCTTATAAACTTTCCCTCCTCTTTTAGTCTCAGAGTTGCTCTTGTAGAATCCAGTAGTGAGGAGATTGGGGACAAAGATAATATTAGTTAGCTCTGCCCATCACTGAATCATAGAATCATAGAGTTGGAAGAGACCACAAGGGCCATCCAGTCCAACCCCCTGCCAAGCAGGAAACACCATCAAAGCATTCTTGACATATGGCTGTCAAGCCTCTGCTTAAAGACCTCGAAAGAAGGAGACTCCACCACACTCCTTGGTAGCAAATTCCACTGCCGAACAGCTCTTACTGTCAGGAAGTTCTTCCTAATGTTTAGGTGGAATCTTCTTTCTTGTAGTTTGAATCCATTGCTCCGTGTCCGCTTCTCTGGAGCAGCAGAAAACAACCTTTCATCCTCCTCTATATGACATCCTTTTATATATTTGAACATGGCTATCATATCACCCCTTAACCTTCTCTTCTCCAGGCTAAACATACCCAGCTCCCTAAGCCGTTCCTCATAAGGCATCGTTTCCAGACCTTTGACCATTTTGGTTGCCCTCTTCTGGTGGTGCTTGTCATTGGCTCTGTCTCCACCTACACTTTGGACTTCTTGCTTTACACCCCAACAGTCTCAGTAGGCATCAACCACCACTGGGTGCCTTTAAAGATTCATTAGATCGAACACCAGAGCTTTAGCTCTTTCTAAAGGTAAAGACAACGGGAGCTCACCCCGTCACAGGGATTCGAACCGCCGACCTTCTGATCAGCAAGCCCTAGGCTCAGTGGTTTAACCACAGCGCCACCTGGTCCTTAGCTCTTTCTAGCCCATACCAAACACATTTGGTACTCTGCCTCAAAAATCTCAAAGACACAGTGATAATAAACTCTTACACTAACAGGGAAACAGGGAATTTTCAAAAGGCAACCAGTGGAGAAACCCACATCAATAGCTATAGATCAGCTGTAGAAATGGGTTGCATCACGTAACAGTGCTAGTGAGTATAAATCTGGGTTAAGAACTGCAAAGTATGCAAAACTGAGCCAAGGGATGTATAGGGCTGACATTGCTATTTGCTACTAATTGCTACCATTATGCAGTGTTGAGAAGGGCATAGAAAACAGACGTACTTTGGAAATGAGTCAAGAGACTTGTGAGAGAAAATATGGATCCACCCTTCCTTCCAGCCCACACCTGCAACAATATTAAGAAGACAAGCATTAAAATACCGTGTTTCCCCTTTTTTAAGACACCGTCTTATAACTTTTTTCTCTCAAAAAAACACAGGGTGTCTTATTTTCAGTGGGGTGTCTTATTTTTTTATTACCTGTCATCTAGCCCAAATTCTACCATCAAGTTACCCCAAAGCAGATGCAGCACATGAGTGTCTGAAGAGAGGGGAAAGAGACGGAAAAGGAGGGAGGGAGAGAAGTTCCAGAGCAACCCCCCAGCCCTCCGGATGCTGTGGGGCTGCAGTTCCCATTATCCCCAACCACTGGCCATGCTGGCTATTGGGAGTTGGAGTCCAGCAGCACCTGAAAGCCTGGCTTGGATGAACATCTTCTCCTTAGCCCTCCCCATCCGCTACGCTTTGAGCAACGTGACGATGGGGCAGAGCCGATCTGGGGAGGAAAGGTGGGGAGGCGGCAGCTGGGGAAGGTGGGGTTGGATTGAACCCTGAGAAAAGCAAACCCAAAAGGTCCACACCTCCTGTTTCTTGTGCCCATTTCTGCTTTGCTGCAGATAATATTTTTAAAAGGAAAAGGAAACTACCCAGTTATCTTCCTTTTTAAATGTGAAATTTAAACAGACAACAGAGTTCAATGGTTGTAAAGAACTAAGGAAAGACGTCTGTGCATTTCTCAATTGGCCGGGAGGGTTCCACAATTACACACACACACACAGAAAAGAAACGGAGGGGTGAAATTGTAATAATAGTGATGATGATAAGATATAGTTTGCATTTCTGTACATTGCAAAAAGGGAAGAAAACAAGAAAATGCAAGAATCCAAAAGGCACACCCCAGTCGCCCTCCCACCCAGGCCCCTGATTTCTGCCGATCCGGAGGCCACTGGCTTACGTGGTTCGCTCGGCCCGGCAGGGCGCTCCAAGTGCTTGGCGCTGCGGAGCGTTTGGCGTGCTCCACGCTGCAGCTGCCGGTTCTGGGTGGCGGGGAAGCAGGTCTCCTTGGCCGGGCCAAGCGGAGGCCGCTGGCTCAGGCGCTCCGCCCGGCCCGACAGAGTGCTCCAAGCGCTCAGTCCTGCAGAGCGCTCGGCGCGCTCCACACTGCAGCAGCCGGATCTGGGCGGCGGGGAGGCAGGTCTCCGCCGGGCCAGGCGGAGGCCGCTGGCTCAGGCGCTCCGCCCGGCCCGACAGAGCGCTCCAAGCGCTCAGTCCTGCAGAGCGCTCCAAGTGCTCCATGCTGCAGCCGCCACTTCTGGGCGGCAGGGAGGCAGGTCTCCTCGGCCGGGCCAAGCGGACGCCGCTGGCTCAGGCGCTCCACCCGGCCCGACAGAGCGCTCCAAGTGCTCAGTCCTGCAGAGCGCTCCAAGTGCTCCATGCTGCAGCCGCCACTTCTGGGCGGCAGGGAGGCAGGTCTCATCGGCCGGGTCAAGCGGAGGCCGCTGGCTCAAGCGCTCCGCCCGGCCCGACAGAGCGCTCCAAGCGCTCGATGCTGCGGAGCGCTTGGCACGCTCCACGCTGCAGCCACCGGTTCTGGGCGGCAGGCCTCCTCGGCCGGGCGGAGGCAAAACCGCTGGCTCGGGTGCTCTGCGCGCTCGCCGCTGCAGCAGCAGCTGGCTCCAGGCACCAAGCCGGCAGGCCTCCTGCTGCTGCAGCCGGCGTTCTGAGTCCCGCTGGCTGGCTGGGGCCCTCGGCGGTCTCGCTCCACACGGCATGGAGGTATGTCTTATTTTCAGGGTATGTCTTATATTTCACAAATGTTTAAAAATCCTGCCATGGCTTACTTTATGGCTACGTCTTAAAAAAGGGGAAACACGGTAGTTGCCATTACAGCACGCCAACCAGCTCACATGCAAATATCCAAATTACTCTAATTGGAACGGCATTCTAGAAGAGTGTAATGGCTCTCTGAATTGGATGTACTTAGGCCTAATAGTCACAAGCAGCAAACGAGCTGGCAAATTTGTGTCTGCCAGTGGACACTCAGTGACTAAACTTAAATAAATAAATGAAAACCCTGCACATGGACAACTAGATGCCAAGGAAAAGTGTTTTATCCTAATTATAAAAAAAGTCCAGTTGCACCTTAAAGGTACAGGTAAAGGGACCCCTGACCATTAGGTCCCGTCATGACTGACTCTGGGGTTGCAGCGCTCATCTCGCGTTATTGGCCGAGGGAGCCGGTGTACAGCTTCCAGGTCATGTGGCCACCATGACAAAGCTGCTTCTGGCGAACCAGAGCAGCACACGGAAATGCCGTTTACCTTCCCGCTGTAGTGGTACCTATTTATCTACTTGCACTTTGACGTGCTTTTCAACTGCTAGGTTGGCAGGAGCTAGGACCGAGCAATGGGAGCTCACCCCGTCGCAGGGATTCAAACCGTCGACCTTCTGATTGGCAAGCCCTAGGCTCTGTGGTTTAACCCACAGCGCCACCTGCATCCTTAGCACCTTAGAGACCAACTAAGTTTGTTCTCGGTATAAGCTTTCGTGTGCATGCACACTTCTTCAGATACCTAGTCTTCTCTCAGACATACCAATGTCGGATTTCCCCCCACCTTGGGAATCATCGACATACCTGTATCTGAAGTGGTGCAGTCCACATGCAGAGCTCACACTAACATGCACACCACTAGTCATGTGAACAGCTTCCAGCAGTATACATTGCAGGTTATTCAGCCCCTGTCCAGCTGAGGGTTATATGGAGGCAGGCCTTGGTGTATGTGCGGGAGTGCTATTGGCATTCAGTTCCCTGCCTTGGTTCAGCAGCCGGAGACATGTGTTTGTAGTCCTTTTTAAAAAGTGGAACTCTCACTAATTGGGTGTTCTGGGAAGATGGATCCCATCTCTCTCATTGCCCCTTCTTTACCAAACAGCTAATTGGTGGGATTCTGACCTATTAAAAAAAATAAGAAAGACTGCCTGCTCTGCTTTGTGAGTGCTACATTGGATTGAAGTTATAAAATACAAGTGCATGTGTGTGTACTAAATGGAAGAAGATATCATCCTTGGAGAACAGATCACATATCTTTTTCTTTCTTTTTTTAAGAAAAGCTCCCAGGATCAGAGACACTATTTCTTTTTATTTTTCTATTTTCATATTTATTTGTGGTGAACAATTACATTGCCAGTAATATGCCCATCATTGTGATTCATGAGACATGTCTGGAGGCAGAGCTTTTTATTTCAATGATCCCTGAGCTGCTGCTCTAATCCCATTCAGGGGGCAGAGGAAAGCTACTTCTAAGTTAAAATCAAAACCATCAGGAGATCAGAACAAGAATCTCTTACATAAAATATAGTTTGACAGTAACTTGTCCAATTAATGTGAAAGTTACTTGAGAACTATATTTCTTAAGACTGGGGCCATAGATTATTGGTTATTTCTTTTTGTGTGGCTATGGCACATTTCTGCGGGGAAAAGAAAAGATAAGGGAAATTGAAAGGCTCCAGAGGCAGGTGGAATAAAATAACTTCCTGGGACACTTTTTATCCCAGTCATAGTAATAACATCCCTGACATTTTTCAATGTTCATTTTTCAATTAGTGCTACATAGCATGGTTGTGTACAGAATTGTACAGAAAGACAAGCAATTTCATATAAAGTTTCAAAGGGTATGCCAGAAAAATTTTGCTTACCAGCTTGTTTTCATTCCTTCTGTTACAAAGGCCTTCTAATAACAGAGCAGAGACTATTCACCTTTTAGGTTCACATGCAGAGCAGAAAAAAACAAAACCATTGCAGCACTGTTTGTTCTTGTTGGTTTGCAGGATTGTGTGTGTGTGTGTGTCCATCAACCATGTCAGTGCAAAATCCTGTTTATTTTGAAACAAGCTGGTGATTCCCCAGTGTTTGACTCTTTTTTTTTAATACTGAGAAAGGTCATGTTTCCCTGTGGGAAACAAAAAGGAAATCTCCACGTTAATTCAAATTAAAAAAGAATGATATATGTATACCGGGGGTGGAGTGGGGTAAGAAAAAATGATGCAATGTATATATCTCTATATAATAAAATTGTAAAGATGTTGTCAGAACTAAAGTATGAAGGCAGAAGAACGGGAAGGGACCCTGGGTAAGTAGTGTAGGTGTTGGGTAGCCCAAGTAAGCTTCAGAATGAATCCTTTATTTTGTACACAGTACACACACCTTCTCTGGCAGAAAAAGACAGGTAATTTTGAGGTACATAGGTATATAGTTTTATTGCTACAAATTGTCTGATCATGAAATGCTAATTAATTGACTGGCAAGGATCATAACATGGATAGTCAAGCTATAGTGTGGGTGTCATTTTGTAATGGGTCGATAATGATGAGTTATAGGCACAGACTGAAAGAAAACATCCTCTTCTGTGGGAGCACACCTTTCTATTAACAAGCTAGGTATGTAGCTCGGCACATCTTTTGGAGCATGTTTGTTTGGCCTGAAGAAATACAGGTTTATATAGATGATTACCTCATAGACACTGTTTGGTTTGTTCCCTTGGGATGTAACAACGGAAAAAGAATACTTAATTCTTCGAACAAGCAATTTAATATGCCAGTTTCAGATAAAAATTCTATATACAATACATTTTTGGCTTTTGAAGGTTTTATTTTGCAGCTACTACTATATTTCCACAGCCCTCTGTTTCCTTTACTTTTCATGCCAACATGTCTAAATTTCATCAGGATTTAGTATTTTAAAACCGTGCCTTCTAATCATGTCTCATCTTCCTTGTATTGTAATAGATGGTGCATGCTGATCGCCATGCCTTCCGCAAATTAAGATTTCCAGCTTTGGAGCCCTCGAGATTTTGTTTGTGGCATTTTGATTGGCTCATCAGTATTCCTAAGCCTTTTAGACTGCCTTTGTTTCTCATTCTTTGTGGCCAAGTTTTCAGTTGTGAGGGACAAAAACAGCAATGGGAAATGGCTCTGGTAATTACAATACTGTTACTTCTTTTTCTTGATTTAGCTCATTGCGAGGTCTATCACAATAGCAGCATTGCTGAATTCAAAACTAATGGTGGGCTCTCAGCCTCACCTGAAGAGATCCTTATCTCACAGTAATTCATATTCTCAGCACCTGCGTTCAGCATGGTGGCACTACTGGTGTGGTATTCTGGCATATTTATTTATGTTAAACATTTATATCCCACCTGTCCTCACACAGAGCTCCAGGTGGCTAACAAAGGCAAGTTAAATCAAATAGGAGTGAAACAATGAAATGGACAAAAACAACAGAGGGGGAAATGTAAACACAAAATAAAAAGTAAAGTCAAATATGGTTATTAAAACAATTTCATCAAGCAGTTTCCAAGGTAAAACAATTCAGTGCAGGAACTTAAAAAACATTTTTTTTCTATGAAGGGAAGCTTTTGTCAACCCAAGAGAAGACCATGAAAGGAGGAGGGGAGGGAAGCCTCCCTAGGAAGGGAGTTCCAAAGCCTGGGGTGGTAAACCTAAAAGGCCCCCTTCCTAATCCCAAGTATGCTTACTTCAGGCATAGACAACAGAACATCCAATGAAGATCTCAATAGACAAGGGGCAGGATCATACTGGAGTTGGGCTTTTGAATTAACCATGCACCCCTTAATGATAGTCCAGCCTCCAGGTTCCTCAGTCTCTCTCTGCCTTTGGACTAGGACAAACCCTGTTGCAGGCTCGTGTTGTTAAAGTCCTGCCAGGGAGCAACATATACCTGTATAACCCTGTATAAGAAGCCTGTTATGTCGTCAGCTTTGTGCAGAGCTGAAGTTCAGCAGACCACACAATGTTGCACTATAGATACAAATGTTTGTCATTGCCCTTCTGATGATGAATTGAATTTTATTCTTATGGCCACAGACCAGCTTACAAAATCAGAAGAATCATAAAAATAATAAAACACAAAAATAATACACAAAAATTTACACAGCAGGAACAACACACACACACATATATGTATATAGCAGCATTTAAAATGTATAAATTGGAACTGGGACACTAAAATAAAAACAAGTCCTTTCTGTGGTGGCTCTCTGTTTGTGGATTGCTCTCCTCAGGGAGGCTTACCTGGCACCTTCATTACATATATTTAGGCCATAGCTGCCAAGTTATCCCTTTTTTACAGGGATTTTCCCTTATGCTGAATAGGCTTCCCCGTGAGAAAAGTGAAAACTTGGCAGCTATGATTTAGGCACCAGGTGAAAAAGGTTCACTATAACCTGGCTTTTGAATAATTAATCTGTGGCCTTTTAAATTGGTTTGAGGGAGGGGTGCTATGGTTTTTGTTTTTATGTATTCTGTGTTTTCTCTTTCTTTTTGTATTTTTATGTTGTGGACTGCCCTGTGATCTTTGAATGAATGGCAGTATATATCTTTAATAAGTAAAATAAATATTTTTGTGCGTGTGACTTGGGTGTTTTCTTGGCATTATGGACCCAAACTGCACCAATTTGGATGCTTCTGAAGATATCAGTTTGACATGAAATGATGCAACCCTGCCAATTTGGGTGCCTCTCAGGAGGGTTGCTGTTGTGGAGGCAGCAATATTTGTCTATGTTTGGATGGTGGTTGCCATTTCAAAGCAAGATGGCAGACTGAAATGTGACTTTGGTGTAACTTCACCCAATTTGGCATGACAGTAACAAACAAGGTTTCCCAAGGTTACACATTTTGAATGTTGGAAATCCACATTTTGAATGCTGTAAATGCAGTAGCTGGAGCGTGGAGTTTTAAAAATAACAACATTTTGGGGTTCCTCTAATTCCCAGGCAGCGCCAGGTACTTCCTATTAGTAAGAATATAAAAGGAACCCTGTTGGATCCAGCTCCAAAACCCTGTTGCTCACAGTAACCAACAAGAATCCTCTCCAAAGCCCACAGGCAGAATGTGAAGCTGATTGCCTTCTCCTATGTTACTTCCCAGTAGCTGATATTCAGTGGCATATTGTGCCTGAAATAGGAAGGTGCCTGAAACCAGTGGTACTAGTAGCCATTGACTGACTGCAGTGCTAATTAGGCAAGAAATATGGATATGTGCAGAACCCCAACTGTCTGCCAAAGTAAATGGATTCAAACTGTCTGGCACCCTAAACCTGAACACAAACAGAAAATATTTTTGTAGGATTTTGAAGTGCGTGATTTTCCCCTCCTCCTGCAAGCAGCCTCATGACATGCAGTGACACAAATCCACAGTTTATATGTTCCAGATTGCTCCTTGTTGGATCATAGCAGGTCGGTCCAGAATTGTTGCTAATCATTATAATGGGGGGGATTTAAATCAACGTTAGTATTTCAAATAACCTGCCATGGTAGAAATGATTTTAAAAAAACCCAACAACCAGTGTATCAGAAAAGTCCTTTGGAAATTTGTTGTTGTTTAGTCATTCAATCATGTCCGACTCTTCGTGACCCCATGGACCAGAGCACACCAGGCACTCCTATCTTTCACTGCCTCCCGCAGTTTGGTCAGACTCATGTTGGTGGCTTCGAGAACACTGTCCAACCATCTTGTCCTCTGTCGTTCCTTCTTCCTAGTGCCCTCAATCTTTCCCAACATCAGGGTCTTTTCCAGGGAGTCTTCTCTTCTCATGAGGTGGCCAAAGTATTGGAGCCTCAGCTTCAGGATCTGTCCTTCCATTGAGCACTCACGGCTGATTTCCTTCAGAATGGATAGGTTTTATCTTCTTGCAGTCCATGGGACTCTCAAGAGTCTCCTCCGGCACCATAATTCAAAAGCATCAATTCTTCAGCGATCAGCCTTCTTTATGGTCTAGCTCTCACTTCCATACATCACTACTGGGAAAACCATAGCTTTAACTATACAGACCTTTGTCGTCAAGGTGATGTCTCTGCTTTTTAAGATGCTGTCTAGGTTTGTCATTGCTTTTCTCCCAAGAAGAAGGCGTCTTTTAATTTTGTAACTGCTGTCACCATCTGCAGTGATCAAGTAGCCCAAGAAAGTAAAATCTCTCACTGCCTCCATTTCTTCCCCTTTTATTTGCCAGGAGGTGATGGGACCAATAGGCACTGATTTATTCCTTTTTTTTCCAAAGTAAGCATCACATCTTCAAGAGGAGCACTCATAATTTAGCATATCCTACCTACCTACAATGAAATACAGTGAGATACTGGGGAGGATGCTCACAAATGTTAAGTGATGGATGAAAATAATGGGAACAATTTAACAAGACTGACTCAGATAGAAACTGGAAAGGGATGCAATTCAAGTCACAAAAGGACTTGAAAAAATAGGCTGGATTTCTTTTAAAATCTAAGGGTGGCATTCACCTAACAAACCCCATCAGCAGAATGCCTTCAGGGAACAGATATCAGTCAATTGATTAGAAAATGGCAGAAATAACTAAATTCAGTGGTTTGCACAGCATGAACAATGGAAAAGATATTATGAGCTCAGTGTCTGACATACATTAGATCAAAGTGCCTTCAATGCATAGCTGCCAAGTTTTCCCTTTTCTCGCGAGGAAGCCTATTCAACATAATGGAAAATCCCTTAAAAAAAGGGATAACTTGGCAGCTATGCTTCAATGAAATTATAAATTTGATTAGTATTATAGCTGTTTGAACTTCTCACTTAAAACACCAAGGGGGAAAATACTACTTTTACTTTTATTTATTGTTAGTATTGCTGAAATATTGGTTAAAGAATGTTTGTTTCACAAATACAATGAACCAGGTAATATCCAAATCATAAACCTTTCCTAAGAAAAGAAACAACAGCTTTGTTTTTAAGAAGTTAGTTCAAATATTTGATTTTCTCAACCAATCATAATTCATAACAAACAAGCAAGGAAAGTAATGTAAATGTACTATTCAAATACTTAAATTTGCTAAATAGTTAATGCAAGATGAGTTTTCTTAAGTGTTGCTTAGCAATGGATTAAGATACTTCATTCAGCATATTAAGGCAGGTTTGGGATAATAAAATTGCCTCTGAAAGAAAATACTTTTTAGGGAGTTGTTCTTTAGTACTTGGATATAGGTTTTATTTATTATCCACTGCACTATGCTGAAAGGACCAGGACTATAGTTTGTAAGTACTCCTGGATCCAACACTATCATGGGAGACTGAAGTAGCCTTGGAGCTAAGTGTCAACTTCCAGCAACAGCCCCTATTGCACAGAGATGACTTGACCCCTGTATTCCATGCACTGGTAACCTTCAGACCGAACAGTTACAATGTGCTCACCTTGGGCCTGCCCTTGAAAATGATTTAGAAACCAAAATGCAGCAGCCAGTTTCCATTTAGAACTGATATAGCTGCACTGGTTGCCATTTTGTTTCTGGGCCCAATCCAATGTACTTGTGTTAGTGTTTAAAACCCTAAACAACAAATATCTGAAAGACCATATCCATCCATATTGACCTTCACAGATATTAAGTGTCACAGAGGCTGTTCTCTTGGTAACTCCACCACCCTCAGTGTGGGGTTGGCAGTAAGGGAGAGGGCATCTAGTTGATGCATCTAGCATCTTCATGGTACCATATGCTGAAGACACACCTCTTTACCTTGGGCTTTGACATTTTGAGTATTTTGTTCTGTGGGGCTCCCACCCCTTTTGCTGCATTAACATTGTTCTGTTCCATTTGCAATGGTTTTTTTGTGATTTATAACTTATAATTGTATTTTCTATGCTGTAACTTATTGTGAAAGGTGGGTAAAAAATCTTTAAGCCTTTTTCAAGCTTCTGGGGTATTTTACATTCAAGAAGCATATAGATTTTATGAAATAAATAAATAAAATCGTAATGTGTTTTAAAACATTTTAACAATTGTTTTATGTAAGCTTGTAAGATGCCTTGTGAGGATTATGCAGTGTTCTAAAATATGTAAATAAATTAAGTATAAGCTTAATGTAACATATAGTTTGACTCTGGAGGATAGAAGAGGCTTCCACTGATCTCCTACTTCAGAGATTGGAACCCTGGGCCCATCTGAAGCTTGGTGGTCTGGGATGATGGTAGTCATAGTTCAACAACCTCTGGAGGGCCTCGGCTTCCCCATCCCTGTCCTATGGTGACAGCTCCTCACATGGATGGCTATGATGTGGTTTTAATTGAACCAAAGGCAACTGACCAAAGTGATTAATAGATTGTCTGGCACACACAGGCATGCACAGACACCACCAACCAAATAAAACTTAGAATCTGCAAGCGTAAATCTATTCAGCAATTTCAAGTCTCTTAAATATTCATTAGAATGGATGCCAAGCTCAACCCGTGAAGGTGATAAGTGCTTTGGGAAACTGTCCATTGAGGGGTGGGGATGGGTTGCGATGAGTTCTGTTATGTATAGTAATCCCTCAGAAATCAATTAAATTGTCCTAAAAAGGGCACTCAAATGAACCAGAGAGGCAAACCAAAAAAAGTAAAGTTACAGAGCAGGAGGCTGGTGTGTGGGGAAAGCTAAAGAAAAGGAAGGATGGTCATATATGGAAGACATTAATTTCTCCTTCCTATGCCGCTGCTTCAGTAACATGTACTAGATAAATAAGGCAGAGCTCTTCAGCATCACTATTTTTTTTAATGGTATTGGGGAGACAAACATACTCTGAGAAGAAGAGGAATGAATGGTAGCAGCCCTTCCATATCTTCCACCTGTTTTCCATACCCCTTGCACTGTACAGGAGCTCATTTAGTATGCTGGAATAGTGCCATCCATCCTAGAACAGCAAAAGGGGTCATGCCACACTGCTCTGGCAAAAGGAGAAAGTGCTACTTTGTACTGTCACTGAGGTTGTGTCACACAACACGGTTTTTCAGTTCTGCCCGAATTGCAACTGTTGCTGGATTGGGATGGCATTGCCAGGATATCATTGTAGGGCTTCCATCGCTATGAGCAAACTATTTCCACATACCATACATTTCTAACAGTGATGTCTCTTGTTGGTACTGATGAGATTCATTAGTAAGCTCATGGGGATCAACGATGTACTCCCTTAACATCTAGTCTGACTCATATCAATAAAACTTTCACAGATGTTCTTTGTTGGTTGTACCCTGTTGTATCAACAAAAGAGCACTTTTTTGCTTTGAAAAAGTTGCACAGAAATTTGGCAACAATTTACATTCATTTATAACACCCTTTGCATGGTTTCCAACTTTTCCTCCCCCGCCGCATGCACCCAGCCAACACCTGTGTTGACTTCAAGCTTGGCAGCTGCAGTAAAGTCTTAAATTGGATTTTTTTTCTCAGGTTATTATAACTAATTAAGGCTAATGAACTGTTTGCAGAATCTGCTAATTTGTTGGAGTCCAATTTTGCTGCTCCTATTAAAGTCAATGGGATTTCTCCCACTGGGCCATTGGGAGTATGCAATTTCAATACGATAGTATCTCTTACTGCTGAGTACAGGGAAAATCTGCAAAGTCTAATATATGGTCAGTGGTTCTCTGTTCTGTTAGCGCATTACTTTTCATGCCAAGTGCCATTTTTCTTTAGTTCTCGTTTAATTGTGTGGATATGGCAGACTCTTGACAAGATCCATGTCCTTCGACTGTAAAATATCCTTGCACAGCCATATGGGATTGAAAGCATGCCTGTCTTAACATTGTGGAAGCTATGAATTAAGTCCTTTTCACTGCCTGCTGCTTCCAACTTCAGAGCAACAGAAAGATAGGGGAAGAATTGCAGCTCAGTGAAATGTGGAAGACCATCTAAGAAACATTTCATTGCCTCATAATCATTTCCAGTAGGGGATAAATGAGCTTTTCTGTATTACTCTGCATCACAGCTAACAATGCTGAAGTTGCAATCTTGGAAATCTCAAGGGTGTGGGGTGGAACCATAGTATGTGAATTTGTGCAAATGTCACAAATGGAATATCTATGCCATGTAGTCCTGAGAGAGATGTAAATAAATGATGTGTGCATGTAGGTTAAAGTACAGTGGTACCTCGGTTTACAAACACAGTTGGTTCCGGAAGTCTGTACTTAACCTGAAGCGTATTTAACCTGAAGCGAACTTTCCCATTGAAAGTAATGGAAAGTAGATTAATCCGTTCCAGACGGTCCGTGGAGTACTTAAACTGAAGTGTACTTAAACTGAAGTGTACTTAACCTGAAGTGAACTTTCCCATTGAAAGTAATGGAAAGTGGATTAATCTGTTCCAGACGGGTCCGCGGACTACTCAACCTGAAGCGTACTTAACCCGAGGTATGAGTGTAATTGGTTCCGGAAGTCCATACTTAACCTGAAGCGTACTTAACCTGAAGCGAACTTTCCCATTGAAAGTAATGGAAAGTGATTTAATACGTTCCAGATAGGTCCGCGGAGTACTTAAACTGAAAATACTCAAACCGAGGTGTACTTAAACCGAGGTATGACTGTACTGGGGGGCAGGGAGCTAGAGCTATTTTTTGTGTTATTTCAGAAGTGTTTTCATTGCTACAGAAACAGCTCACTTTTAAAACAAAATACTAGTGTATCTGTTTCTCTTCTCATGAGAAGAGAAGACTCCCTGGAAAAGACCCTGATGTTGGGAAAGATTGAGGGCACAAGGAGAAGGGGAAGACAGAGGACGAAATGGTTGGACAGTGTTCTCGAAGCTACCAACATGAGTCTGACCAAACTGCGGGAGGCAGTGGAAGACAGGAGTGCCTGGCGTACTCTGGTCCATGGGGTCACGAAGAGTCAGACACGACTAAAGGACTAAACAACAACAGTGTGTCTGTTTAGAAGTGGAAACTACTACAATGAAAACAATTAATGGAACTGTAGCAGAATATGTGGGTCTTTCTGCTCTACTTGCACAATCACTTCTTTGAGTCCTGGTATGGTACTTATTTTTCTTTTTTGTGTTGGTGGTAGATTTTTTTTAAAAAAAACCTAAACATAATTTGGCCCAGAACGCCATATTTATTTGTTTGCGAATCTTAACCTGGGACAAATACGGTAACCGTCTCCTGGCACCAACGAGCAGGAAAAGGCATGCCTTACTGTGGTGCATTTTCATGTCCAGAAGGGGTGTGAATCAGCTTCATGAGTTGTATACATTTCCTACCCATAAATTACTTCCCCCAAAGCAGGAATGCTCCTTGAAGTCCCGAAGACATTACAAAAGTCACTACCCCTTCCCCGACCCCAGAAAGCGTTATTCTTACTGTCTTTCCTTTTCAGCAACTGTATTTCATGGAATTGCATTTCATGGAATATTAGTTTCAGCAGCCTTCCACTCTATTATAATATAAGTAAGTGTGGTGATCACACTGGGTCCCTGGACGTTTAACGGTTGATTGATCCCTGTGCCACCACGGTAATCACTGAGTAATCACTGAGTCCAGTAAGGGTTTTGAAAGTGAACACAAAACTTCACTTTATTTCTTACAGAGTAACAAGCATATGGTTTCTCAGGTAGTATTCAGTCAATATATTAACTTAGTTCCTATACCGGCCTAAACCTTCCTATACTTTCCACCCTCAAGTTCACACTTCAACCAACCTCCTCCCAGTTTCCAACCAACTGCCTTAGTTCTTATCTGATCCTCTCAGATGCTTTCTCTCACACAGACTAAACCAACCCACAGCCTCCCCTCACAGAACTCTCCACTCTCTCAACGACAGCTCTCACAACTGTCTCTCAATTCCTCAACTCAACTTCAACTGCCTCTTAACTCCCCAGGACTTGTCCTATAACCTAACTGACTCCACACCCTGGGTTCCTTTTGGATATACATTTAACCCTTTCACACACAAACTAGGATTACATCACTGGCTGTAAGAATCATGATAGTCCCCTGCCAACAGGAATTAGGTAGGATTAAGGCATTTTATCCCTTTAGGAGGGCATATAAAAGGCTATGGTGATTATCATCCAGTTGGAGGTGCAAGTGGAACGATTTTCCAAGGAGGCATTGCTTCCTGGCCCTTCAGTCCTGCAAGTGGTCAAGGCAAAAGAATGAAATGAGGAAGCTCAACCATCTCCCCATATAGACTCAGACTTCTGATTTGATGCCCTCCTATCAAATCTTTTACTCGCTGAACACCCATCCTTGAACATTGCTTTTCATTTGTGCCTTTCATATTTGATACTCTGATACAAATCTCTGAGTGGTGTAAGATTCCAAGGGTTCTGGGATTGAGGCCCAGAGGAGATTATGGCATCTTTGTGATATATGTTTTTTTTTTAACATCTACATCTACAACCCGAGCCTACGATGGAGGGGTTCACAGTAAGAAGGTCTTGTTTCTCCCAAAGCCACAGCCTTGGATTCAAACAGAAATCAAATGTTGCTCTGAGTCTTTCTCCAGTTGCTTTACATCTAGGTCACATCACTCCCACACCCAACTCCAGGCTCTGGCTTTGTCTGCTGAGAGAGTGGCCTTTTGCCATCTCCCACCAGAGTCCCTTAATCCCCCATCACCTCACTAGAAAGCGAGCCTGGCTATTTCCTGGAATGGGAAGGCATGATTAGCTTTTAACATTTGCTGGATCCAGAGATTAGCAGGATCTCACATACAGCCTACTTCCACACGCCCCACCAAAAACTCATTTATTTATTTGTTTATTTCCCACTCATCTGACTGGATTTCCCAAGACACTGGGTGGTTCCCAACAGAATACTAAAAATAGAATCAAACATTAAAAACTTCCCTAAACAGGGCTGACTTCAGATGTCTTCTAAAAGTCTTACCCCTCCCTACCCTCTGACTATACATAAGGGTCTGGTGACTTCTGTTTCAATGTATTTGAATACTGGTAAGTGTGCATGCACACGAAAGCTCATACCAGTGGCAAACTTAGTTGGTCTCTAAGGTGCTACTGGAAGGAATTTTTTTATTTTTTGTTTCGACTATGTCAGACCAACACGGCTACCTACCTGTAACTTCTAAAAGTCTGTAACTTCACTTCTCACAGTGAGGGAACCACCAGAAGGCCCTCGGTGCTGGACCTCTGTGTCCGGGCTGAACGATGGGGGTGGAGATGCTCCCTCAGGTATATTTGGGCCAAGACCGTTTAGGGCTTTAAAGGTCAGCACCAACACTTTGAATGATTAAGTCTCAGAGGATGCAACCCTGGTCTGGTTACAATCCCAGGTCAATGAGTACAGGGTACAATGAGTACCCTTGTACAGTGCCCCCCTGTACAGTGCCCCCCTCCCGTCACAACACTTTCCCTGCAACTCTTTTGTGCTTCCAGCCCCTCCAGCCTTGTTGTAGCTACTATCAGTAACTACAGAGAAAATGGCACACTCTATTCTAAAAATTGAAACTATCTACAATATACAAAAAGGGAATATACATTGCTGTGCCCCCCCCCCGCATTATAATTATGCTTCAGAGCTTTAGTTGGTGGTAAATATATTATTAATCTATAGGCAAGTGTTTATATTTTTTACTGCTACTGTAAGTAATAAACAGCTGTGATATACTGCAGCTGTTGAAGGATGTGAAACACTGTCAAAGATTAAACCTAGAATTGCACACTTAGTAGGATCAAAACGGATTAGAAGCATTTGAAATATGAAATTATGGCATAATTAGGCAAATGGGAACACATCTTTCTTGTGCAAACATAATCCATGTTACAATGTTCAGAATATACAAGCAAAGCACAAAACTGTTTGGTAAACTTGTAGAACAGTAGGGTTTCTGGTACCTTGAAGGTTATGTTTATATGTCACCCCCACAATTTGCACTCTTTAAAAGTTCTCATTGTCTCAGTCCCAAGCCGATTATTTTGTTAATTTCCCACATGTGGCTCAGATCTATTTTCCACCGCCACAATTCAATGTGATGTATTGCATTAGGCATGTGTGGATCAATGCCACCGTCCTGCTCATCCCTTCTTTCCATGAAGTAAATATCATATTACATGCTTTGTTTAAACTTCAGAGCTTCTGGGACTGGGTGAGGCTTGGGGACACTCATGCTGGAGGGCATAACAGCAGGTGTGTAAGCAACTCCCATAGCTGCAGCTGTCATTGCCATGCTTTGCCACAACCCCACCTTGCCTTTGTTGAATCAACAGAATATGTTTGCATGGGTGTGACTGTAGAACAGAAGTAGATTGGGATCTACTTGGCATTTTCAGCTTTCAAATTGGGACTATACAGCTTGGGACAAGGATCACCTCTTATATGCCCAATCAACAGCTTCAATGTGTAGGTGAGAGTGTCCTGCAGATACCACCTTTGTAGGAGGTCCATTCCTTGCAATACAGTGGTACCTCGGTTTATGAACACAATTGGTTCCGGAAGTCTGTTCATAAACTGAAGCGAACTTTCCCATTGAAAGTAATGGAAAGTGGATTAATCCGTTCCAGACGGGTCTGCGGAGTACTCAACCTGAAGCGTACTTAACCCGAAGCATGGGTGTAATTGGTTCCGGAAGTCTGTTCATAAACTGAAGCGTTCATAAAGTGAAGTGAACTTTCCCATTGAAAGTAATGGAAAGTGAATTAATCCGTTCCAGATGGGTCTGCGGCGTTCGTAAACCAAAAATTCGTAAACCAAGGTGTTCATAAACCGAGGGGAACCAGGCAGAGGGCCTTCTTGGTAATGGCACCCGTCCTGTGGAGCACCCTCCTATCAGATGTCAAGAAAATAGACAACTATCTGACTTTTAGAAGACATCTGAAGGCAGCTCTGTTTAGGGAAGTTTTTTAATGTTTGATTTATCATGTTAATATTCTGTTGGGAGTTGCCCAGAATGGCTGGGGTAACCCAGTCAGATGGGTGGCATACAAATAATAAAATTATTATGAATTATTATTACTCTTCTTCTGGCTTCATTGCTGAAATAAAGGCTTGGGGAATGTATTTTGTGGGTAGAAAGCCTCGCTCACTTGTGATACTGAAAACAAAACCCTGGGCTGTACAGAGACACCTTTTCCTCAGTTCTAAATACATGTTCAGTCACTGCTTGGTGCCTTGCTCCAGCTCATGGAGTTAATGGGTCCATCCCAAAATAGATCCCACAAGCCCTAATTCTGCTTATCATTGCTATAGAGCAGGTATCCCCAAACTGCGGCCCTCCAGATGTTTTGGCCTACAACTCCCATGATCCCTAGCTAAGAGGACCAGTGGTCAGGGATGATGGGAATTGTAGTCCAAAAGCAGCTGGAGACCCAAGGTTGGGGAAACTCTGCTATAGAGGAATCACACCCACTGTTTTTTTCAGCCCTGGGTTCCTGAACTTCTCATGTGGGTGCTATTTTGCCATTACAAGAGAATGAGTGAGTTCCGGCACCTCTTTTTCTAGAATAGCACCGACCACAGGCATGCAAGTATCTCATGCAGGAGCTGAGCTCAAACACTTAGGTCCCCAAAGTATTTTGGGTCCTCAGCACAGAGCTTTTGCAAACCAACTTCGCGGCAACCGGACCTCAACAATGCACACCTGCATTTACAAACCCCAAGCTTGAGAGTCTGATGCCTGGGCAAGAGTGTTACAAGACGCAGAGGTGGTTAAAGAAGCTCTGTTGTTGCACACAGTACTTTTGAGCTGGTGAGGCAGCGAGCAAAGTGCCAACATTTTGGCCACCGGACGCCTCTGCAAAGGAGCTAGCTAGGCCCCAGGATGCAGCGCAGCCGGGAGGAGCCGGTTCCTTTCCTCCTCCACCAGGCGCCGCCGCAATTCCACCGATCGGTCAGCAAGCGGCGCCAGATTTCGATGATTCACGCCGAGCCCGCGAGGAAGCACGCGCGCACACACAGCCCGGCACTTACACAAGCGCACACAAAGCGGCTGGGCGAAAGCTGGAGCGGGGCTCCGACGCCGAGCCAGCGGGGAACGGCGGCGCAAAGCGAGGCGGAACGGGTGGCAGCGCGCGGAGAACGGCAAAGCCCTCTGACCGAAGGTGAGTGCGCCTGGAATAGCTCGGCAGGGAAACTTGCAGGCTGCTTCTCGCGCCGCCCTTGAAAGGTACTGGCAGCACCCGCGTCTCCCTCAGAGCGTCCTTTTATTCCCTCAGCCGGAGGGGCGGCTGCTTTTCTTTGGGGAGGAGGCGCAGGGAGGGGCTCCCAAGGTAGGTCAAGCCCGTGAGGAGAATCCCTACTTCTGCCACTCAAACTTTCCCGGGAACCCTCCGCCCTCCCTTCCCGGTATGACTGCTGCTGCCTTGGCAGTTTTGGTTTCATCTCGAGGTTCCTCTGACGGAGCGCCCTGTGCGGTGAGCGAAGCTCGCGCAGGAGACCATCAGCTGCGTCTCCCATCAAATGCGTGGCTCTCCCGCCTCCCTTGCCCCTCCTAGAGCTATTAAGTCGCTGTGTTTTAAACGCTTGCCTCTTTTTCCTTTTCTTGTGGACTGATTGATTGAGACAGGTATTTGTCCCTGTTCTCTCTCCCCCCCCCTCACCTCCTTTCTTTTCTTCCTGCTTTCTCCCTCTCCCAACCACCCCGCACCCCGTTTTGCAGATGCATAGGATATTGGCCATAGTTGTTTGGTGTTTTCTGCAAGTGGAAGGCAGGCATCCAGAAATCATCCCTGGGAGCAGCAACAATGGCAATTTCTTGGACAATGACAAATGGCTGAGCACTGTTTCCCAATATGACAAAGATAAATATTGGAATAAGTTCAGAGATGTAAGTACTCCTGTTTTTCCCCTCCAAGCTGGTCCTTAGAGATTTTTTTTTCTTTGCTAGAGACTGTCTGATGGTTCAGGTGTGTTGTTTTGGTGGGGTCAGAGGGATGGGTATATGTCAGTGGTTGCTGTAGATTTGGAAGAAGATCCTCATCCTTTAAGATCAGCTGTGTTTGTCTTCTTACTATTAGTATTCTGTATATGTTTGGTTAAGGACTCATTTTCTTGGTGTTCAGTTTTTCCTTAGGGCATAACTTTCAGAGAACTTTCTGTGTGCCTGTGTTAAGAGATTAGTTGCTCTTAAATGCAACCTTCTAGAAAAAAAAGGATGCAAAACTATTTACCCACTCAAGCCACAAGGTGGTAAACACCTGAAGCTTTCTTCATGCACATGTGGCAAGAGACCAAAGCAGAAGATTCTATTATCTCAATTCTGCTCTCAGGGATATTTGTTATGGTGTCTGTATTTCTCTGCCTTGGCATACTAAACATTCAGGAATGATTTCAGCTAACATTGTTACTCCAGTTTATGGATTGTGCATAAACATGCATGCATTTGTTTGGGCGGGGAAAATGTATTTCATAACCAAAACTTTAGGGAAAATGAACACTTCGAGAAACAATTCCATTGTGATTAACCTCCCCAGGATCAGTAAGGGGGGGGATGAAATGGCTTTGTTACTAAGGCTAGGTATTTGAGAAGCTTAATGCAACCCATTTAGAAATGTCTAAAGGAATATTGTGGTAAGCTATTAACAGATTCAATCTCCTTGCAGTTGGTATAAGCAAGGGCATTATGCCAAGTGGATTGTAGGGAGATGGCTGGGAATAATTGGTCACCTGGTGTTCTAAAAACAATGAGGCAGATTCACAGCAACATTGATCTGCTTATGCCAGGCCTTATGGGAAAAATAAGAGCAGATTCTTAAAAAGATGGCATTTACTTGACTATGACTATTGCAATCTGTTATTTAGTGCAAGCAGTTCTCCAATTAAGTAAAGCCTCAGTTCAGTCCCATTGATGCTATGTTCATTTTTATTCAACTTCCTTATATATATTAAACAAAATTCTAAGTTTACATTGAACCATGAGTGATAAATGTATCTAAGCAGGAGGAGGTGTTATGATTCAGTTAATGTTTCTGACTGAATAAGGATTGATCTATATGGTCAGAACTCAACAGGAATTTTGCTATTGAGTCTAGTGGATTTGACTTGCAACCTTTTTAAGAATTTTATTGAATAAGTTAAAGCATGCAGTGAAAGAGTGGCCTTCTCCAGTCTCTGAGCGGACTCTCCAGGAGATGGCAAAATATTCTCCACATCTGCTCATTTCAAACCACCAGTATGTTTGGCCTGTGGTTGCTAACTGGCAAGGGGAGGGGAGTGTGGTCTTTATCTGCCCCCTTAATAAAGGTTTTATGTGCAGAAAAGAGAAAATTATATTTTCCATGGTATGAAACTAAATATATTTAGCAGTCTGTGGGAATCAGCAAGAGATAGCAGGATAACTAATGGACTAAGTCCAAAAGTTGGCAGCCCTTTGCTTAGCACACATCAAGGATACTACAGCAAGGAATACAGGTATATTTTGCAGCAAATGTGGGGAAGGAGATAAGTAAGGTGTGTAACACATGGATGCTACATTTACCTGTTTACATGTTTATTGACCATCCATTAACAGCACTCTTGGAGTGGCTTGCAGGTGGTTCAAAACAACCTAACATACAAAGAACTTATAACACAAACATCAGTATGGAAACCAGCACAAAGTGTTTGAAAAACATTCCTTCCACTTACCTGATAAATCAGCCTTGCAAATAAGTCCACAGCAGTTCCTAGTCTATTAACCTACCTGCTTAATAATGCCATATAAGTAATTATTTTATGGCACAAAATAAGGAGGGTAGGGATTATTCCAATTAAGGGCTTATCCACACTTCCTCTTGTCCTGCTCCTTCTCCCACCCTCCTGGGGAAACTGCTCTTTAGTGCTCAGTTGGAGTAAATGGCAATTTGGATTGTCTCTGGATTGAGATTTGTTTGGTTTTAGCACTAAAGAGCTGATTTTTCTTTGGGAAAGGAGTAGGGCAAGCAAGGGGAAAACCACTCAGATGTATGCCTAGAAAGTGCAGGTCTAATAGAAGATGGCTTGGACCAGTTCTTTCTAGGCATGGGAGAAGCAGAAGTATGATGAGTCGAGTGGAAGTGTGGATGAGCCCTTCGCTAACAAAATTGTCACCTACCTGGTCATCTTGTCACTTGTTTTTTTTTGACCTAGGTGAATAGGTGGGTGGGCTAGGCTTGATGAAACTTTCTAGTTACTGCATTTTATGTATTCCCACTGTGATTTTTTAAGACCAAAAGATAATACAGTGGTACCCCTAGTTGGGAACTCAATTCGTTCCGGAGGTCCGTTCTTAATCTGAAACTGTTCTTAACTAGAGGCGTGCTTTCGCTAATGGGGCCTCTTGCTGCCGCCGCGCCGCCGGGACACGATTTCCGTTCTCATCCTGGCGCAAAGTTCTCAACTTGAGGTAACTCTTCCAGGTTAGCGGAGTTTGAAACCTGAAGCGTTTGTACCACTGTACACTGTACCACTGTAATTTACATAAGCACATTCAAAAGTTGGTGCTGTTTAGTGGATGCAAGTAAGCTGAGAAGTTGACCTGATTGGGTTCAACTCGTTGTTTAGACTGGATTTGGATGTTTGAATTTTTCTTTTAAGTAAAATTACAAACTGATTTTTGAAGTTTCCTTGGTTTTCAAAGTGGTTTGTTGTAAGCCGGCTGAGAAACACAAACACAAAATGCATTTTGCTTTGCATCTCATTTTTAAAATATATCTTTCATTATTCTTCTCCACACCTCGTAGAGGAGTATACGGTGGTTTTGGCTGTTTGATTGGTCTCAACTACTGCTTCATGCATGGTCCAGTATGCTGTGCTTGAAGAGAGCAATTTATTTAATATGACCCATTTTCCTCAGAGATGAAAGGAGGTAGCAGAGGCATACTCTGCTATGACATTTGGGTCATTGAAATGAGCATTACCCGGAGCAGATCTAACTCATGTCATTGGGCCTAGCACACCAGAAAACTGGTAGATTGTTTCTTAGAATGTCAGGAGAAGATTGTTCACCAGTCACCATCCTTCTTCTTGAAGAGAAGTGCACATTATTCAAATTCTGCATGCCATATATGTTTAAAAGGAGATTCGAGTGCCTCAACTTGGGCAGTAATAATGCTGTCAAAAGATTATCAAGAGAAGGAAAACATTAGGGTTCAGTATGTAGGTGAATGGCCCTGTGTGTACTAAATCTTAAAACTATATAAGTAATTAACATACATGTTTCTTTCATGGCTTGGGTATTTGGTGTTTTGAGCTACCATTTGGGGCATGCATTTCATCAGAATAAGAAACTTAAGTTGCCAAACTAGATGTGCTGGGAGGTGTTTTTGCTTCAGCGAATGCCCTTCTGTGAAAAGATATATTTTTCCCGATCCTATGAGCTTTTTGCTTACTTCTGCCCTCAAGGCAACGAAATATACTTTGGTGCAGTAGAGAAGAGAAAGGAAGAGCAAGCCCTTTCAGATCCCTGTGGAACATTGCTTCCCCCTTAGGAATGGTTAACTAAATTTCAGAAGGGTTGTTTACACATTGCGTTCAACGAGTGAACAATCTCAGTATGCAAATTGTTGAGCTGTACACTTGTTCTTGCAGTTATTCACATGTAATGCTTAACAAGTGCACAGTCTGTGTACCTGGTTAAATAATACCTATAGAAACCAACAGGCTGGACACTCTTTTACTTAAATGCTTGTGCATGTGTAGAAAAGGCTTGTACCTGGGTTCAGGGTAACATGTAAACAAACCCATGGCATACCATTATCTGTTTAAAGTCATAGCCATCTGTTTTTACTATCCTTTTAGTCTATGGCTGTGAATTTTAATTATCCCATCACAATTGCAGTACTGTAAATAAAACCACAGGGATGCGGGTGGTGCTGTGGTCTAAACCACAGAGCCTAGGGCTTGCTGATCGGAAGGTCGGCGGTTCGAATCCCTGCGACGGGGTGAGCTCCCATAGCTCGGTCGCAGCTCCTGCCCACCTAGCAGTTCGAAAGCACGTCAAAGTGCAAGTAGATAAATAGGTACTGCTCCGGTGAGAAGGTAAACGGTGTTTCCGTGCGCTGCTCTGGTTTCACCAGAAGTGACTTAGTCGTGCTGGCCACATGACCTGGAAAAACTGTCTGCGGACAAACGTCTGCTCCCTCAGCCAGTAAAGCGAGATGAGCAGCACAACCCCAGAGTTGTTCACGACTGGACTTAACTGTCAGGGGTTCCAGTATGAGTTGTAATATCTGATGCATTGTGCCTGAGCAGGAAACTACAACAAAAGTAGGGGCCAGAGGTTATAAATACTGGTCCCTCTCCAAGCATCCCTGTCCCCAACCTTGAGGAGGAAGGTGTTTCTATCATCAATGCTTTTACACACACACACACACACACACACACACACACACACACACACACACACACCCTCTCAGAAATAAAGGGAGGACTCTCTCACCAGATAGCAGGATGTGCATTTTCTTTTCTTCTCTTGTGTCTTAAAGGCATTTTGTCATTAGATTGGGGAGTCTACTTCAGTCGCCTGGGCTCCACCATACCTCTGTCTTCCCTCAGCATTTTAGGATGAAAACATTGATATCCAGCAAGGAACAGGTTAATAAAAAACATACATATCCTGCAAGAGGATATTGGCTAAGAGGGCAGTTTAGCATAAGCACTACACCCCACCCCCAACCCTCCATTGCCAGCCAGAATCCAAAGCTTTCCACTTCACTGGGCTGGCACTATGTGTTAACTTCCCCTGTTAGGATCAGTGGACTTTTCTCCTAGGATATAGAGAAGGAATGGTCAGCGGCGTTGCTAGCCTTCTGGCTGCCGGGGGCGGCAAACCCGAAGGCACCCCGCTGGGGGGTGGGGCGTCTGTCGCACGCATGTGTTGTGTGCCATGACGCATGCATCATGACGCATGATGCACGCGTCATGGAGCACGACACATGCGGGTGCAGGGCGGCGGCCGCGTCGCACAGCAGCGGCAGTGGCCGTTGGAGGTGGGCAGCCCCGTCTAGCCCCTTCCAGCCTGCTGCCCCCGCCCAGCCTGCCGCTCGGGGTGGCACGCTCCCACCGCCCCCATCTTAATACGCCACTGGGAATGGTGTTTGTTACCACTTTTTTTAGTTTAGAGTGAATGTGATTCACTTCCATTGAGTTCCAAACCCTCCAACTGTCCCTGTTTTCCAGGGACAGTGCCGGGTTTACAGAAACTGCCCTGCTTTCTTTTTGATACTGTAATGTCCTGCTTTTCCTTAGGATGTCCCTATTTTCATCAGAGAAATGTTGGAGGGTAAGGAGTTCTGGTAGCTCAGAATAAAAGAAATATCCTTCTGTGCCAAAATTTAGCAGAGTAGAACCCATTCATACTTTCAAGAGAGAGCATCATGTTTTATTTTGAAGGCAACTTCCTTGAATATAATAACTCGGTGGTCAGCAATCCAAATCAGATGCATTTGGCTTCAAAATAGGAGAGCAGCTCATGGCAGGAAATCTAAATTAATAGTACTGCAATGCTTTAGCAGGAGTGATAATAAGCTTCTCCATTTGCTTTGTGCTCATAAATCAGTATTTGATAAATCTATTTGGAATAATGAATTTTAATCCAAGGAACACATATTCTGCAACTTGTGTATGCAAGAGCTAAGAAAATATTTAGACAGAGAATATTTCTATCTTCCATATATATAAAAATTGGGGAGTCTTAGAGCATGCATTAAGAAAGGTGTCATGGTCAGTACAAAACTGAAAAGCTTGAGTCATAACAGCAGAAACTTTGCAAATGTGTCAGTTTAGTCACATGTATTCAGATACAGTATTTGAAGATAAAATAGTCTAGGTTTGTATTTGCTTTATAATGCTTATGTAGAATAAAGAATATGTTTGGCACAATTTTTTAACCCAGTAATAATTACGTAGCAGTGAAGAGATGTAAATGACCTACTGAGATCATTAGGAATTTTTATTTTTAAAGCAGTTGGATTGCAGCCACAGAGGTCCAAGCAGTCAAATGATTATGTATTATGCCTGCATATAGATATTGGTCATATCTATATTTCCTGCTGCTAGGTTATTGACATGCCAAAAAAATGTTTCTTCATATTGCAATGTTTGAAAGTAGAAAATACATTGGGTGCAATGCTTTCAGGGAACTTTCTTTTATACAATGATAATGGTTGAACTGAATTATGAACAATTACAGTTATAGAACTGGACAGGGTTATCTCTGTATTTGCCGGTATGTTTTCAAGGTAGTTTTCATCAGCCTGGGCTGCATTTTAAAAAATTGTGCCCATGTTTCAAATTTGTCTGTCATCTTAGAAAGAAAGTTATAGTTTGCTTTCTGGATGTTGGTTATAGGTACCAAAAATAGCCAAGCTGCAGGGAACTATAATGATGTTGAGATTGTGCTATCTTCATGTTGAGGATGGAAACAGAAAAAGAAATATTTCAGCTTTTGGTGAATTGTTGAGTGGAGTGAAATAAAATGAAGAAAATTGACAACCTTAATATGGAAGATGGATGCCTTCAAGGATGAAAAGGGGCAAATGGGCAAATTAGATCTTAGCCAGATGTGCTTGAGATGTGAATTGTTTTTAGATTGATGAAATCCTAAACCCTTGTTAAATAAGCAGCCTCTGGGCAAAATTCTCTTTTTCAGTAACATTGGCAAAACCTAAACTGAAATGAAACAGTATTGCCAAAAGCACTTCTCTGTATCTCCTCATTAAAAAGTTGGTAAGAGACAAAACAGGTTTGGAAAACAGACCCATATTCTAGTATACAACAGTGTAGCTGTGGGTTTGTATAGCTATAAAAGAGTCAGCTTTTGAAAGTACACTACTCTATTGGGACTTGATGCTGCCCTCCTGCCATGTATTTGTGAAGAGACCATTTGATGTAGCAGCTGCAATATTAGGTTCAAGTATGAGAAACTTAAATTCATATCCCTGGAGAGCAATGAAGTTCCAGTGATCGTTATAATAAGTCACTTTCTTATTCTAAGGTCCTTTCTGGTCTTTTAAAGAGGCCCCGATACTGTCTGGTTTTGTGGAAAAGAAGCTTCCAAACACACACACACACCGTTCAGGGCCATCTACACTGGCTCTCCCTCTTCTGGGTAGATGTTCTGCCTCCCTTGTAGTTACATAGAGAATAAATCAGACTGGTAACCCCTTGCTGTACGTATAATCCTGTGTCATCCTGGTTTCTCTTTTCCTCTGCTTCCTTTGCTGACCTTTGTTCTTAATTTAGATTGTAAGTTCCTTGGGGCAGGAACCTGCCATCTTCATTTGTTACTCTGTAATGCTCCATGAAAAAAACAGGTGGCAAAATCTTATAGAACCAAGAAGTAATATGAGGCTGGGGCTTAGTGCAGCTTGGGGACATCCCCAAGCTGTGCTAGCTCCCACTTTGCATGATCCATTGACCCCTAGCCGAGAGGAGAAGTGATGGCATTATTACTTCCTAACTTTGCTGAATGCATTGAAACATATAAAACAGGTATAGCAAAACAAGGGAATGCCTGCAGGCTGAGCTGGTTTCCGCCTTGCATGTGATGAGGCTTGCTTTTTCTGTAGATTATCGGAAGTGGGGATAAATTTAGAGTTCAGTTCAGGACCCAAAACTAACATCCGGAGGGATTCAAGGAACCAGAGTAGAAATTTCAGTAAATGGGATGCGGGAAGGGAAACCAGTGCATCACAAAAATTAAAAACCAAACACTGCAAGCATTTATGAGATATTAGCATCTGTCTGTCTTGAGAGACAATGGGCTTTGCCTCCGGGGGTGAACTCCAACTGCTGTGTTAGCAGCACCAAAGTGATCTCCCTGTTGTGCAAGCCTGGGTAGTGTGTATGGAGGTCCTGGGCTGGTGTCCAAGGGAAAGCACAGCAATATGTTTGGCACCAACTTGGCTGCAGGAGTTGATGGAAGGAGGCATTCAAGGTGCCATCCAACAGTCTTAGGGACTCCACTTCAGATTTGTGTAGGCTTTACTCCTTAGCTTTTTCTTCTCCTGAAGATATCCAGGAAGACAACAGAGGTTTAGGATCTGAATTTTCCTTCTCTTAGAAGGGCTACCTTCCCAGGCTGACAAACTTCATCTGCCCCTCACTTCCCTCTACAGTGCATGCAGAAACAGTCTTCTTGACTGTTGGACCCACTATTGGTCTCAGCTGCTCAATCTTCCAGAGCCTGTCTTCACATTCATGGGAAATCCATAACTCTCTGAGGGTTTGAGATCCATCGGCTACCCTCACCTGGTTTAGCCAGCTTGTTTAAGCCCTTTCCTGGGCTATGGGTGTGTTGAATGGTGACACCTTCTAGAAGACACAAGTGAGATCTGAGTGCAAGGTGAGTACCAAAGGTGGACAAACTACCCCGGAAGGAGCACAATGTGTCCCCTACCACAGGTACTACCGTGTTTCTCATATTATAAGACATGTCTTATATTTATTTTTTCCTCAAAAAAACACACTATGGCTTATTTTCAGGGGATGTCTTATATTTTTCCTCCTCCTCCTGCCATGGCCGGCATTGCTGCTGCGCCTATCACTATGTCTTATTTTCGGGGTGTGGCTTATATTCCTTGAATGCTTAAAAATCCTGCTATGGCTTATTTTATGGGTATGTCTTAAAATATGAGAAACAGGGTACCCCTCCCCTAACCATCCCATAAACCCCATAGAGCCCCTGAACATGCCTGATCTCATCTCGCAGGGTGCTTGGATGAGAGAAAATCTGAGAATACTGGGTGCTGTAGGCTTTTATCTCATGAAATGTATGTGTTATATCATCTTGTTAATAAATTTGATCTAGTTTTAAATGACCTAATAGCAAAGTTACTGTTTGTCCAGGATGATATAAAGCAGAATTTGGTATGCTACAGGTACCTATACTTTTCAAAATCTGGTATAGTTAGCATACCAAACATTGCATATCTAATTTATTTTTTATACAAACCCCTTCTCTCAATTATTTCCCAGACATAGTACTCACCATGTTGTTAACCAGTGTGTCTAAATCTTGATTTCAGTTTTACCAAATTACTTTCCCCTCAAATTCCTGAATAATGTCACTTCTTGGTTATTGCTTGAAGAAGTTTGTTCTGCCAGTCGGACATTTAAAAATTTGAATGTTCATTTGAGCGGGGTTGCTATTCCATAGTGGGATTCAAGGGCAAGTGACGTTTTAAGAGGCAGCTTATAGTTAAAATAATTCCTAAAGTTGTGCAGCAGAGGCTTTGTCAGGGAGGCAGCTTGGGTTAGTAGATCAGTCTTTTATCTGTCACCTAAGCTGTTTGGTTTGTAATCCATTGTAGCAGAAAATCAGTCTCATTAAATGGGCGCAAATGACTTAAATTAATTTTGTGGAATCCTATTCATATCTACTCAGAAGTAAGTACTACTGAGTTCAGTTGAACTTACTACTCTTAGGTAAGTGTATAGTATTGCAGTCTTAGTTTATTTAATGATCTAAGCACCATAAATTCACCCTTCTCCTTCTTCGACTTATTCAGCCCTTCCTCCGTGTTTTCTCAGAATGCACACATTTTAACATGGGTATGAAAAAATTTTCTTTTGCATTTCTCCCAGGCTAGGACTCTGGAGAGTAAGACAGCAAATGATAGATGTGTAAAAATGTCCTTGGTAGTGTAAACACTGAAGTCAGTTCAACTGTCCTTGTTCAGTGTGCTTGCTATATGCTTGTAGCAGGTTAAGAAGAGGACAGTGAAAAACTTTTGAGAGGCATTTGCAATAATATTGTGTTGTATCCAGCTAAACCAGGCATACCCAAACTGCGGCCCTCCAGTTGTTTTGGACTACAATTCCCATCTTCCCCGACCACTGGTCCTGTTAGCTAGGGATCATGGGAGCTGTAGGCCAAAACATCTGGAGGGCCGCAGTTTGGGGATGCCTGAGCTGAAAAATCATATGCCCAGAACAACATTTGCAAGAACAGTGGAACTTTCCCTCCATCTCTTCCCCTTCATTCCCCCCCAAAATTCTCTCTGCAGTTTTACCCAACTTACGGAGCAGGCTTAGAGTCCAGGGGGAGCAGAGGGAGATCTTTTGTGCTTGCAGAAGCCATTCTGTGCACAAAATGATTTAGTTTGGCTATAAGCCAACATTATCACAGCACTATTGGGCAATATGTATTTATATACAATCTTACATTTTTGGCCTGCTGTCTGAAATTGTCCTGTAAATAATTTGAGATTGTGATGAAAACCACAAATCTCTATTTTGTTAGTTTGGGGATATGTTCTTACAGAAGATTCCAAAGCAAAATCTTAGTAGCACCTTTTTGCTAACAGAAGCACATGAATAATCCCTACACAATCAAGATTTTATAACTTGGGTATCCCAAGTGATAGCCAGCTTTTCCAAACCTATTATACTCAGAACATCCTGACCTGTGTAAGAATTCTATTACTTTTCTAGTGCTCTCATATGTACCAGGATGCAATATACTGTCTCTTAGATTTCATTGAAGCTTTGCAAAGCTTATTCATTGTGCTATGCAAACACTTTGGTGTAGCTATGAGTAATAATCATAAAACATAGAAAAGAGATTGCCTTGTAAAGATAAGAAAATGAAAGATAATAACAAAATGAAATTGAGAATAACATTTTCAGTGAAGGTGTGCATTCCGTCTTCCAAATGTAATTGTATTAGACTTGGGAAACTTTGTTTCATGCATGCTTATCTAACTTTCTTCTCTTCCTCAACATAAGAAAAAATAATAGTTATGGTGAAAACTGGGGCCTCCTGTTATTACATCTAGGGGGGAAAACCTCTGGTGTAGCTCATGACCCAGAGTGTATTTGTAAATCCACCTAGGCTTTTTGGAGCTTGGGTTTTAATTCTCATGTAGATAAGGTTCCCATACGGTAAACTGTGGTTTAACTATGCTCAGTGGAAACAAAACAATGTCAAACCAAAACTGATGAATCTGGACCAACCGTAGATAAGATTAAGCTCAATTTAAAGTTTGGATGACATACTAAATTGGGGTTAACCTAAATGGAAAGAGAAGCTCTTTAATTCATTGCCATATGGCAGTTGTTGTCCATCACATCACGCTGATGTTTAAGCTTCATTCTGGATAGATGAAATCAGATATAATTACATTTTTGTAATTTTATCAATATATTATATGTTCATACTTTTTGGAGAGGCTTAAAGATGCATTTCATCATTGTGCACATGCCAGTAGTACTTTACATAAGTTTTTGCTCTCCCCAAATTCTAAGTTCAAGTGTGGATTTGCAAATCCTTCTTTTCTCTTATCAATATGACCTAGGCCTCTGTAGCTTCTGGGTGCTATCCAACTAGTGTGTCCCTTCAGTGCAAGAACGTCCCTTTCTGCAATGGAACTCCCTTTTCGCTCCTTGCAAGCCCCACACCCTTGCCAAAGCTGTTCTGGAGGGTGAGGGGTAGCAAGCAAAAGAAAAGATGGCAAAACTTGAACCTGAGATCTTCTGCATGCAAACCATGTTCTCAGTGGCTGAGCTATATGCACCCCCTGCAATCAACTAGTGTCCCAGTTGAAACTGAAGTGACAGCTTCTCATTCCTAAGGCATACTTTCTTGATTAGGGACATTCCCTGGAATTCTGTATTAAACCTGAATATTTGCTCAATATTTCAACAGCAAGGCTTCTTTTTATTATCTGATCCTTTGTAAGCTTAATATCACAGATGCATCAACCTGATGCCTTGCTCATCCTCATTGTTCTGTCCTCATCTGCTGCTTTTTATATAATTGGCCACAGAGGACCTTCTTTTAGCTTTCTGCTCTCCATTATGCTTATCATGCTATTATTGAATGACTTTCAAGGTAAAGTCTTGTACAGGTTTTTTCCCCTTCAAAGAGAACTGTTGGTTTCATCATTTAGTTGTTATAGAGCATATGGAATTCAGCTTTATATAGTTGGTACATAGAAGTAGTTTTAAAAGCTGCTTAGCTTGTCATCCACCAAGGTGAGCATGACCAGCTAGCCCTGTATGACGGCCAATGGTAGTCTCAATAAACTGCACTTAAGGAGTACAGTTAGTTGTCCCTCATGGTTTCAGAAGCCTGACTCATTTAAACTTAGAAGTCAGGCATTTAGAATTGCTGTTCCCATGCTGTGGGACACTGTTCCAATGAGTAGACGTTCAGCAGGCATCCTCACAGCTGACTTTCAGATGTTTTTCTTTATGCCAAGAGGCCAAATTATTTGCTTAAATTTCCTTAAGCTGAGCTAGTATTTTAATGATATTTTGTATTGTTTTCATATTTTATGTTCCATTGTATTTGTGATTGCCGTGCATTGCCTTGACATTTTATGAATGGCAAGTTTTATCTCTTTTTTTTTGGATGCCTGGATGACACCATGGAAACAGGTCAAAAACTCAACAAGTCATGATACATAGCTAGTGGGATGCATTTGGCTTCTTTTCATACTTCAAATTGAAGAATAGGGTATTAGGAATTGCATCCAAGAGGAAAACGTCTGCATACCATATTTTAAGGCCCAGCTGCTACAAGCTGAATTTTGCATATATAATTAATGCTGATATGCATTAATTCTTTCTGTAATCTGTAGGTGATAATTATAAAGCGCTTTGATCATAAGATGTACCTTTTAAATAATATGTATTGGATCATTAGTTTTATTCAGTACATGCTTTTTCAGTACAGAATATTGGTCAATTAAAACTTGTCCTGGAAAACTAGAGCTTTCCCACTTTTTCACTTCTGTAATAAAGTACTGGATGATCATTGGAAAAGCAGTGTGTAGTATTATTATCCCATGTGTCTTTGTAATTATATGTGTGGAAGTAGTTTCCTTTTTTGTGTGTGGAGTACAACTTAATCATCAATGAGCAAGACCTGCAAAATAACTAATTTTCTTCAAATATTTTGACAGTTCACATTGCTTTCATTGTACATTGGTCCATTACCCAAATACCAGGGTGTATGTGTATAGCTATTTCAAAATCTTCAACACTTAAACCAGGCATTTCACTTCACACAGCATGAGGATCACCTGATCTAATCCTTCATAGTTTTCCTCCAGTTCTTACATATTCCACACTGAGGTTCAGTGAAGTGGACACACTGTATTTATTAGTTTAAAACTGTTAAGATTGCAAACCACAAATAGCTCATTCTGGAATGATCCCAATGAGTTAATTTGGAATACACCAGAGAAGAAATATATTGTCATTGTGCCTTCCAAATGACATTTAGTTTGGTTTCCCTTGTGTTTCTAAAAAATGTGAAACCTCACAGGGACTTCTCTTCTTATTTCTATCTGTCCCAGAACTGAAACATAAATGTACAAAACCATGCTAATCAAACCAACGCACTTGCAGATGTAGAATGACTAGTTTCTGCCTAACTCTCCTAACATCTGTGTCTACTGCACAAACTGCTATGTTGGCATTCAATAAGTCCCGTTGCTTTCATCTGAGTTTTATTTCTCTACAGATGGAAAAGGATGCTTCACTGCTACCATTTTAGGTCCACAGTTGTATATAACTCAGTGGGAACCACTAAATTTGAAGGAAAATTCTGTGTATGTGTGTCATAAATTAGTTTTCTACATTTAATTTTATAGCCATGTGTGGGAGTCCTGTGCAGTTACTTGGACACATTGATGCATATACAAAACTTAAGAATATAATATGAACAGTAACTCATAATTTCCCTTTTTTGAATGATGGGTGCCATAAACATGTTTTAAATAACTAGAAATTATCTACCGGTAAATTAGAAGTATAATTAGAAATATAAATCAAACATTTATATTGACTGTTGCTACTTCTCTGCCCTCTTATAAATTACTGTGTTTGTGCCCTTAAATATATATATATATACACGTTGGTCCCTTTACCATATGTTTTCCTTTAAAGAACTTGAGTTTTCAATAGCGCACCCTTTTTCCTGCCTGGTCTTGATGCCACAAGGAGCTGTCCAGTGCTGAATAATTCTACAAGCACCTCATTGAGTTACTGAGGAAAGCCAGCTTGTATTACATGAAGAGTGCTTTAATGTAGGAAAGGTAACCCAGTCACTGACTCCTAGGTATCCTGCGTATAATTAGCATTGTCTTTGATATCCCCCGCCCCACTACCATGTAGGAGCGCCTTAAGTAATATTTTGCTGAATGCATATCAAACATCACATTTTCATCATGTTGTCTCTCCCTAGGGGAGCTGCACAGCAGCAAACAACTTTAATATTAGTCCTCTCTCACTCTGTCTTGCCTGTCTGGGCTTCACTTTAAATGGAGAACTGCAAGTCCATTTGTGGAAGGAGCACATGTTAAATTTCTTAACATTTTTGCTGAGGTAATGGCAAAAGTTTTTTACATTCGTAATCAGAAGTGGAACAGATGGCATAGTCCTAGTTTTATCCACTAAACATTCCAGTAATACATACTTAGTTTATCTTGCTTAGGTTTATACAAAGACAAAACAGTGCTTTAAAACAGATACAAAGTACTAAAAGAAATACTTTTGGCTAATTGAGCAAGCCAGATCAATGTGCATAAAATATACTGCCTTGTATAAACCACCATACTGGCAGGGCGATGAGAATTCACACTGTGAGGGTGGGAGGGGAGAAGCAGTAAGGGTATAGATGCTGAGGGCCAGGATCTAAGAAGCATTGGTAGGGATGAATGTATTCAAAGCAGAATAACACATCCTTTTGCTGCTTTTCAACTTCCAACTTATGCTAAGCTTTTCTTCACAATCTAGTGACAACTAGAAAAATGAGCAACCCAAATTTTATTTAGCTGACTTTTATTTGTTTATTGGAAAGTGATTTTTTTGTCAATTTTGAAGTTCTTAACAGTTTCAGGGAAATTGGGATTGTATATCTGATGTTGAAAACATGCTAATAGTGGCATGTTTGCCATTATTTGGCCAACCTCTAGCCAAAAGTTGTTATTTTTGTGTATTGCAGAACAGCAAAAGTTTTCAGTTTGGTCTTGCTTTATCAGTGATATATTTTAATGTGTTTACTTCCTCCTTTTGGGAAAACAAAAACAAAAAACATTTATTCTCATCTTTTCTGTCTTCACATTAGTTCTTCAAAGCCAGGAAATGTGTGAAGGAGTTTTGTAAGCTTTTCACAGTGATACTAGTTCTACATAGAAAGCCAGAGGGCAAAACAAAGTGGTTTCTTTTGGTCCATGTAATCTACTTAGAAAGCAGTTGTAGCCTTACGGGCACAATCACAAGGGTCTATGTGAGCTACTGTTCAGGAAGATAAGATTTTAGATGCAAAAGCTGCCTGGTGATTAGTTGTGAGATGGTCCTTTGTACAAATTTCAAATGGGAAAAAATGAGTTTTTCCTCCCTTCTGTGTGAGAAGGAGAACCACTTTAAAGTACTCTATTTCTCTAATCTAACAGATATATTATTTTTATATCCTGAAGAGACTGGATGGATTATTGCATCCTGTCCTATATTGCCAGGATCAGTTGGTTTTATTTTTCCAATTTCTTCTTGGTTCACAATCAGATGGCTTCAGAAAAAGCCAAAGATAAATGACATTTTGGATGCTTATCTTGTAAGATAGCTTATATTTATCTTCAGGCTACAATGAATAGAGCATTCTGATAAACATAGCAGTCATGTTTTATACTGTACTTTCATTCCTTGAACTTCTAAAGGAGAGAGAGAGAGAGAGAGAGAGATGATTCTGACAAAACAGGGATGGCATCTTCAGGTGTATACAATTACAACTTCTAAGTGTATAGTGTCTATTTCACTTCCAGTGAAGTAATATTTTGTGATGCATTCCTCTGTTCTGTATGGAAAACTGTAAATTTTGATGCTACATTGCAGACAACATCTTCTGTGTGCCACTTGTAATGTCCTGTATTTCTTCACAACCAGAATCACAAGAAATGCAGAAGCAGAAATATAAGAGTTCCAGTGCTGGGCAAGAACAAAGTTATTCTATCTCCCAGGACAAATTGTTGGAAATAGTGGTCAGGGATGGTGAGAGTTGTAGCCAGCAACATCTGGAGAGCAACAGTTGCCCTGTCCTTCTTTTGAGGAATCATAGAATCATAGAGTTGGAAGAGACCACAAGGGTCATCCAGTCCAACCCCCTGCCAAGCAGGAAACAAACTGTAAATTTTGTTAAAAAGTTAAAAAGAAATACCACATACTTTAGATAGCAGCTGAGAAGTTCAGCTCAGCTTTAAGAGTTTTGTGAAGTCTTTCAAAATAACATTCCATGACAAATTGCTCTAGTTTTGCATGGTATTCATTTTTGTCGTTTATAAACATATTGGTTTATTTTATTGAGCTTGCAGAACTGGTGAATAAGTGAACTGATTCTTGTTAATTCGCTTTTTGTGTAAGCATTAAAAATAAGTTTGAAATAATAAGAAATAGCTGCTTAGATGTTTTATCACACTGGCTAGGCACACTATGAACACCAGAACTAAGCCTGTGAGCTAGTGACTTTTTTCATACCCGCTTAATATAGGAATGGGCATATTTCTGCAGTATGGTAAGAGTAGCCCTGAACTGTATCCTACTAAATTAGTCATGTCCATTAATTTCATTGTGTCTACTCTGAGTAGGATTTTTGAATTGCAAGGACTGTGTCAGAGTTTTCAATTGTTCTCTCTAGTCTGGAACCCTATGCACAGTAACAGCTAAGAGCAATTTCCGAGTAGACATGCAAGACTTGTGTTATAGCTACCCTCTTCTCAAATTTTTATTACTTGCTATTTTCTCATAAAGCATGAACTTGTACATGTTGATATAGGGGTCCAAAGTTAGGGAACTAATACTGGCACGAGTACTATATGAATATATTGTATATATCATATAGTCCTAAGTGAAGCCAATCCCTGCCAAAAGCAGGGTTGGCAGTCAGGGTTGAATTTAAATTTGGTTTCAAATGCAAGCCCTGCTTTAAGCAGGAATCTCAGCAGCCCTACCTTGGTTTCAAGCCATGGCCGCAGTTGAAGAAAGGAAGAATCAGCAGTGCTCTTAGTGTTTGAAATTTGCCACCTGACATCTCATGACACCAGGTGATTAAGTGGCCTGTGGAGGGTGGGCCAGATCTCCCCTCTGACCTGTACATTGGCACCAAGGGTTGATTCAGATATTCTTGAAATCACTTCTCCACATTTCCTTTTCCTACTACACAGATAGGCAACTGTGAAGCACAACATCATCCTTTTCTTTCGGGTTATGTTAGCTAGAAGCACATTTGGTGCAAAAAATTGAAAAGCCTTTTCACATCTGAGTGCCCAGCACAAAGTTCCTCTCAGCTATATACAGTCAGTTGCAGTGCAGACCTAGGAATTCCCAGTATCATGACCCTTTTATCGATCACCATACTTCATGTTATTAGTTTAGTCTGTTTGTGAACAAAGAACACTTCGCTAAAGGCTAGAAGGCAGGTTTTGTTTGAGAGTTGCTGAGAATATCAGGTTTTTTTGAAAGCTGGCTTCCCCTCTCAGTTCTTTTTCTTTCTGTGCTTTTACTTTGCTCTCTTGCTTCTTCAGACATTGACAAGGCCATCTGAGCTCATGTATCGCTGTGGGCTAGACTTTAAACTGCTTCATGAGTCAAGTGCCTTCAAGTTAATAGTCGTTAACTTAAACGCCTTCTGCACAATTTGGGAAGACAGCATAATCGTTTCAACACACTTTTGGTCCTGTGGTAACCCTCAGTTGTACAATTGCATTGTAAATGTTTTCATTGGCTACTTTGCAACTCATCCAAGCTCTGAGCAACCTTAAACTTAGGGGACACATTTTCAAGCAATTTGTTATCAAGCTGTACTTTAAGAGGACAACCACTGCACTGAAATATTTTGAACTATCTGCTGTTCTGGAACATTCTTATACATTTAAATGGTCATTTCCCTTAGATACAAAAATCAAGGTGGGTACTACAAATGGATGTAAATCATGTTGCAGTGTGAGGAGCAGGGGCGTAGGAAGATAGGGGCGGTGGGGGCGGTGCGCCCCGAGCGACATGATCCCAGGGGTGCCATCAGCCCCAAAATGCGCACCCCACCCCAAAACGCACACCCCATCACTGCGCACGGCGCCCCCCGCCCCCAGAATGCGCACCACATCACTAGGGGCAGTGTGCCTGCTCTCCGCCCCCAGTGGCGGAGTATGATGCACCGCCGCTGGTGAGGAGGAAAGAATAGAGCATTCCAGATTCAGTCTCTATATTTCTTTTAGTACAGAAACAATCTCTACATGTATGTAACAGTGCACAACATCCTGATGGAGGGAAAGGGCAAGTCTGAAGTGAACTTGAGAATTAGATTAAAGTTTGCTTCAGATCCATGATCTAGAAAATGCCCGAGAGAGTCTTCCTTGGCAGTGCATCATTTTAGCCCTGACTCCATTAGGCATAATGCCTTCTTCTGCCTCTGATTTATGCAGGCTAGTATGTAGGATTGTAGATACCAACCCCCTCCATGAGATGTGATTCCTCTGTGATTAATTACTACAACCATTTGGAGACAGACTTTCTGACTTTTGATAGACCTTTTACAGTTCCAGAGCAGTATAAATCACTACAAATCATTTTGGGTCCACCCAACCTGTTCTGTAACAATTTGTACCTGCCTCAACTTCGTCCCAATTCAGCACAAATCACTACAAGTTGACCTGATTTGGTTTGTGAGTTGGTCAAATCAGTTGCATAGTCACAACACAGTTGCCTCCATGTTTAGGGGTTGTTGGGGGTGGTTTTTTTTGGGGGGGGGTAGGTGGCAATACTAATGTGGCATGGCAGGCAATGTGTCCAGTGCTAGGGGTAAGGCCAAGGGTGCAGTCTCACTCCTTAGTACTTGCATGGTGCCCCTTCATATATTTAATGTATTTAGGGGCCTTCTGTGTTCTTATGGACAGATGACATTTTTATGCAACCTTTAATCAAATAAGATTCTAGGACATTGTACAATACATGTAGTTCACAAGCAGAAATCCAAATATCTTTTAAAGAAAACCCCAGAAAACACTGAGGCATTACATATAGTTTAATAATGGATGTGTTAATAATGTATAAAAACTTGTAAATATAGACCCACCATTGAAAAGGATGTATAGAGGACTTAAGGATTTTATCCTTAAAACTAATTTTCTAATATTTAAGCTACTGTTATTGGCCATAAAGATCAAGAGAGACATCTTTAAAGGTGCACTACCCATCAGACCCAGATTAATCTCAGAGTTAGAGGTACAACAAATTAAATTGAAATTTATAAGCATCTGTATCTGACCTTTAGTTTCACCCAGCTCTACCAGCACACCTGTCCTTCTAAGAGCAAAAGTGCATGTTGTGATCACTGGTTGACTTTCGTTTCATACCCACTCAATACCCTAAAGCAGGTCTTGCCATTGCAACCATTTTTTTAGGCAAGTTCCTATAAATGTTCAACAAAGGCCTCCAGTTTGTGTTAGCAAAAAGCTGTGTCCCCTGGAATTCATATTATATTGTCTGGGGGACTTTCAGTGTGTGGTAAAGGACTCTGATGAGGATGAAGTTCAGGCTGCTTACTCAAAGGAAGAACCATCAGTATCATACTTGGGGACCTCCTGGTCACAATGCCACCTTCCTCTGATTCAGACAATGAAGACTCTGCAACACCTGTCTCCTCCACACTCCCAGAAGTAAAGTACTGCAAAGTAAGGTAAAAGCCCTTGAACCTCCCAAGTCCTCTAGCAGGTTAGAGCCAACCACACTCCAGGTCTGGTCAGCCTACACAAAGCTTCAGAATCTGTGTATCAAGCTTCACCTGCCGTTTTCAGACACTGCTTGCTATAATGGAACTATCGCTCAGCTGTCAATGATGCCGTAAGAAGGACATGATTCATTCTGAATCCATTGAACTTCATTTGATGCTTCCTTTCTGTGGGCTTTCTACTAGGTGGTAATGATATGTGTGTATTTCAGAATAAAGTTGAGAGAGAACACAAAGGAAGCATTTGTTGTTCTAAAAGCATCAATCAAGAAAATATTAGGTGTAGCTTTTTAAAAGCTCTAGGTAGCCTTGAAATAATTGGGAAGTTGATATATGCCAAATATATATGATATATGCCAAATGCCAATATTATACAAGGCCCACTTTTTATTTCTGAAGACAGAGAGGGAGAGCGATTGGCATCCTAATGAGAGTTGAGCTCTCTTATCTCTTGCAGCCCTGTGTACACTGCTAGAACTGGGACATATGCTTTAAAGAGATCTCATATTTTGAAGGACATTCCTGTTAACAGAAAAACAGTGCACCATAAAATATTCTGGTTTCCTCTTATTTCAGAAAGCAACTACTGTACTCTGTTGTAGCTCATCAAATATTTGTGCCATAGATAAACATGTTGTAAAATGTTTTGTTCACATTTTAAACATTTAGCTCAACAATAAATCATGTCTGTATGAAAGGGAAGTGGCACTTGGTTGAACATTCCACAGGAATACTGAACCTGCAAGGGCTTGAGCAAGTAAAATGCCAAAAGTGTATTCATAGTACTGGTGAAGGTGGGTAGTTGTTGCCATCCTTGGTAATATCATCTGACTAGTGCTGGAATTGTTGCTCTGGTAATCATTTTACATTCTTCCACCTGAGCAGAACCCTATTTAGAAGATGTGTTATCAGCACTTTGTTGTTAGGGTGCAACCTTTAAGAGGATTATAGTTATACCTTGGGTTGCGAACACTGCGGGTTATGTGTTTTCGGGTTGCGGACCGCGCTGAACCTAGAAGTAATGGAACGGGTTAGTTCCAGGTTTTGGCACTCGCACATGCGCAGAAACGCAAAATGACATCTGTAACGGATTGACACAGTTTTGAAATATTTATTCCTACCTGGCTGGAAAAGAGTTAATCCACCTCCAGCCTGACTGACATAACATTCTGATGGGGGCGGGACTGTTCCCAGTTTAAAAGGAGAGAGGAGCGGTTTGGTCAGTTAGGTGGTTGGCAGTTGACAGTTGGGAGTTAGGGAGTTGGTAGAGAGTAGAGTGTTAAAGAGGGATGCAGGAGCTGTATGAAGAAAACTGTGTTAAATAAAAAAGAAGATATGTGCTTTTAAGAACCAAAGAAACTCATGTTTATAAGTTAAATAATAACGTTAAATGTGCTTAAACGTTCACTGACTCAGCAGTGTCTCAGTACCTTCAGAGGTGTGACAAAGAGGGGAGAACAAAGCTTTCCTGGGGAAGAGGAAACTGTTTGCTGTTTCTCCTGTCATAAAAAGGGCTGGTTAGCGAAGCTGAAGGAGCCACATAGTTGCCTAAGGGAGAGGCACACTGTAGCAGTAGGGATCCCAGGGAGGGAGACCCCACTGGTGGCCATAGGTTTCGAACGCAGAGCCTGAGGTACTCTGGAGACAAGTCCAATTTGGACTCTGGAGGTTTTTTTTCTCCTGTTTGTGGAGAAGCACAGGGAGAGCCTCTGAGGTTAAAGCAGTGAGGTGGGGGATCCATCACAACATCATGCACAGAAGCACCAAATCACGTCACACACACACACAGATGTGGCGCTGTGGGTTGCGAACGCTGTGGGTTACGAACGTGTCTCCCGCACAAATCACGCTCGCAACCTGAGGTATGACTGTACCCCATAGCAAATTGGAAATGCCCTTGTTGAGCCTTTAGCTTTTGTAAAGTCAGCTGCGGTTCTGAGCATCCTAGATGAGGTTTCTATCCTTCTATACTATATTCTGATACTATACTATACTATACTATACTATACTATACTATACTATACTATACTATACTATACTATACTGTACTATATTTTACATATGAAAAGACCAAAGCAAAAACAGTATAAGTGCAATATGCTTTTATTGTATTATCTCTCTGTTTTCTAAGATCCCTTACTTTGCTCCCTACGTTTCTACTGTTCTCTCTTAGAGGCATTTAGGTAGTTGACTTGAAAAACAGAATCCTCTCTCAAAGAAAAACACCTTTCAGCTTGTTTACAGTGGGAGTTAATGGTTCTTAAACACACACACACACACACACACACACACACACACACACACACACACTTTTTCCTTTTTTGACTTCTTTTAAAATGAGTCAAGATTGTAGCATCAGTTGAGTCATTCTCTGAGTCACATAATTAACTAAGCAAAGCTATCGTATTTACTTATTTTACAGTATTTGTCTCACTTGGCAAGAGCAGTAATGGCGCATGGCAGTGGTTATTTAATGCAGTGGTCTTATTTAATGGCGCATGGCAGTGGTTTTCAACCAGTGTGCTGTGGAACCATTGGGTTCCTTGAATGATGGTCAGGGATGCCACGGGCAACACTGACCTCTGTCTCTGGCAGGTGAGGGAGCCAGTTCCAGGCCCCTGTGGGGCAGTGTGAAGAGCCACCTTTCTTCAGAGTGGGGGGCATTTAAATTTTTTAAGAATCCAACAGAGCCCCTTGGAACTCTGCAGGCAGTGTTCTGGACAGATAGTAAGGTCTATTGGGAAATAATAATAATAATAATAATAATAATAATAATAATAATAATTTATTATTTATACCCCGCCCATCTGACTGGGTTTCCCCAGCCACTCTGGGCAGCTTCTAACAGAAAAATAAAATACAGTAATCTATTAAACATTAAAAGCCTCCCTAAACAGGGCTGCCTTCAGATGTCTTCTAAAAGTCTGGTAATTGTTTTTCTCTTAGACATCGGATGGGAGGGCGTTCCACAGGGTGGGCGCCACTACCGAGAAAGCCCTCTGTCTGGTTCCCTGCAACTTGGGTTCTTGCAACCAGAAGGCCCTCAGTGCTGGACCTTAGTGTCCGGGCAGAACGATGGGGGCGGAGACGTTCCTTCAGGTATACTGGACTGAGGCCATTTATGGCTTTAAAGGTCAGCACCAACACATTGAATTGTGCTCGGAAACGTACTGGGAGCCAATGTAGATCTTTAAAGACCAGTGTTATGTGGTCTCGGCGGCTGCTCCCAGTCACCAGTCTAGCTGCCACATTCTGGATTAGTTGTAGTTTCCGGGTCACCTTCAAAGGTAGCCCCACGTAGAGCGCATTGCAGTAGTCCAAGCGAGAGATAACTAGAGCATGCACTACTCTGGCTAGACAGTCAGCAGGCACGTAGGGTCTCAGCCTGCATACCAGATGGAGCTGATAGAAAGCTGCCCTAGACACAGAATTGACCTGTGCCCCCATGGACAGCTGTGAGTCCAAAATGACTCCCAGGCTGCGCACCTGGTCCTTCAGGGGCACACTTACCCCATTCAGGACCAGGGAGTCTTCCACACCTGCCCGCCTCCTGTCCCCCACAAACAGTACTTCTGTCTTGTCAGGATTCAACCTCAATCTGCTGGCCGCCATCCATCCTCCAACCGCCTCCAGGCAATCACACAGGACCTTCACTGCCTTCACTGGTTCTGATTTGAAAGGGAGTTAGAGCTGGGTATCATCCGCATACTGATGAACACCCAGCCCAAACCCCCTGATGATCTCTCCCAGCGGCTGCATGTAAATGTTAAAAAGCATGGGGGAAAGGACAGGACCCTGAGGCACCCCAGAAGTGAGAGCCCAGGGGTCTGAACACTCATCCCTCACCACCACTTTCTGAACATGGCCCAGGAGGAAGGAGCGGAACCACTGTATAACAGTACTCCCAGCTCCCAACCCCTCTAGATGGTCCAGAAGGATGTTATGGTCGATGGTGTCAAAAGCAGCAGGACTAGGAAACAGCTCTCACCTTTGTCCCTAGCCCTCCGGAGATCATCAACCAAGGCAGTTTCAGTCGCATGATGAGGCCTGAATCCCAACTGGAAGGGATCCAAATGGTCCGCTTCTTCCAGGCGTGCCTGGAGTTGTTCAGCAACCACTCGCTCAATCACCTTGCCCAAGAATGGAAGATTTGAGACTGGGCGATAGTTGGCCATATTGGCCACATCTAAAAATGGTTTTTTAAGAAGCGGTTTAATAACTGCCTCTTTCAGCGGGTCTGGGAAGGCTCCTTCACAGAGAGAAGCATTCACCAACCTGTGAAGCCCATCGCCCAGCCCTTCCTGGCTAGCTTTTATAAGCCAGGGATGGGCAAGGATCAAGGAGACAGGTGGTTGGTTTCACTCATCCAAGCAGCCTGTCCACATCCTTGGAGGTAACAGATTGGAATTGATCCCACGCAACTTGACTAGACAGACCTCTAGCACTCCCCCACCATGGCCCTGCTTCCACGATGGAGTCTACCTCTTCCCAAATCTGAGCAACTTTATCTGCAAAAAAAAAAAAAACTTTGCAAAATCGTTGCAGGAGATCATGTGGCCCGTACTGGGCCCCGATGGAGCAGGTGGTTCCACTAAATGGTGAACCACCTGAAAAAGTTGTCTGGTGCTGTTTTCTGCAGATGCAATGGGCTTGTAAAGGTCCATTACTTGATTAAAAACAACCACCAGAAGGAAAGGCTGGTGTGAATTTTTAAAGGAAAAAAGATAAACAAGAACACACACTACTGTACTTCCCCACCTCTTTATTATTTTAAGGGAAGAAAGAGATAAACTGCCACTCCACCTTAAAGGACCATGGATGAAAACATATCCCTTTTATTTCCCTGTCAAAAAGATTCTTGGCCTATTTGTCTGCAATTTGGCAGGCTTAATTGATTGGGGAAGGATTCCTGTGTCCATAAATTTCATTGACTTTGGTCAAAATGTGGAAATGTTTTAGCTATTTTTAGATTCCTCATTATAGTGAATGGAAAAACACAGCTTGCCTTGTACAGAGAGGCTCAGAACTGATGCGGAGAGAGCATGGAGTGACTCAGAACCAGAATGGAATTTTTAGAAAGTATACAGGTGGAGGTCATATTGGGCACACTCCTAGTATATACAGTTTAGTAAAGGTGTGCTTACAAACTCTAATGCAACTTGCACTTCTTTAATTAGTCTTGGGCTGCAATTGATTATTATTGAGTAATTCTAAAGACAGAAAGTGAAGCAAATGGATATTTTTCTCACCGCAACATATTTCAAGGCACCACACTGAAATGGTAATACATATTGGCCCTAAATAACCTTTGCTGTTGAAGTTTCCACAGTGCATTGCAAGAAATATTCAGTCCTATTGTACGTGCATAGGATGAAGGCATTTTTAATGATTGATGAAAGAGCCTGCTAGTTTTTTCACCAACCTTTTTGGGTGGTATATGAACATGCAGAGATCTGCTGCTGCACTGCTTTTGTTTTATTTGAACACATTATATGTAAAGTTATATTTCATCTGGTTGAAAAGTTGCATAGAAAGAATGTGACAAACGGCAAGAACTGAGACATGGCTTTGAAACTGTGCTCTGCAACTTAAATGACAAGGGAGTTGAAGGTGTGCTAAAGGAGGATAAGGAGATTGCTGATAAGTTGAATGAATTCCCTGCAACTATCCTCACAGCAGAAGATATTAAACTGTTCAGGCTGTTAAAACAAAAAAGGGGGGAAGGAAAGAAAAAAGAAACTGCAAAAGGAAAGGACCAAAGTGAATATGTGGTAAAATGGCAAATGCAGTTCACTGTAAACAAGTGTAAAGTGATACATGTGCTTGGGGTGGGGGTGGGGTATTAATTTCACATACAAACTCACAGGGTCTGAACTGATGGCAACTGATGAAGAATGAGACCTTGCGGTTGTAGTGGATAGATGGATGAAGATGTTGACCATGTGTGTGACAGCTGCAAAAAAGGCAAAGCCCATGCTAGGAATCATTAGGAAAGTAATTAGAAATAAAACTGCCTGTATCTTAAGGGCCATTATACAAATCTATTGTTCAACTCCATTTCAAATACTGTGTACAGTTCTGATCACTTCTCAAAAAGTATATTATAGAGTTGGAAAAGGTTAAGGAAAGAGTAACCAACAAGGGGATGGAGAAACTTCTCTGTGAGGAAAGGTTGGAGGCTTTGTAGTTTAGAGGAAAGGTGTGAATAAGAGGAAACAGAAGTGTACAAAATTTAGCATGGCATGGGGAAAGTAGTAAGAGAAAACACTAGAACTCATGGACATCCAGTGAAGCTGAGGGTTGGAAGATTCAAGACAGACAAAAGAAAATGCTTATTCATGCAGTGCCTAGTTAAATTGGAATTTGCTTCCACAAGAGGTGATGATGGTTTCCAAGTTGGATAACCTTAAAATATGATTGGTCAAACTGATGAAGGATAAAGCTATCAGTGGCTGCTAGTCATGATACAGCCAGAGGAACATGCTTCTGAATGCAAGTTACTGGAAATGGAAGGATGAAAGAGTACTGTTGTAGTCAGGTTCTACTTCCAGGCTTCCCTTGGGTGTCTGGTTTGCCACTCTGAGAACAGAATGCTGGACAAGGTGGGCCTCTCACCTCATACAGCAGGGCTATCCATATGTTCTTAATTGCCATGATTCTACTCTGAGCTGACCTATGTCTAAAGGTATACCTGGGTGGGGGAAGGGGAAATGGAAATATAAATATCCTAAATATTAAATGTGATGTTTCCTTTAGAATTCTGTGCATGTTCCAGAGCTAAGTATGACCCTGTTTTTAATCTGTATTAAACCCCAAAGCAAGATTTTTGTCTCTATTGTGTGCATGTGCAAAGTCATACATTTTCAATGCTGAGAGCAAATTCATCAGAGCTCTCTTTTTTGGAGTTGAGGGAGAGAAGCATGTTTAAATAGGTTACTGAAAACATATTTCACTTGTTGTTCTTATTGAAAATATGATCAAACGATGAAAGGCCTTCCAACAAGCTTCATTTCATTTTCTAGTTTTTCTCCAAGGAGCCCATATAATTAGTTCCTTTTTCTGTGTACAGATAGAAAGCTTTCCCCTGGAGCTTAAAATGCACTGTGTGTTATTTTATCCTGGGTAACAAGATACTGTTGCAATTCCTGCAAGCATAACATGAATGTAGCAGCTTATTAAAACAATGCATAATATAACTTCATCCATTAAGAAACACAAGATAATTTATTGTTATTGCTGCCCTAGATGCAGTTAGGACAGCATGGAGCATTTATGGTCTCTGCTGGACAAGTGGGGGAAGTAGAATAAATCTTCACAACTGTTCCATTTAATGGTCACAATTAATCATTTAACTGTTCTCCCAGATAAGGCCATTCTCGACCACAGCTGAGACTTGCAGCTACAAAGATATACCTAGAATCTGGTCACCATTAACTGTGAGAAATGTTATGAGCCATACATTGCCACAGAATTTGCTTCCTCTGATTTCTGGGTGCTGGGGGAGTAAAGAAATGCTGTTTATCATTTGACTGGGACTGCCCCTCTCTGTGGGACAAGAGTGATCACGTGATTAGTTAAATTGGTTCTCTGTTCTTCATTGATCTTCCGATTCAATCCTTGGGACTTCAAAAAATGATTAATTTTTTTTAATGTAACACTTGCAGACTTTTATCTATGCTTTTGGCGCTAGCATCTACTTTAAGCAGAGCCAACATCAATAGTAGGAGCGCAGACTGCCAGAGATCCTGAAAAGAGACAGAGAAGCCAGTAAACATCACCACTCATTGCTGTCTTTGTTCTGCATTGTGCACATAATCAAACATATGCATAATGAAGCTGTTCCTCTCCTGCAACCAATAACAAGCAAAAGGGGACAATGTGGTATGACAATGGCACTTTTAAATATACAGGAGCCATCTTCCTATGGCTTTGCAATACATTCAGCCTCCTCTGTCAATTGAGAAGAAGGGAGAGGAGATGCTATGTTGGAAAACATCGCTGCTTCCATTCATGGGAGCCAAAGCAATCTTCAGCTGCAGAAATGGGAGGGAAAGTAAAATATGCCACTACTGCCGCCAAAGTACTGGATGTAGCCCTGGCTGGGAACATAAAATGCAGCTGCTCTGCTCACTCTTCCGCCACATGGATTGCTGGGAAGTTTAAATAATCCCTTGGCTGGGCGTAATGTGTGGCAATCAGAGGTGATGAAACACTGAAGAGCCAGTTTCCAGATTCCTTCTCCACATACTGAACCTAGAGTGCCAGTTCCTAGAAAGGGACACTTTTTAGAAGTAATAAATACAGGGAAAGAGGCACAAGAGACCATACAAATCTGGAGCCAGTCCTCCTTTTAAAGCTGTACCATTATAGATTCTTATTTACAGTACCATTTTGGGCACATTATTAAAAACTGAGTGACTATGTTTTCAAGTGTTGGATGCTGAGTGGCATTAACTAAGAGCACAACTGATGAATGTGCCATTCCCAGCTAGGCTCACATTTCTTCTTTCCCTGCCCCATTACGCTTTGTGTTTTTGTTTGTGGCTGATTTGGTATACAGCTGTCCATGGTCATTCAAGTGTGTGGTGGGTGAGCTTCTTCCTACTTTGTGTAAATAGATAACGGCTAAACACAAGGGGACATGAGTGACACTTTCCATTACACAGTCCTGGGGTGTCATTTACACAGAAACAGTTTGCTTCATTTGAAGAAATCCTCATATGGATTTTTTCTCTCCCCCCCCCCTTTTGTCATGAAGAATGCTATGTGGCATTTGCTGATACATTACCCTGCATGACAGTGGAAATAACGTGCTGTCGGGTGTGATTAATAATGTGCTGCTAAGCTCTGTACAATTAAATGTTGCTATTTAATGAAATATAGTCAAAACCTGAAGCCAAATTCTAACTACTTTTGTGAAATGCTTCCATGACTCTGTGTGTATAATGTATAAAGAAAAAGCACATTTTAGCCCTAGAGAAAAGAATTTGCTCCTCCATGGCTATGATGTCATCTATATTTTATGTTCCACCTTTGGGGATGCTACCTTTTGCATCAGCTTATAGCTTACTGAACTACAGTGTGTAGTGAGACTGAAATTGATAGTGGTTGTGGCAGCTGGGTTAGTACCATATTTTGTATAGCAGCATTTCCCCAGCCAATGATGAGTAGAAGTGAGGCTATTGCAGTGTCATGGCTACTACTAACTATGAAAAAGCCTCAGAATAATGGAGCTATAAACTTGGAAAGTACATCCAGGAGTTTTCTAATTTACTCCTGCCCCCAAGAACAGGGTTGGCATTTACCGGTGTGAGTGTCTTTCAATACCAAGTCAGTCCCAATTCAAGGCAGTAATACTGCCTGTTTTCAAGGAGTTCCACCAACACTCATCACGTTACATTAGATTGGAACAAGCTGAGGTAGATGGTAAAGCTAAGTAAGATGTTAGCTAAGTGGTATATGTGCCATTAAAGTTCAGGGTTTTTGTACAAATTGCTAGTTTGTGGGACTAAGAATCCAGTGGGTGGGGTAGGGGGTGTTTTAACCCCCTGCATGCTTCTTGGGCCCCAATTTGGATTGGCATTCATGGCTGCAATTTGTATTGTGGGTGGGGGCTCCCATTACTTAACATGTTTAAAATGTAACTTCTCTGAAACAGTAGGTTTAGTGGTGTGCAAATAAGAGTGCCCTTTCTTACAGAAATGTTAGTACATTAGGGATTGGATGGATATCCCCAACTATCTGGGGTGCAACCATAGTTTTCAGAAGGTGTACAAGCATTTCTATAATGGTCCCAGGACCCACTTATTTCTTCCATTGGACCACAATAACTCCTGCCTGCCATGAGGTGCACTGTCTTTCTTGACTTTATTGAGTGCCAAGTGAAAAAGTTTTTATTCTGATAATTTGATTGGTTCACTGTTGTAGTTCACTGCTGCTACTGCTGTTTGTAAGCACTGTTTTTTAAAATGATTTTAGCAGACAGGCAAGACATAAATATCTTAATTAAAATTAGTATGAATTATATTTTAAAAACCTATGAAATGGTGACATGGTCTTGCATGTTTCGTCATCTCAAGAGTTGCTGTTGGGGAGTTGTTGTTTACAGAAAGAGTTGTTGTTTACAGAAAGTGCATGTGGCATTGGATTGGCACCTACAAATCTATTATATTGCAAGATAGCTAGTTTAGGATGGAGACATGTATGCACGTGAAGTCATGCAATGGTTTTCTGTAGAAAAGAAATTCTAAACACTATGAATGACTAGATTGTAGCATTTGAAAGGCCAGTGTCTTTCCTAGTTGAAAACACAGGCATTATCACAGGCAAAAAGTGTCAACACTGACCCTGCCATTCCTGTCTATTTTCCTTGGCATGAGGGTATGAGCACATTGGAAGGTGTAAATTAATGCTCCTAGCACATGCTGAAAGTTTAATGTAGGTCCCTGCCTCTGTATTTGGTAGATTCCTGAAAAGGCATAGTTAGTCAGCTTACGGCATGACCTCGCTCCTACTGAAGCTAAAGGCAAATCTCCTACTGGCTTCAATGGTGTTGGATAAAGCCGCAGAATTGATTTCCTATAGTGCCTGTGGTGCTAGGAGTTGTTAAAGAAGCTATAGAGTTTGGCACATTGTTCATGACTGCAATACTAAACATTTCTGAAACTCCCTATAAGAGAATCTCTTGCTTTGTGTTTTATGGCTTTCATGTAGAATTCTACTCTTGATGAAATTGCCTGAAATTGCCAGTAATTTTAATCAAGCAATTTAGTGTCAAATAGTAGGCTGCAGGCATAATCCAGCATGCATTTCTGCATGCATGCGCAAGCAGTCCATATAGGACTGATTTGCGATTTAACTTTAAAACTGTTGAAATAAAAAAGCTGCATCTTGCTGTTTAGGTTATCTTAACAGTTGTAGAGTTTGCAACTGAATGATGGAACTGGTCAGCTGGTATATTAGATGCTCTGGGGGATTATTCATTGGATAATCCTGTCCAGTTGAAGATCCTGCCAGAACCCTGGTGTCACTATGGAATGATGAGATTAAATGTACAGTTGACACAATTGCTCCTGAACGTCTTCCCCAGTGCAGTGGAGCCAAAGTGACTACTTGGTACTTTGGGGAGCTATGAGCTATGAAGCAAACCAACCGAAGGAAAGAGTGCAAATGGTGCAAGTCTCACTCTGAAGCTGACTGAACATTAGCTAGTACATGTAATTGTGTCTACCATGTGGTGAGGGGAGAGACTTCGTCAGGCAAGGCCTCCTTCCACCTGCCTTTCCCCACCCTCTAGTCTCTGCTTCTCAATTTGTATTGTATTATTTTATGTACTGTAGCTTGCCATTATTTTATTGATAATAGTTTAGAAATTATTTTTGTAACTGTTGAGTGGATTTCTGTTTGACTTTTTATATGTTGATATTATTATTTTATTCTATTCTAATGATTGTTGAATGTTACTTTTTGATGTAGGTTGCTTATTTTAAAATTTTGTTTTATTATCACATTTTTGTATTACATTAGATTGTTATAAGATGTACATTTTTTTGTTTCTTCAGCTTATAAACCACCTTGAGTATTGTAAGATAGAAAGACGGTATACAAAATAAAAATGATGATGATGATGATGATGGCAGTGAAGTTTGCATTGCATCTTTTAGTAGCCAGCCAGTGAAGTTATTTCAGACTGTGCAGAGGTTATTGACTTGCAATGTGGTGGAGGAACCTGTGGAGCATTCAAGGAACTACTGTGACCTGACCTACTGTGAACTGACTACAGATGATTAGGATAAAAGTCACTTGACTTCAGAGGGGGAAAAGCTACCCCCTTCCTCGGGAAGATGGTTGAGAGGGTTGTAGTGGGGCAGCTACAGGCATTCTTGGAGGACACAAACCATCTTGACCAGGCATAGGCAACCTTGGCTCTCCAGATGTTTTGGAACTACAACTCCCATGATCCCTGACCACTGGCCCTGTTAGCTAGGGATCATGGGAGTTGTAGTTCCAAAACATCTGGAGAGCCAAGGTTGCCTATGCCTGATCTAGACTCATTCCAATCTCAGTTCAGGCTGATGATACTTAGCTCTCTTTATCCATATCATCTGAATCAGGAGAGGCTGTGCAGTCCCTGGACTAGTGCCTGAACGCAGCAATGAGATGGCTGAGGAACAGCAAGTAGAATTCCAGAAAGGCTTTAATGATACAAGCATATCTACCAATAGTGTAAATTTGACATACTGGTAATTCTGGAATTGTTGCTCATATATGTTTTAAATCTGCTTCATAGTCTAGTGATCTGCATCTCTGGTACTGTTCCTTCTTGCACAAGAAATTATTAACCACCTATGTAGTTAGTTGTCACACTCCGACATATGACTGAATACTAAATTATACCCCTGAAATTAGAAGACAACTTGATGTTCCACTTACACCCCTTCATGGGAAGCATTTAAAAAAATGGTATAATAAGTTTTAAATCAAATACAGATTAACAGACACCTGAAAATGAATCTAGGGAGAGCTTTTAAAGTCACCTTCATTTTTAATGGAGCTTGGCTAACATTCAGCACCTTCTGTATACAATCAGAATAAGATAGGGAATGAATATTCAATTTAAGATTTATTTACATATAATTCCACTCAGATGGGATTTGGAATTGCTCAACCAGACACTCCTGTCAGCTAGCAGCTAAAACCTGTCAGTCTCAGCTGTTTTGATTTGATGCCTCCATTCCTAATCATGATGTGACTGTGCAGCAGTATGTGGAGTAGGATTTAAATTTTAGTGAGAAGGATTAAAAATTTGATTTTAACTTCAGGCCGCTGAAATCTTGCTTCATATCAAAATATTTGAAGCTAGCTTTCAAACAAGATTTCTAGGAAGTGCCATGTATATAGAAACGTGATCCAGACCAGAGCTCTACATAGATGATAAAAACCAGGTCAGAGACGTATCCAAATCTAGGCATACATTAATGAACCTGACATAGTACACGAAGGCAGGAATGGAGAACCAGTGAGTCTCCTGATGTTGTTGGACTCCAGCTCCCAGCAACCAAGCTATCATGGCCAGTGGTGAGGAATTGTGGGAGTTGTAGTCTGGCAGCATCTCGAGAGCCATAGGCTTCACATATCTGCACTAGGGTTTCCATAACCAAGAGTGTGCCTGTACTCTAAATGCCCAGGCATGTTCTGCAAGGGCATCTGCTGGCTTGTTTCTTACCAATTCCTCCACATGTTCTTTCCCCTGCCCCTTGAAATAAACAGCATGCTTATTTTTGTTGATGAGTTTTAGAACTCTTCTCTTCTGTCCTCCACACTCTGATTCTGGAAAAAACAAGCTGTTCTCCTTTATTATTGCTGACTATGTTCAGGGTGTTCTTAACTGCTCCCCCCCCCCCAGTGTGTTTTCTAGCTGCAGTGATGGGAGCAGATATAGTTGAGCACAGAGATTTCATGAGATCTGATGTTTCCAATGCAGAATGTCATGGGAACAGCAGCTTGCAAGGATTTCCAACCCATTACCAGAAGCAATGATCAACTCAGTATGGTCCACATTTGGTTAGGAAAAGCAGCCCTCCTCTTCACTTCCCTCTCCTATCATGCTGCTACAAAATAGGTCTGGAAGAAAGATGGCTGGGGGTGAGCCTTACAATGGGAAGAGGAGGGAAGCTGGTTGTAATGAAGATTGAAAAGAGTGTAGGCCTGCAAGAGAACTGTTTGGAATGGACTAGGCAGGGGCAAACTTGGGTCTTTCCAATTTTCTGGCAACACACCTTAAAGCTGACTGACTGAAGGATGCATAACTAATTCACATGCAAAAGAAATGTGAATGTGTGTAGGCTATGCATGTGTTCTACCCTTATTGTTGTATATGAAACTTATAAACAGTGTCATGGCTCAGCAAGGATACTAATCCTGTAGTCATAAGTTGTCCTGCTTTATATATTCTACATCATATTAAGTGTGCCGGACTGTGAATTAAACTCTTGCATGCACAGTAATCCACGCCAGCTCTTTGCAGCGGCGGAGCTTCATGCTCCGCCACCAGGGGTGGAGAGCAGGCATGCTGCCCCCAGGGACGTGGCACACGTTTTGTGGGCAGGGCGTGTCACGTGCAGGGGTGGGGCGTGCAGCAGCGATGGTGCCCCTGGGATCGTGCCGCTTGGGGCGCCCCACCCCCACCGCCCCTATCTTCCTACGCCCCTGGCTCTTGGTAACAGCTATCACTTGGTGGAAGAGATCCTTTCACCTCCCTTGTTTCTGATTTTGTGCTGGTGAAGCAGAATGTTCCAGCCATCTTAGCTGGGTGCATGCATGCAGCCCACTCCTCTGTCCAAACATCTCTAGATCAGCCACATGGGCTCCATATAGAATGGGGTTAAGTTACAGTATGTAGTGGAGAAAATGAAATGAAGCAGACTGAGGAAGGAATGGCTTGGGGTTTTTTGTTAACCCAAGTTGAAGGAATTATGAAAAATGCCCAGGACCCCCTGCTTTTTTGGATCTTCCAGGCACATTCCAGAAATAAGAGAGGTGGTATTGTGTGCTCCATAATGTGCCCAGCCTATTCTATTCCCATCTTTCATGTCTGAAGGCCTCCCATCATGCAGAGGAATATCAATAGCTGGAAGGCTCTGGAGTGGATGATGTAAAGTGACTTGAGATGTTCCGAGGCTGAACTGAGACTCCCCAATCCCCATTCTCAGGTATCCAGAGTGCTACAAGGGCAGCAATATCTGCTCAAGCCTGAAAATAGATAGAGGAATTCATTTCAGATGCCCCCATCTCATAAGAGATTCGATAAAATAGAATGAGTTGAATCCATTCTTCATAAAAGCTTTTTGCAGCAGAACCTAGTGATTCTACTCATCTGTAAGGTCATAGTGATATCACATACAAAATGGAGAAAATATATATGTTTATACACTTCTTAATAGTGGTTAATTAACCCTGGAGAAGAAAATAATGTTGACAATCCTATTGAGGGTACAAAAGCTAATCAAGTGAAATAATTTTCAAGTTGGTGATCTTAAACTAGAACACAAATGTCCTCCTCTGGGTGATGATTTTATTTTTCTGCAAAGTTCCTTCTCCTTTTATTTTAGAGGTCATCAAGATTGGGTTTTAAAACCAACACACGGATCAGCAAATTCCCCATTTGGAACCTTCTGTCTGGAAGTGCTATCGGATCTATTTAATTAGGTTTCAGTACAGCATCTGTAGCACCAGTAAATTCCAATAATTAAGCTCCATGATTTCTTCTGTATTATAAATGTCACTAAAATTGCTGTTGCAGAACAGATAATTTCTTTTTATAATTGGAATTTGTCATGAATTGTTTCCTCACTTACCGCTATTACAAGTTACAAATAATTCTATATAATTGGACTCCTTTTATTATTTTAGTTTATTTCCTTTTTTTGTTTTGTATTTTAAATATATAATGCTTTTCTGTGTTCCTATAGTCTAATGTGCCTCCTTTGCTCTACTCTGTACAGCATGTTGGTGAGCTGCCGCTTTAAGGCCTGCCTTGTAGATGAGCTAGAGTAGAATGGTTACTGCCACCTGGTGGTTGCTCTCTCCCAGCTTCCCAAATATTTGTAACCTTTCAGGCGTGGAATTAAGATCTTGGCTATTAAAATGGGTAAAACCTTTTTTGTGAACCCCCCTGAGACCTCTGGGTATAGGGCAGTATATCAAACAAACAATTAAAACTGTTTATTACTGATATTTTGGGGAGAAGGGACATGAAAAACATTGGTGCATTTCTCTTTTTGCATAATTGGAGCCAACATCTGTCATTCATGGACTATAGGAAGCTGCCTTATGCTGTCAATGGCTCTCCACAGTTTCAGACATGAGTCTTTCCCACTGGAAATTGCAGAAATACATCTGGGAGTTTCTTCAAGCAAAGCATGCCCTCTACTGTTAAGCTATGCCCTTCCCCAGTGATTTGTATGATGTTGAAATCACAGTGCAGTCATCTGAATTATTTCCTTTTGCCAAATGCAAAGAATACAAAGCAATTTCTGATTATTATTATTATTATTATTATTATTATTATTATTATTATTATTACTCTTGCTGTTTTATGTTGCCCAGTGGAACTAGAAGTTCTGCTTGTTTACCAGTCCCTTTCCAGAGCTATTTTGCTCTTGGGGTGAGGAATGTATTTAGCATAACACAGCAGTAGGTAAATCCGTGCCCTCCAGATGTGAAACAAAATAAAAAAAATCCTTCCAGTAGCATCTTAGAGACCAACTAAGTTTGTCATTGGTATGAGCTTTTGTGTGCATGCACACTTCTTCAGTGGCTCCAGATGTGAGTTGAAGTCAAATAATGTCATCTCTAGTCAGCATTACCAATGGTCCGGAATTGTGGGAGTTGTAGTCCAGCACTATCTAAAGCAGCCTTTTCCTCAACAATTGGGTCCCCAGATATTGTTGGACTACAACTCCCATCATCCCTAGCTAGTGGGACCATTGGTCAGGGATGATGGGAGTTGTAGATGACTGTATTACAGAAAAAAGGAAAAGAAAGGCATACAGGCAGGAAATGTGCAAATGGGTTGGGGGCAGATGTAATTTCTGGAAAGATTGTGGCAGAGCAAAGTAACAGTACAGTGGTACCTCTGGTTAAGAACTTAATTCATTCTGGAGATCTTCTTCTTAACCTGAAACCATTCTTAACCTGAAGCACCACTTTAGCTAATGGGGCCTGCTGCTGCTGCTGCGCTGCTGGAGCACGATTTATGTTCTCATCCTGAAGCAAAGTTCTTAACCTGAGGTACTATTTCTGGGTTAGCGGAGTTTGTAACCTGAAGTGTTTGTAACCTGAAGTGTTTGTAACCCAAGGTACCACTGTAAAGATTCCAGTATTCTGCCTTATAATAATGGGCAGAAGCTTTCCAGAGTTTTAGATAGGAGCCTTTCCCAACCATACCTGGGCACCCCAGGGACTGGACCTTGGAAGTTTTCCAATGTGCTCCATGCTCTAACAGCAGCTGTGGCCTTTGTCTCTAGATGAGGCACAAATGAAAGAATCCTTAAAAAATGGAGCGAGTCTTGTGATTACTCTCAATGCCTATGTGACATTTCTGCCACGAGTACATGTAAACCTTCTTCTAGGAGACTTTTCAGGACTGAAAAGTGTGTTGTCAGCATGCAGTACTAGATTTCCCAGGATTTCCCTGGAGGGGCTGAACTCGCCACATTAAAACAACAATAGAAAGAGGAATTCCAAGGGAAAAGAGAGATAATCATAGCTTTTGAAGGGGCCTCAAAGGTCATCTAGTGCTACCCTCTGCTGGTTCTACTAGTCCATGTGATAGTAGCAACTGGACTGCTCATTGTAAGACATTGGAAAGCCAATAATGCCCAGAGGCTGAAAAAATGATTTTTGCTATTTTTATTTGAGCAGGGGAGTGGCAGGGGAAGCCCAGCCAGATGGGTGGGGTATAAATAATAATTTATTATTATTATTATTATTATTATTATTATTCTCAATTTTGTAAGGATGGGTTGATTAGATGATAGAAATATGTAAACTAAATAAATTGAAACAATTGCTGTGATAGAAACTTAAGACCGAGTGTATCTGAAACTTAAATCAAGCTCTGTGTCTAGCAGTGCTAAGTCAGTAATACACATTAAAAGAAAATATTGATCAGATCCTTTGATACGATATGTTACATTAAGATTTATGTTGGATTTTTCCCTGGCAGGTTTCTATTAGTTCATTTTGCTGTGATAAGAACTTACACAAGACTGGGGCAAATAAAAAAAAACCCATCCAGATCAATAAAAGCATTAGTAATAAATGCAACTCTCCTGGGTGAGCTAATCCATTGCGCTACACCAAAATGAAGTGTTGGATGGAATATATTGGCCAGAAAAAGCGCATTATAGACCAATCAATACAGAAGCCCTCTAGATGCATCAGCTTAACATTAAGTGCTATTATTGGTCTTAATAAAATATTTGATACTCTACAGTAAATACTGGGATAATGTGGTAGTAAAGCAGGTCTGAACTTTGGAAATCATTGTGCCTTAAACCTAGAGCTTATGATCTCCAGGAAAGTTAGGAGTAATCGCTGCCTACCTACAATGGTCAGAGAAATCAATGAAATAGAGGAAAGTTTGGCTGGAGAAAGTTTGGCTGGAGTGGCTTCTGCTATGGATCTTGCTTTGAAAATCTGGAAGTATACAAAAGCAACAGTGGGTCTGATGCCAACTAGGGATCTGCAGCTTTGAGTTGCTGTGTGTTGAAAGCTAAAAGTGCTGACACTAAGACGTAATACATAATTCTAAGGGAGCCTACGGTGTGTGGCATGCATTCCTAACTTGTGTTAATCAAGTTTGTGATGTTATTAGGTGTTTGTGGTTGGGTGCCAGTTTAGAACCTGCCAGTATATATTTATGGCTTTTGACAGCATGGAGAAGAAGGCTCTTCTTAAGTTATTTCCCAGTTGCCCCTGAATAGCTTTGAAAAGTTAGATAATCTAATAGTTAAGATACCAAGAAGAATCTTTATATGTTCATCATTTGCCTGCTCAGCAATGTGTTGTCAGTTGTGTAAGAAAAGACAGGAATAATCCTTTCTGCATGGTAATTTGCAGTCCTGCTATATTCTAGAACATATTTCTGCTGGGTGTTCCATTAGTAGCAACATTCAAGTATCACCTCAGTGTTTAATTGTAGCTCTTTATTTTAGCAGTCACATGCTGTTATTTGAACACAGTAATTATTTCCCAGTGGAATATTGCTAATATAACAAATGCAATTTCTTACAATATCTAAACAAATACAGTCAATATTTTTCATCTCCTTTACGAATTTTGTCACTGACTAGATGAGGATAATCAAATTCTTTCAGAAACCTCAAGATTACTGCTAGTTTATAATATAATTTCCATACCATGTAATGTTGCAAATCTTGTATTCCTCCAGATGGCATCCTGTTATAAATTGCATTCAGGAAGCTGCTTCAGTAAACTCACCAGGTTTTGTCAACAGATCATAATTGTTGCTGTAATGGAAACTGCTCTTGGCTATTTTATAGAATTTTTGAATTTTTAAACTTATAAATGGGTTTGAATTTTTTTCTATGAAAATGATGACTACAATTTAATAGATAAAAATATAATCAATGCAAACTCTTTATTCTATTTTGATTTACTTTTGCTGCAGTTTGCTTTTTGAGTCCAAGTGTATTACGGTAAGGTAAAAGGTAAAGGACCCTGGATGCTTAAGTTCAGTCAAAGGCGACTATGGGGTTGCGGCGCTTATCTCGCTTTCAGGCCGAGGGAGCTAGCGTTTGTCCACAGCTTTCCAGGTTATGTGCCCAGCATGACTAAACCGCTTCTGGTGCAATGGAACCCCTGACGGAAGCCAGAGTACACAGAACGCTGTTTACCTTCCCACCTATTTATCTACTTATTTATCTACTTGCACTAGTGTACACCTATTTATCTACTTGCACTAGTGTAGTTTCAAACTGCTGGGTTAGCTGAGACAGAGCAATGAGAGCTCACCACTGTCAAGAGGATTTGAACCTCTGACCTTCCAGTTGGCAAGTCCAAGAGGCTCAAGTGGTTTAGACCACAGCTCTGAGCACAAACATTCCACCCATCATAATGGGAGGCATGTCACTAGAAATAAAAAGTTCTGAAGTGCTATTAGGCTATTTCAAGTAGACAGTGAAGTCTAATTCAACTAAATGTAGAAATACTTTGCTATCCATGTTTCCTAATCAGAAATTTAATTCTAGTCATGATTGAACTAACATATATGATCTTGGCAGGCAGAGAGAGAGAGAGAGAGAGAAAGAAAGAAAGAGGAGAGAACAAACATATGAGGCCAAGACTCACTAAACACCATGGTTTGTGACTGCATCTAAACTGGGCCTAAATGTCCTATTTTGAATCTGTTAAGTAGTTAGAAAGGGTAAGCAACTCAAAATCTGTCTTAGTATCGGATATAGCTGTTGATTAATAGCTGCAGTGGATATGTAGCTTGCCATTTTTGGTTTAGATGGACAAGAGTGTTTCCCAGCTGCCTGCTCTTTTGATGTCGAAATGTCATCCAAGAGCATTCTTCTCAAGCCTGTATGTGGGCTATTGGTTTAGCTTTACCTCCTGCCTTGAGTGTTGCAGTTTTTTATATCTATGTCTGAAATTGTCTCTAAAAATCTTTGGGCCCTACATATATGTATATAGTACCCTTATTGAGAAGTCAACCGGAGTGCCATTTCACAAATGCAGGAGCACTGAAGAACAAATCTGAAATGGCTCCTACTTGCACTAACACTTACTTAGTTTCCGTTCTGTTTAAACTTGATCTTTGGCAACATATCAGGTCCTGGCCTCATTAGTATCCGACAGTGATGTACGTCAAGACATATTGGTTTCTGTTGTATTTAGTGGGAAACGTTTATGTTCTCACCCATGATCACTGAACTCTTCATATAAGAAGGGTTCTGGTGCTACTCCAGAGTCCATAGAATACACTGTCAGTGTGTTAATGCACAGTATATGTTTCTTCAAATTAGAAGAGAGCAGCTGCATTTCCAGCATGTCTGTTAACTTACCTAAGCATGAAGGTGAAGTTATTTGCAGCAGAGTCCACATCTTCTTTACTCATAAATAAGCACCACTTGTTGTTTCCTGTATTTCATTTCAGCATGTACAGTCATACCTCATGTTGCGTCCGCTTCAGGTTACGTCTTTTCAAGTTTTGTCCCGCGGCAACCCAAAAGTACCAGAACAGTTACTTCCGGGTTTCGCCACATGCGCAGAAGTGCTAAATCATGCCGCGCACATGCACAGACGTGGCACTTCTGGATGCGAACGCTTTGAGTTGTGGGCGTGCCTCCAGGATGGATTATGTCCACAACTAGAGGTTCCACTGTAAACTAATTGTTTTTATTTATGCAAAAAGATGCATCAATGTGTGGTGTAGTGCACCACACCAGTGTGGTGTAGTGGTTAAGAGCGGCAGACTCGTAATCTGGGGAACCGGGTTCGCGTCTCCGCTCCTCCACATGCAGCTGCTGGGTGACCTTGGGCTAGTCACACTTCTCTGAAGTCTCTCAGACCCACCCACCTTACAGGGTGTCTGTTGTGGGGGGGGGAGGGGAAAGGAGATTGTTAGCCGCTTTGAGACTCCTTCAGGTAGTGATAAAGCGAGATATCAAATCCAAACTTTCTTCTTCTTCTTCAAAATAAAGATTACCCATTTCATCTTTTAGCCCTGATCTGTAACATAGCGTTGTTCATAGCTAAACATTTACCATTAATTTGTATTTAAAATTAAGATAATACGTGAGCTTAGGTGAATGAATAGCTTGCATTTCCGTGAGATATCATTATTTTTCATTTCCCACATTATAATGACTACCTTGTCCTTTTCCATAGCTGCTTTGCCTGTTGCTTTTTCTCAGTCATCATACAGAGAAAAACAAAGGATAGTATTTCTTAAAAATGAGAAATGAATAATATTTAGGATTTAAATGAGTGATCTCTAGTTTCCTCTGCTTCAAAGGCTTAATTTTTCCCAGTCAAGCTTCTTGGGAGCTGTAGGTAACCTGGTGGTTACATCTTTATCCATCCTTTGGAGCATTGCCAGTGAAATTTTTCCATCATGAAAAAACCTGGTGGACCTTTTATGGTCCTGCCAGTTTCCAGCAGGTGCTCCTCCCACTTGGAAACTGCCTCTCCTGGAAGACCAAGCTTAGCTTTCCCCCTTCCCTTCCGTTTCTAGCCACATTAAATTGGGGATTTCCCCCTCCCCTCTGCTTCCCAAGCAGCAAAAGTTACACCTTGATCTTTCCATTTATTTGATAGCATTGTAGATGCAGACAGATGAAAGTTGGGTATAGCTGAGTATTTCACATTAATTAATGCTAGGCATTGTTGCCGAAATGCTTAGGTATTAGAGAGAATTTAAATTAGTACAGCTGGTAGACCCAGGGGGCAATCAGTAGCATAAAAGAAGCTGCTAACAGGTTAAAGTATCGAGATTTATTATGACTGAAAAGTTCAGTAGTGATACTGTACTTGAAGTTTGCAGATTCTGACATTGAGTTTTGAAAAGTTTTTTGCTTTTTGGGTTGTTTCTTTTTTGCCTATTAGGCTGAAGTAAGGGAAGTTATAATATGCTGCCCCTTCCCTTAGCATATGGCAAAGATTTTTCATTTTGCTCTGCACTTTTGCCCTGGGAGATGATATTTCTGAGTGGGAATTCTATGTACTGATCATCTTTTCTCTGGCAAAGCTTTTTCTCTGGCTTCAGGATACATTAGTTTTTGACACCCACAAGAACGTATGATAAGAGAGAGAGAAGCATAAAAGGGGAACAGGTTCTAATTGCATAATAAACCCAATAAATAAATAAATATTAATTAAATAAGGTATAACAAGGCATCAGCAGCATTTAGTAAAATTCCCTAAAAACTAGATAAAATACTGAACAAAATTATATATCACAAATAAAATTTAGCCATATACAAAAGTATACAATTAATTATTGAGAGCCATACAATAAAAGTAACTTTAAAAGAAGTATTTAAAGGCCATGACTGTCTTTGCACCAAGAATGGTCTGACAGAGGAAACTCTATCATAGAGTGGGTGCTGTTGCTGAGAATGCCCTGCCTCTACATTGTCACCAAGTGGCAAAACCCAGCGATGATTTTTTTTTTAAAGGAGAAAATGTGATGTCTGTATTGCCAGCAGTTGCCTTCAGCACTGGGAGAATCCTTTTGGGGAAAGGCATGGGGTAAGGGAATTTAGCTCTGAGGACATGAACCTGAAGGGAAGCATGTTTTTTATTCTAAACTGTCCCTAAAATGAAGGTGTAAGGCACAGGTGTCAAACCCAAGGCCCGCGGGCCAAATCCGGCCCGCCAGACCTCCTCATGTGGCCCGCCGAGCGCCCCAGCCAGCAGGACCTTGCTGCTGAAGCGCCGTGCCGACAAACAGGCCGCTATCTGGAGGCGCGCGGGGAGCGCTCCGCTTGGAGACTACAGCTCCCAGGGGCTCCTTTCGGGAAACCGTTCTCGCCTCTTACTCTTGCGAGATGGCCTGCCGCCGCTCCCTTCCCCAACCCCACCTCTCGCAACTTCACGCTCGCTTTCGGCGCGGTGGTTGAATGTGGGGCGGGGCGGTGGCGGCGATGGCAACGCGCTCCGCTGCCGCGTCGTCTCCTCCGACGAAGCTGTCCTTGTCGCCGTTCGTCCAGAAGCTCCGTAAGTCCTCCAAAGCCCCTCTCCCTTTCTGGCTAGAGGAGACAAGTGCGCTGGAGCCGCAGCCGCGGCTTCCAGGGGCGCCGGAATGAGCGGCAGAGGCAGGGCTGGCTGCTGCTGCTGCTTCTCCCTCTCGCTCGCTCGCTCGCTCGCTCTGAACTACCCAATGAAGGGTTGCTTCACTGGGAGGGATCAAAAGAGCAGCGAGGGGTGTGGGAAGGGAGGGGGGTGGGAGAAATGCAACAGTGGAGAAACTGAGGTCGGGCTGCCTTTAAATGGGAGTTTTTAAAAAAAGGTTTCAATCCAAGTGGGGGGGGGGAGAAGGAAAAAATCAACTCCTCCTGATTCCCGAGGAAGTCAGAAGCAGATTTCAAGACATTTAATCACACACAGGGTGTCACTCCCGTGTGTGTGTGTGTGTGTGTGTGTGTGTATGTGTGTTATGCTTTTCAAAATCTGCTTCACCCAACAAGGACAGCGAATTTGGGTTTCCTGTAAATTTCCCAAATGGAGAAGGATTAATTGGCGAAAAAGGGGAGGGAAGGTAAACGGCGTTTACTCTGGCTTCCGTCAGGGGTTCCATTGCACCAGAAGCGGTTTAGTCATGCTGGGCACATAACCTGGAAAGCTGTGGACAAACGCTAGCTCCCTCGGCCTGAAAGCGAGATAAGCGCCGCAACCCCATAGTCGCCTTTGACTGAACTTAAGCATCCAGGGGTCCTTTACCTTTTACCTTACCGTAATACACTTGGACTCAAAAAGCAAACTGCAGCAAAAGTAAATCAAAATAGAATAAAGAGTTTGCATTGATTATATTTTTATCTATTAAATTGTAGTCATCGTTTTCATAGATGGGGGACCCTTGTAAATCCATCTTCCTGAACAGCAGCTCCAAGCGTTTGGCAATATTTGTATGTTAAAAAAAAATACTGTCTGTTACCAAAAATCATTTTTCAATAAATTGTACAATAATTGTACATTTGAATATCTACTTGCCATTATTCTGACTATGTTTCTGCTTTCAGAGCTAGTTATTACTTATATTATTACAAAAAACAGCAATAATTGAATGCAGTGACAATAATTCATGATAATAAAGAGTGGACACATAGTCCTACAGATGCAACCGGCCCTTTGAGGGTGACCAAACTGCTGATGCAGCCCCCGATGAATTTGAGTTTGACACCCCTGGTGTAAGGTGATAGCAGCAGTGTTCTGTTGGAAGTTCCTGTTCTGCTGTGTTAAGTCATTGTCTTTAAACACTGTGATGTCCCATGAAAGTGTAAAAAAAAAAAAAAGCGGGAAAGCATAGCTTGATTTAAACATATGGTTAGAAGCAATAAATATCAACACCCCATGGAACTTAATGGATGATAAGAGAAGTCCCAATTCAATTTAGGAACATAAAAAGAGCCTGCTAGATCAGGCCAGTTGCCCATCTAGTCCAGGATTCTGTTCTCACAGTGGTAAAAGAGATGCCTGTAAGAAAACCTTAAGTGTTGTTGTTGTTGTTGTTGTTTATTAAATTTATATACCGCTCTTCATCCTGTCTTTCCTTTTCATTCTTTCATTTGATGTTGTTTTATCTGCCTGAGAAGCAAATATGTCTGATGTATAATGGTTTTGGCTACATATTGTTATGGTGATGATGGTGATGATGATTGATTGATTACTAGTAATTTTTAGCAAAATAAAAAAAATTCCTTCAGTAGCACCTTAAAGACCAACTAAGTTTTTATTTTGGTATGAGCTTTCGTGTGCATGCACACTTCTTAAGTGTGCATGCACACAAAAGCTCATACCAAAATAAAAACTTAGTTGGTCTTTAAGGAGTTACTGAAGGAATTTTTTTATTTTGCTTCGACTCAGACCAACACGGCTACCTACCTGTAACTAGTAATTTTTAACTATCTGAGTTGTCAAATTTCAAAATGAAAATTTTCAGTTCCCTGAAGCTCAGAAGAGCTAGGAAAGTTGAATCGCTGTCATATCTTAGAGATTCCCCCACCCTCATGAGTTGCATTTATCTTTGAGTAGAATCTCTTATAGGAATGTTCTGTGAAATAAACACCATTCATACTGCTTCTTTTTTTGCATGTACAGTGGAACCTCGGTTTATGAACACCTCGGTTTATGAATTTTCGGTTTATGAACGCCGCGGACCCATCTGGAACGGATTAATTCATTTTCCATTACTTTCCATGGGAAAGTTCGCTTCAGTTTATGAACGCTTCAGTTTATGAACAGACTTCCAGAACCAATTACACCCATGCTTCAGTTTATGAACATTTCAGTTTAAGTACTCCGCGGGCCCGTCTGGAACGGATTAATCCACTTTCCATTACTTTCAATGGGAAAGTCTGCTTCAGTTTATGAACGCTTCAGTTTAAGTACTCCGCGGACCCGTCTGGAACGGATTAATCCACTTTCCATTACTTTCAATGGGAAAGTTCGCTTCAGTTTATGAACGCTTCAGTTTATGAACAGACTTCCGGAACCAATTGTGTTCATAAACCGAGGTACCACTGTACAGTGAACACATGAAACAGTGAGGTCTCGCAGGACAGGAAGGGCTGTCATTGATGCAGTCACTTAGCCCATGACTTTGACTTTTGCATCTAGTGTCAAAGGTCTGAAAAGTAGGAACAACTGAAAATGCAAGTGCCCCTTTGAGGTCCTAAGCTCTTGGTGTGAAAGTTGTGGGCAGGAGGACCAGACAGGTTTGCAACACTGGGGGATTTTCACCATACACGTGTTGCCCATAAACGTGACTATTCTATGAATGGGACCATAGTTTTGAATATATGTCCAGGTACAATAATGAGATGGTGATAACCACACATGCCTACTTTTAAAGGTTTCTCCTACACTTGTATCTGTCAAGGGTATATTATACATGGCAACATGTAGACCAGGAATGGCTAAGTTCTGATCCTCAAGATGCTTTTGGACTACAACTCCCATCCTTTTTAGGCAGCATGACCAAAAGTCAGGGAGGAAAGAAATTTGCCACTGCATTGGCTTCTCTTGATATAGACCAGAGGTCCCCAAACTAAGGCCCGGGGGCCGGATGCGGCCCAATCACCTTCTAAATCTGGCCCGCAGATGGTCCAGGAATCAGCATGTTTTTACATGAGTAGAACTTGTCACTTTTATTTAAAATGCATCTCTGGGTTATTTGAGGGGCATAGGAATTCGTTCATATTTTTTTCAAAATATAGTCCGGCCCCCCACAAGGTCTGAGGGACAGTGGACCAGCCCCCTGCTGAAAAAGTTTGCTGACCCCTGATATAGACAGACTGAGAATATGCATTGGGCATGGGTAATAACATTGCTTAAATTATTAAGCCTGTGGAAGTTGTGTTAAATAAATCCATATCTTTCCTATGCCGATTTTACTCGAGAAGTATTAGAAACATTTTCAAATATGGTGTTCACATCTCATATAGCCTGAAGCACGTCACATAAAGGTGACGTTAAACAGAAGGCAGTGAGCCTTAGGATGGCTTTGAGATTAAATAAATTAATTGCTTTTTACAGAGGGTCACGATGTTGCTACACTTGATCAAAATATTCATGTACCAGAGTAGTATATGATTTTTAGAATCTGGCTTTTGTACACTGTGGGGAAGCAGGGAAATGAGGGCAGCAACAACTGGTGCAAACTCAAGCTGTGGTAGAGGACAAAAATAATATTTATGGAAGCATTATTACCATAATCATATTTATTTATTTTAAAGAATAACGGCAGAAAGCAGCTCTTAAGAACAGTGAGGATGAAAAAGGAGAACCAGTTTCAGGAAGCTGAGGCGTATTTCAATTTTTAATAAATGCAGTACACTTTAGCTTGGTATTGAGATTGGTTCTCATTTTTGTTGTCTTTCATGTCTTTCATTTTTGCATGTGTTTCTCAAAATGTACTGTAGGTACACCAAAAATATAGTCATAAATGCATGATTTCACAAAAATAGTACGGTACTGTATTTTGTACCAACATTGGTGAACAGACTAATATTCATACTAATAGCTAGGCACCTAATAATATAAAAAGAGCCTGCTGGATCAGACCAATGACCTATTTGGTGCATCAGCCAGATGCCTGTGGGTATCACCTGTAGCTGCAGTCGCTTCTTTTGTGGCTAGAGAAAGACGGGGCTATGCCCTTCTAGTTCAGGTGAAAATGGACAGGGACAAGGTCTTCAAGGACTCACTACAAGTCACTATTGTGCACAATGTGTTTTGAGTACAGCCTGCTCTTAACTGGAGGGAATTGCTGCTACTTTTCTCCAGAATCAGGAGCTGCTTCCCCTTCTGAGAGAAATGCTTCCCTGAGGCAAGGGGTGCTTCCATAAAAGAGTCTTTCAGCTCCACTGAGACTTTGCTTTTTCATAATTATCTGGAACAAAATTAAAATATACACAGGCTTTAATATAATGCTATATTTACTAGTGATGTCCTTCCCCATAGCCAGGATCTTTCTATAATTACTCGAAAGTTTTCCATTCAGCAACATTCCTCAAAACTTCAAATAAAAGACCAAGTTCCTCTTGAACAGCCCTTCATCATCTGTGTTCAAATGAAAATATAGTTTATGCTTGCTTTACTGTTCAATGTATTAACCAAGAACGGGCTTTAGATGACACTTCAGTTTTATTTGAAAAGCTGTGTAGTCCTAGAAATGGCTATTATACCTATTGTAGCCTTTTCCTCATCTCCAAAGTGATGACTCAGTGTATGTGGCAAGACTTACTGATTTTTAAAGAAATAAAGTGGCAGCTCAGAAGTTCAGGGGGTGGATTCATATAAAAAAAATGGGTGAGGTGTAGGTCAAAACCAAGCATAATTAATAAAATGTACATTCCCCCCCATGTTGCAAATACTACCGTAGTACTGTGTCCCAAACCTGACCTCCATTTTTTTGAAAGTTTTCTCCCATCACCCCACAGTGAAAGAGGCTTTGTTTTTTCATTTACAGAGGGATTCCCAATCGATAGAATATCAGTGGAGAAATACCATATTTTTCTGTCTATAAGGCACCCCCATGTATAAGACACCCCTTATTTTAGGGGACTCAGATTTAAGAAAATGGGGGAGGGGGAGAGAGAGAGAGAGAGAGAGAGAGAGAGAGAGAGAGAGAGAGAGAGAGAGAGAGAGAGAGAGAGAGAGAGAGAGAGAGAGAGAGATGTATCAGTGTATAAGACGCCCCCTAATTTTTGACATTATTTTTAAGGGAAAAAACCTAGTCTTATACACGAAAAATATGGTACTTTATCACAGTACAAGCAGGCCAGTGGTAGTGTGTGTGCATTTCTTATTCATTTATTTATGTTGCAGGATTATTACTTTGTTGTCTCTGAATTTTTTCCCCTTTTGGTATTATCGTCAACATGCAACAACCAACCAAGTTGTCAAAGTACTGGTATTTCTCTAATTTAACCGAAGTAACAGCCTGGCCCACACAACCAGGAACTGCATCCATCTGTTCGGGTTTTTATTATTATTATTAATCTTGTAGAAATATTTTTATGATGCTGGCATAGAAAAGGAACAACAGAAATTTCATGTGGCTTTTCACCGATTCAGGATTTGGAATAATTGTTCATCATTAAAATGTTAGTAGCAAAATGTCTGTTTATGGCGTTTGGCATTCACACCGGGTGTGTGCGCACGTGTTAGGGAAGATTTCCAAAGCCAGATGCACAGGGCTCTGTGCACAAGTCTCCTTGCATTCCTTTCTCTGAGTGTGGTGTTTGTGAGTGTCAGCTCCTTTAAGGGACAAGGAGCAAAGGGGTGTGGAACAGCAGAAGCTGGAAGATTAATTATGAATGGAATTCTTTAGTATTAAAACAAAATAAAACATTTGTCATTTGCTTACAAGTTCCTAGCTTTGTTCTTTAATACAAGGAACAACACAGTTCCTTGTGCTGGAAGCTGGGTCATTTTTGCATCAGGGTTGGAATGTGTTTTTCATTTATAAGGGAGAACTGGAAGGGTCATAATCAGAGACCCTCATGAGAGAGGTGCTTAAACAAGCTTTATAACCAAGCCTGTTACTATTTGCATAATCATATCCCTTTTTCTAATCCTTGGTGATGCACCAAAATGCAGACCATACTTGCATGCATAGATTTCCCTCTGCTTCCCCATTCCATTCAGTACATTAAAATGGCCTTTGTATCTTCACCACTACCCTTTTGAGCTTTCATTACTTGCCTCTGTGTGTTTGTATTTAGAATGTTTTATATAAGAATCTGACTTTTAAAATGTAAAAGCATGATTGATTGATTGATTGATTGAAAGTAGTACTTCAGTGGACAGCAGAACAATATTTAAGCTTGTCATAAAAAAGTATTCTTCTTCTTATATGCTTGGCATAAGCACTGAACTTGTTATGCATTACTTTTGTGCATTACATTTCAATGATTACAGTATGAGAGGTATTTTGTACAAGTTCAGTGTGACAGCTGTGGCTGTAGCAAATCATGCTCCTTTGCTGACCCTCAGAGATTGATGCCAGAAGCTGGTTAACTACGTTCTTGGATGAAGTAACCACAAATCTTTGACCCACAGCCAAAACAATAGGTATTGTAGATTCAGAAAGGCAATTTGGGGATGTTGCTTAGAATAAATGATTGCTTTACATTAGATGTACCAGTTTAAAAATCAAGGGCTGCTTTAGTTTGTCTTCTCTCAGACTTCTTACTTCGTAGCATACATCACTGTTATACAGCCCCTTAGTGATCCCTCCATTTCATAACCTTAATGTCATCAGGCTTGGCTGCCTGGTAATTTTATATCCCCAAGGGGAAGGATTAGACCAAATGCTCAGTGTTTCATTGAACCTGTGCATATGGACTGCTGGAACAACCTTTCTCAACCTAGCGCCTTACAAATGTTTTGGACTGCATGCTCCATCATCCTTGATAATCAACCTTGTTGGCCAAGGTGGATGGGAATCTTAGTTCAAAGCATCTGGAAGGCACTAGGTTGTGGAAAGCTGGCCTGAAAGATTGAGTGCACATTTAAGCCTTCTTGATTGAGGAATCAGGAAAGGCTCCTGCTTACATGAAAACCTGTGTTTGATCAGCTCCTCATGCATAGGTTTCTTGACTGCAGATGTCTACAACAGTGTGGGAATCTGGGCAGGCCAGCAGTGCAGCATTTTCACCCGTGGTTGTGAGGTGCACCCAAGGCTTTTTTTCAGCTGGAACTCAGTGATGGCACCTCTCAAGTGGGCTCCATTGCCATTATAAGAGAACAAGGGAGGCATTCATGGTGAGCTCCGGTACCTCTTTCTCTAGGAAAAAAAGCACTATTATACACAAATTAAAGGAACTTGTGACATATGCAATTCTCTGTCAAGAAAAATGTAAGACAGCACAGTGTTTTGCAAGCTATTTTATGTCAAGCTTTACAGGATTTCAGACAGAAGTGTTTCCTAGTGCTGCCCGGAGGTGCTAGGAATTTAACCTGAGACCATCTGCATGCAAACCCTGTGTTCTACCATTAGGCTAAAGCTCAACAATTGAGAGATTTTGCTGGCTCAGAGCTGAGTGTGCAGCATCCAAGTGGGACTATGTCCATGGTGTGTTTATTTGACAAGTTATGTTCATGTCACCAGGGTAGATTTAAAAGGCATTTGTAAATAGATGCAAAGGAAGTCTGTTACAGCACACATATTTTAATGGCTGTAAAGGAGCTCAAATCAAATCTGCTTGCCATATCTCAAAAGTACGCTGATATTTTATCAAATTTTTATAATTATAAAATATGAGACAAATAAATGAAAATATATAAGCTATTCAATCTTGTTATATGTATATTTACTTGGAGGAAAGTCCCACAGAGTATAATGGTGTACTCATTTTGCTTTGTTGCATTGTGCTATTGAATGTGTCTGATTAAGGCAACTATCATTTTACCCTTGGAGAATCATCAGTCGAAGTTCATCATATATCCAGTGCTCTTGTTACTTCCTTTTGATATTCTTTGCTTTGGTTTGCCAACATTTCAGGATCAGATGCTGCCATTTGCATAATAGATTGCATAGCTTTTTCCTCTCAATTGGCAGTTACAAGCGTCATTATGTCAAATGCCACTTAGTGGAGCTTAAAACTGATTTAGCATGATTGAAAGCCCAATCTTGACATCAAAGATGTGGATGTTTTTGTAAAATGGTATGCTGATATTGCTTTGGAAAATGAATCAAGGCACAATTTTTCAGTTTCTCAATTTGCTTATGCCAGTAAGTAGCAAATGACAATACTGTGCTCGATTCATTTTTCAAAACTAAGTGTCATTTTATTATCATGTCTCATGTTTATTAAGCTACTGTTAATAAAGTCTGAACCATTTTGCAAACCCATTCATGCACTATTCAGGAAGCAAGCCTTCAAATGAGTCAGTAGGGCGTAAGACAGTCATTTGAAACAATGGTGATGTAAAGGTTTGTGTCTACTGGAATGCTTAAGCTTCATTTGGTAAATAGAATTGCTAAGCATAGATTAGCTGCATACATAATAAACAGTAGATAAATTGTGTATGGATATTGAAGCAAGAATATTTAAACTATTCCTTTGTCTTCTCTCTGTGAAATCATACAGCCATTACATAGTAATGTATCTTGAGTCTCAGAACATTCTTCACACAAAATAATATCCATAAAAAGGAACATCCTTTTTTTAATAAAAAAAAGGAAACAGAAAAAAGTCTAAGCTTTTAAACTTTTGAATGCTCAGTAAAACTTTTTCTAATAGTCTGAGAATTCTCTCTTTGAGGTAAAGATGAATCTGCATGTTTAAAATCTGTTTTATAGTTTAACAACATTAGCATTATATTCAAGATAAGAAAATCTCTTCAAATGCTTACTATATCTTTGTTGTGATGAAAAGGTTATATAGGCTCACTACCAACTACTTTGTGTTTAATTGTTTTGGGACGAGGGCTGCAACAAAAACATAGTTCTTTTGATTTTAAAGGAACGTGCTAGAATTTTGCCCCCATACTGAGAAAAAAGACTCAAGACAACATGTTGGGTGGTTTTTAAAAAAGCTTATGTTCTACAAAATATAATGAATTAGAAGATTTCCTGGTAAGCCAAATAATTAAATGCAGGCAAAGGAATCAATGATTACATGTGAGGAACGTATCCCTCATCCTCCAGGCACGTGAGCTAACAAATTATTTGCTCCTCAGCCAAGGATTGGGAGAAGTTTCACCTTGCTAAGTGAAACTTCGATAATTAAAGTCCAACCTGTGTACCTGGGCCCTGCTGTCTATTTCTTACCATGGTGCGCAGGTCAGGCCCTCAGACTATTGAGTGATGACTGAAGACTTCCCTTTATCCTCATAATGCCTAAGGTTGGCATCAGGGGTCCCCCCCCAAATTCCTACTCAGCCCCAGAAAAAAGGCAGCTAGGCAAAGCTCACACTATAGAGGGAGGGAGGGTATTGTAAGGCAAAAAGAGAGGGAACAGGGGATGGAGCAGCCTTAAATGTCAGGCAGTTCTGGCCTTTCCCTCTGGGCACTCTGGCTGGCCCATGTAACTCACAACCTTCTCCCCCTGAGAGAGATCAGTTTGAGACTCTTTTTGCCCCCACTGAGAGCACTATTACCATACATGTTATACTTACCTGTCTGCTGTTGTGTAAATGTTTGCTGCTGTGCTACAAATGGGAAAGTAATACATTTGCTAAATCCAAAGGTATAGAAGGTACAGGAAAGTATGTTTTAGGGCTGTAGCTATGACAAGCTACCTGTGCATTGCTCATTTGTTTCCACAGAGTTCTCCAACTGTATCCTGGCTTGCAGAGATGAGCTTTCACCTACTTTGCTTCTCCCTGGTCCTTTTATCTCAGCAAGCTTCAACTTAGTGTTTCATCCAAACATAGGATAGCATTTAAGCTCTCACCATCATTGCCCATGATCTGTAGCCTGATCCTAGTGGTTCCTTTGCCATTTGAAGGTGTCCTTATACTCCCATCACATGGTTGTCCTTGGAGATTGGCATCCATAACCTGAGAAGCAAAAGATACAGGATTTAAAGGGGCGAGTAAATAATTGCTTGGTTTTACTACAAGTGTAGTAAAGCAATTTCTTCTCAAGTTATAGTTTGTGATCTGTCTAGTTGGTAAATCCCATCAGATTATCTGATGGACCCGATAGCAGTCCATCAAAGTGCAAAGAACAGCCAAGAGGTCCATACTTTTCTATCTGCAGTTCTTGTCTATCAGCGCTTCCAATCCATTTTGGAAGTCACAAATAAGGAGAAAAGGGAGGGGAAGCAAACTGTACACATTTATTGGTTCTGCTCCATACTTTCCAGTCATTACAGAAAATTTAAGATGATACTGTTACCTAGTGATGTATTTTAAATCATTAGCAATCTGTGCCGGGGTGACTAACCTGTGGCCTTTCAGATGTTCCTGGTCTACAGCTCCCATCATCCTTGACTGTTTGTTGGTCATGCTGGATGGGGCTGATGTGAGTTTGACTCCGAGAGTATGAGGGTGGGGGTACAGGTTAGCCATCCTTGATCTATGCAAATGAGACACATAGAGCTGTCTTGTTACTGCACAGTTTTGGAACTCAGTGTTTCGGCTGTGGGTTGACTACATGTTTTCTGTAACTTTTGAAATGTTTTCATGTTTCCAAAGACATATATAGCAGATAGATACTATTGCACTCCACCCCGATCTCTCTGCAATGCAAGGTTCCAGGGGTTCCAGGCATGCTTTCCTGGGGTTCATGTTTTCTTTTGGGAATGAGGCACAGCGGAAACTGTAGTGTCTTTAAGATATACACTGGAACCTTGGTTTATGCTTACCTCCGTTTACGAACGCCTCAGTTTACAAACGCCGCAGACCCGGAAGTGTTTATATCCAGGTTCTGCGGCGTCAGATGCGCAGACGTGATCTGCACAGCTCGTGCATGTGCAGAAGCAATCTGCGCAGCATGCACGTGCACAGAAGCGCTCTATCGGCACTTCGCAGACGCGCAGAAGCGTGCCTTTGGCGAGTGAATGGCTCGGCAAGCGAACGCCTCCGCAGAATGGATTGCGTTTGCAAACCGAGGTACCACGGTATAGTTTATTTACACATATATACAACCTGAGCTGATGATGGAGAGGCGTACAGTATTGATACTCTTGAGGGGGTCTTACTTCTCCCATAGCTGCAACCATGGATTCAGACACCAACCATGGCTGTGACTCTCTGCAGCGGGCTGACTTTTTCACACTGCAAGCACTTTCCCCTGGGTCACCTCACAGCCAACTCTGAAACTACTTTTAAACTTTGTTTTGTCTTCTAAACTAAACTATGAGTTGAGGGAGGGGCCCCTCCCATTTGCTATCTGGCACAGAGTCCTCTCTTTTTGGCTTTCCTAATGGCTCATTAACTTCCCTTTGTGTTTCTTAATGGCTTGTCTTCCGTCCTGACACAGGGACCTGGCCTGGCTTATCCAGTTTTAACGCTCTAAACATAGATTAAAGTCTGGTGTTTACTTAATCCAGGAATTTAGGGTGTCTAGCACCCAGAAACTCATATCAATACATACCATTTAGCCTTGGCTAATCACAGCACCCCAGTGGCAAGTTTTACTGTAGTTGAACAAATATCCTTAAGATGTTTCAGGAAGTACTCAAGATTTCAGGTACTCCTTTGATACTGCAAACCTTAAAGGAGTGAAATTGTTCATAATCGAACAGTTTTCTGGGAGACAAATTTTCTAATGTGTTAAAGTTATGATTTCCTTTTCAAAAACTATCCTAGTTGGAATTGAAGGGAGCGAGAGAAAATCAATTGCAATGTTATGCCATCTTGTCAGCCAATTTATACTAAGTTCCTTATTGCACTTGACTTGATTCATTAGTACTTTATCTATTGCTTCGGAGATATCTATGCATATGTCAGCTGTGAAGTTCAGTGTTCACACATGATATCTATCAGGCTTTCATTTTGATAAAGGAAAAGGGCATTATTAAAATACGTTTCAAACTATGATTTGTCCATTTTAAAACGATCAGCTGAAAATCTGGTGATGCAAAGTAATTTGATATTGAACCTTGGACGTTGCTATGAAAAAATTAAATGATTCTGTTCCAGGGCAAACTAACATCACCAAAAAAGGCAGATGAGTGAGTGCATAATTTATCATCCCTTCCTTTACCTTACTACCTGTAGGTTAAGAATCCTCATGCAACATTAAATACCCTGGTCATGCAGGACCTTGTTTTGGTGTTGCAGCAAAAACTACACAATCTACTCTTTACTTTGCCATTTTGTATTTATTATTTACAAATTACAGTTTTCAAAACATTAGTGTGTTTCTTTCATTTGCACTTCCCAAAATGCATGGCGACCTTTAATCTAGTACACCCTTTCTCAACCTTGGGTCCCCAGCTATTGTTGGACTGCAACTCCCATCACCCCTGACCACTGATATTGCTAGTTTGCAGTGATGGTAGCTGTAGTCCAGCAACATATGGGGACCCAAGGTTGAGAAAGTCTGCTCTAGCAACATCAGTAGAACTGAAGCCTACTTCCTAAGTTTCTTTCAGGTTCCTTTTGCTCTGCTTTCCTTTGGACCACATCTGTGAGGCTGAGGGGGGAGTTTTGTCTCCTCAGAAGCCCAGGACCTCCATAGACATTGACTGGGCTCATGCCCCAGAGTGGTCACTTCAGTACTGCTAACACAACAAAAACAACTGCAGGAGGCCGCAGTTATGAGTTACTGGTCTCTGCAGCCACAGCAGGTGCCGTGATTCTCCAGCAGTTTGACTTCACCCCCAGAGGTCTGTTGAGACAGACAGATGCTAACAATTATTTGCAAAGCATTTCCACTCAAATGCTTTATCACATTTCAGATTAAAATTGTATATGATGAATGTGGCAAATCTGTTGACTCTGAAGTAAACATTGGTGTAGTGCCATGATTAAAGCAAACAAAATGTTGCAGGGTGACGTGTATGTTTTGGAAGGTTGCTTCCAATTTGCAGACCCTGCCTTATAGATTGGCAGTGTTACATCTGTCTCTTACCACAAACTATATTTAAGATTTTGCAATTTTTTTAAACTTCCCTTTTAAATAAGTCTTGTGCAATAAAATAAGAGGCATTTTCAGACACAGGTTCAGTAGCCCGGGTTCACCAGGGCTTGGAGGCATGAAGGTACCAATAATGACCTGGGAATGAAATGGCCCCAACTTTTATTGGATTTCAGATTTGAGTAGACTTTGGTATAGGCAGTGGCTATGTATCCTGAAACAGTCCTATCCAGTTGGTGGTTGATTGCTCCATTAGGTTCAATCCTGTTTTAAAGGATTTCCCCCATGGCATAGATCAAATAGGGCAAACCTGCCAGGACACCACTTGGAAGAGTGTTATGACCCATTAGTCCATCTGAGTCTTCAGACAAAACTCTCCCCAGCACCCTTTACTGGAGTATCTTAACCTTTGTTCCAATTTAACTAAGGATCCAGGGACCCAGGTGGCTCTGTGGTTAAACCACTGAGCCTAGGGCTTGCTGATCAGAAGGTCGGCGGTTCGAATCCCTGCGATGGGGTGAGCTCCCGTTGCTCGGTCCCAGCTCCTGCCAACCTAGCAGTTCGAAAGCACGTCAAAATGCAAGTAGATAAATAGGAACCGCTACAGCGGGAAGGTAAACGGCGTTTCCATGTGCTGCTCTGGTTTGCCAGAAGCGGCTTTGTCATGCTGGCCACATGACCTGGAAGCTATACGCCGGCTCCCTCGGCCAATAATGCGAGATGAGCGCGCAACCCCAGAGTCGGTCACGACTGGACCTAATGGTCAGGGGTCCCTTTACCTTTAACTAAGGATCCAACTGAGGTCTTTTCCTCCAAAAGCTGTGACAGTTACTATGAGGTAGGCAAAAACCCCAGATTGGCCCAATTTATCCGCAGGCAAATTCCTCCCTTGCCCCAAGTACAGCAACTGATTAATTCCACAGCATGATCATGCAAGAGCACTTTCCACTTACCTTCAGAAAGTGCACAGGTATACAGAGTGGGCAGGTGGGATGACCTTTTTGCTGACTGCAGTGTCCACCCACAGCACAGATTGGATATATGGCAGAGAGGTCTCCACACACTATGCCCGCCCCCAAACCATCCCCGATTGGCCATCTCGAATTTGAAATTTGGGCTGGAAGCCTCCATGGCTAGCCAAGGCTGAAGACACTGTCAGTCATGCAGCAGATGATTCCCAGTCCCTCTGCAGCTGTGCTGGACTACAACTGCCCCTGCAGTGTTTCTAAGCTTCTTGTTCTCAATGCACTGAGGCTGCCATTATGAAAAGCAAATCAGTAAGAACCTTCCCATAACTTCTTTGTCTAGATTATCACTTCTCAAAGATACAGCAATCACTCTTTAATTTCTGTTTGCCAGAAAACTTTGAGACATTACATTCTGTTTGCATTTCCAACAGATTGATTACAGTTGACAAGTGTTTGTGATTATCAGCTTAATCTAAAATGAACTTTCCTATCAAAATAACACAAAGGTAAATGCTCTGACAAAAAATAACTAAAATTGGCACACAGCTTTGGCTTGGTTGCTCCAGGGGAGTATGGCATGCATTGAAATTATGTTTCAAGAGAAAAGAATGATTATGATAGAAATTTCATTATTATAGAACAGAACCTAATGGGTTTATACATGATGGGGAAATGCAATATCTTTCATCTAAAGGTTCGATCTTAATGCATGGGTGACTTTACCACATCAGCTAAATGTGGAAATGATGCCTGTTGTGAGGTTAAGCATCTTGATTACAGCAGTCTGTTTTGCAGATCTGAGAAAAAGCCAAATAATGAGTCTCTTACATCTGATTTATTTATTTTAAGTAATTCTTGCTTGCTTGCTTTTTCCTCTTTATTTTGTTGCTGAGCTCTTTCTGAGCTTCTATATTTCTTAATTTCATGCCTTGTGATTACTCTTAGAAATTCGCTTTTTAAGTCACCCAGTTCATACATTTACTGAGCTGGCAATAGTCTTTCTGTGGTGAAAGGACATGTATTCTCATTCCTCTCCACCAGTGTCCCAAAAGTTCCTCTTATAGGAACTGCAAGCTTGCTGCTCTTAGGTCCAAACTAAGCAATTTCTGTTTTGCATTTGGTCTGAATTCACAATAACTGCTGTACGGAATGGCTCCTGGCCAATAAGTGTGTTATGTTTTATGGTGGATTGCAGCAGTGTGAAAAAGCTAGGTCCTGTTTGTGGTAGCATCTGCATATCAACATGGCGCCATTGGCTAATGCATCAGGCAGCCACAGAGCAGCTTCAGTTAGAGCTAGATAGCTTATAGTACAATGTATTGTATTTTAAACATACTGTACTTTTTCCTGTATACAAGGTTGGCTGCATTTTTGGAGTTGTGCTTGTGCTCGAAGAATAGCTTGGTTAATAATTGCGAAATATATGACACCCTCAACTTTGGGGTTCAATAAAGGGTCATTTAACTATAAGTATATAGTTAAAGCTATAGTATAGTATAGTATAGTATAGTATAGTATAGTATAGTTAAAGCTATAGTATAGTTAAAGCTATGGTTTTCCCAGTAGTGATGTATGGAAGTGAGAGCTGGACCATAAAGAAGGCTGGTTGCCGAAGAATTGATGCTTTTGGATTATGGTGCTGGAGGAGACTCTTGAGAGTCCCATGGACTGCAAGAAGATCAAACCTATCCATTCTGAAGGAAATCAGCCCTGAGTGCTCACTGGAAGACCAGATCGTGAAGCTGAGGCTCCAGTCCTTTGGCCACCTCATGAGAAGAGAAGAATCCTTGGAAAAGACCCTGATGTTGGGAAAGATTGAGGGCACTAGGAGAAGGGGACGACAGAGGACGAGATGGTTGGACAGTGTTCTCAAAGCTACGAACATGAGTCTGACCAAACTGCGGGAGGCAGTGCAAGACAGGAGTGCCTGGTGTGCTCTGGTCCATGGGGTCACGAAGAGTCGGACACGACTAAACAACAAAAGGGTCATTTTGACCACCCTTATTTTTGGCAAAATGCTTGTGGCTTTTAAGCTTCTAAATCTGTATATGATCAGTTGAGCTGAGAAATACATATGGTACTTGCGACCTTCTGGTTTTGCACTTTAGTATTCCATTGGTAAGGCTTCTGAGCTTTTATTAGTATCCACATAACTGAGAAATGTAATCTTTCAGGTTGCTAAATGTAAACAAGTTAATAAATCGAGGAACTGCAGGATCAAGAACTATTCAAAGGAAGAAACATGTAACTATCTCTGTCTTCCTGCTTTGGAAAAATTGATTCCTCTAAAAAGGAGATGTCAGCAGATGGGCCACACAAATTAAATGCAGTTGAAATAAATCTACATTGATAATTATATAAATCCCACATAAATTAATCAGTGAATACTTTGTCTGCTTTATTTCCGAAGATATAATGGCATGCTGGATAACATTTTATCCTAATAAACCCAAGTAATACAAATACAGGTGAGAGATGGCCTGTTCTTACTGATGGAACATAAATGTATACTGGGATATAACATTTGTGAAACTGAACTTTGTATAGTAGATATATTAAAAATTTCAGATGATTAATACTGCTGTATTTGTTCAAACAAAATGCCATCTAGTCATTTTAATATTGTGAAGTGATTAAACACAGGATTCTGTTTTTTCTTTAACATGCTCTGTCTCCTATGTCTATGAGAGGAAATTAAACAAAGAAAATGAACTTAAAAGAGATTTTTTAAAAAACCAACCCTATGAATATTCAGAGAGGCAGACCAGAGAGAGAAAAATGAGCTGACTCGTTGGAGAAAGTCGGCATGTGAAAAAGGAACAACAGAGAGAAAACTGAAAAGGCAAACATTTCATTTAAATTTGTCTGTCATCTTACTCTGCCATCTAGGGAACCAGTAAGGTCAGCCTGGACAATTTTGATTTCCATGCCTCTACTTGGCCCTAATTAGAGAGCTCCTTTTGGATCACATTAGATTGGTTCAGAAATGAGACAAGCTATTTCCTTGAAAGTTGAGGCATGGCTCTGTTAGTTTCTGAAGAAATCTGAATTCACCAACTTATCCTGGGGGAAGCCCTTCAAAGGAACCCTTGATGTAAAACAACAAAGATGCTTCTCAGTTGCTTTGCCCAAGGCAGGTGTTCCCAAACTCTGCTCTGTGGACCACCCATGGTTTGTGAACTTCATTCAGGTGGTCCACAACATGCTTGTAAAATGGTTGTGGATGACAGGATATGGTACATCCATCATATTCTATGGAATTCAAATTTCCCTAAAATACAATATACAAAAAAGCAGCAATATAAATACAATTTTGAACCATACAGCAACTTGCATTGTGCATCACAATTTATATACTGCAACAGGCACAAAAATCATTAAGTGGAGAAAGTTTATGAACCACTGGCTTGAGATTTTTGTATTAATTACTCCACTTCCAGAATAGCTTCCAAATCAGTCAAAAAAAGAAACCCCCAGACAATCAGACTCACAGTGTAAGAGAGATGGAGAAAGAGAAACTTTGCCACTTATTTTAAAAGTTACATTGTACAACTGTACCTTGGTTCTCAAGCATAATCTGTTCTGGAAGTCTGTTTGAATTCTGAAAACGTTCGAAAACCAAGACTTGGCTTCCGATTGGCTGCAGGAGCTTCCTGCACTCAATCAGAAGCCGCAGAAGCCACGTCAGACATTTGGGTTCCAAAGAACGTTTAAAAACCAGAACACTCACTTCCGGGTTTTCAGTGTTCAGGAGCCAAAACGTACGAGTACCAAGGCGTTGGAGAACCAAGGTACGACTGCATGTAAGAGTTAGTTGGGATGTAAATTGTTCATGTAGCCAGGTTGGAAAAGCTGGTGGCTTTGAAGCTCACCTTAAAACTTCAGCTGTATGGGGTGCCCCCAGGGCTCAGCAGTCCCCAGCAGGGTTTGGGCACAGATACCTCTTCTGCGGTTTTGATTGGGGGGCAGCTCTTCAAAGTATTTCCCTAGGAATTAGCCCAGGGGTGCCAACTTGAATAAAATATTTGAGGGGGACAAGTAGGCCTCGCCCCTGCATAATCAGTCACATGACACAGTGCCAGTACACCATTGGAATGGTAGTGCCTATCAGCTTGGGGGGGGGGTCCCTCAAGGGGCGAAGGCTCCTCAGCCCCTAAGAGTTGGCTCTTTTGAATGAGGTTGCCCAGGAATGAAAACTGGAGCTGGAGGGTAAAAGCATGAGAGCATTGGGACATGAGCAGAAGGACTGTTTTGAGCCTATTAATTCTCATTTGCATTGCCAACTTAGTTTCATCAGTGTTTCTTGTCCTTATAAAGGTATCACCACCACCATATGCTCAAATAAACCAAGTTAGTGCAAGTTTTTCAAGCTCAGGGTGAATCAATTGATTGAATCTTAGCAGCATATTAAATTGTGATGGTTAAAATATACCTTCTGGTAGAGCATTCTTCTTTTATGAACCTAAATATTTGTCCTTCGTATGGAACCCCATTTTGTCCAACTCTGACTAATATTCAGAATATTTTTTGTTGAGTTGGAGAGCTTCTTTCTCATGCATTTCACAAATACTGGTCATCCAGAGCTCTGGATAGAAATCAGGATAAACTGTGAGAACTGTAGAAAATCACCCTGGCTTGCCCCCGCAATTGAGGAGGTTGGCTCTGCGTGCAACATGCCGATGTGTCATGTGCATGCTGTGCAGTGTGTGTGCATGACATTAGCACGTTGCATGGCTTTCAGGTATGTTGTGTGCATGTCACCATGGGATATCAAGGGGGCTCAGTCCCCCCCTTGAAAATTTCGGGGGTAATGCCCCTCAGGGTCCCCTAGATACTCCCCCCCCCCGAGTGTAGCACATCTCTTCCAAAAAAACCCAGTTCTTCTTAATTGATATTGCTAATTTCACTCATACCTCTTTTTGCCAATCTCATCCACACCTCTTTTATTGCTTATCTTTCTTTGGCTCAAAGAAGTATGACACATTTTACAGGCTGTGTTGGATTATGACATCAGAGAATAAGTTTAACTTCCTTTCTAATTTGCATGCTTGCAGCTGCATCAGTTATAAGGCTTTCTAGGGCTTTGGATGTGACTTCAGGTCAGACAGAAAATGACTTGAACTGTTTAATTGAAAAAGGCCGAAATGTTCTTGTCTAGTTTTTCTGGTGCTACTTCATTCTGTACATAGCTGTAGCCCTTATTACCCTTGCACCTGTTCCTGGTATCTACATTTTTTATTGTTGTGCAGCTGCATTTTTGATACTTCATTTGATTTTGATTTTTGTGAGCCACTTTGGGTTT